>NW_022145604.1:24370592-24765027 GCF_000002235.5 Strongylocentrotus purpuratus
TATTATTATTATTATTTGTTCATCGTCGCTACGATGCTCTTTGAATCAAAAACAGCTTTTAGTGTTAGGCTTCCTGAAAGAAATTTCAATTGTTGTTAAGAAATTTTTGGTTGCACTCTGTAGATTATGATGATGTGTTTGATCTTTTATTCAATACAAGATCAAACACATGATGAAAATCTACTGGCTGGATGCCAATAAGTTCTTGACAACAATAACAAACAATGAGCTAGTGCTATTCGGTGTGGCGTACACATGGCAATCACATGGTAGATAAAATTATGATCATCAGTACTGGGTCAAATAAATTAAAGAGAACTGAATTTGAACCCGGGCCATAGGCTATCCCCTCTCGTTCTCTCTCCTTCTCTCTCCCTCTTCGTCGCCTTACTTTTCCCTCTCTTACATCCCTGTGCATTTTGTATGCCTCGATAATACAAAAAATAAACAATAAGATTCTTCCTCTTCCCCTCCTTCTTCCTAGTACATGTAGTAGGAGTAGTACTAGAAGCAGTATCACAATAATAATGACAACAATGTTTATTATGGTTGGTGTTGTTACTAATGTTATTTTTATAATTATTATGTTTGTTATTGTGATTATTATCCTTATCATGATTATTATCGTTAAGATAAGTTATTTTTGTAATTATTATAATCATTATTATTGTTATCATTATGATGAATATGGACATGATGATTTTGATGACGATTAGTATAAGTATATAGTATTATTATAATTGTTATCATATCATTATTATCATCTGTACTATCAGCATAATCTACAATGGCAGTAGTGTAGTATAGTACATGTAGAATTAGGCCTTATAGTAGAGGTATCATTCTGATCATTATTATTCTGATTATCTTTTGCAATACGTCTAGACGATAAACTCATAACAATTGACAATTGTCATGAATCATTGTCTTTAAGTTTACCATTTAATGCATCTGGTTCGAATTTTGCTCAGGTATTTGGTACTGGATGATTTAAATGGTAGAAATTAACTTGTGTCCTATTCATTCTAGTCTTATTCATTTGCATTATGCTTTATTCATTCAAATTCTAATGTTTCTGACTGTTTTAAAGACAATATCTTATGTGTCGATCATAGTTCTATGTAGCTTGATATCTCACGGTAATTTAGAGAAAAGCAATGCAAGCAATGATTTCTGAATTGTAGCGACTATCGCGTTCGCCTTTGCTGTTCTTCAATAATATTTGACAAGCAGTATTAATTAATTTTTCAAGGACTCATGATAAATTCGTTTAACAGTTGATTACCCTCGGTTGATTCTTTTGTTCGGATTATTTGGCGGGGAAAATAAACGTGAATGTATTATTATTATTATTTGTTCATCGTCGCTACGATGCTCTTTGAATTAAAAACAGCTTTTAGTGTTAGGCTTCCTGAAAGAAATTTCAATTGTTGTTAAGAAATTTTTGGTTGCACTCTGTAGATTATGATGATGTGTTTGATCTTTTTTTCAATACAAGATCAAACACATGATGAAAATCTACTGGCTGGATGCCAATAAGTTCTTGACAACAATAACAAACAATGAGCTAGTGCTATTCGGTGTGGCGTACACATGGCAATCACATGGTAGATAAAATTATGATCATCAGTACTGGGTCAAATAAATTAAAGAGAACTGAATTTGAACCCGGGCCATAGGCTATCCCCTCTCATTCTCTCTCCTTCTCTCTCCCTCTTCGTCGCCTTACTTTTCCCTCTCTTACATCCCTGTGCATTTTGTATGCCTCGATAATACAAAAAATAAACAATAAGATTCTTCCTCTTCCCCTCCTTCTTCCTAGTACACGTAGTAGGAGTAGTACTAGAAGCAGTATCACACATTAGGAAAACATCTCATTTGAGCTCTGCTCACCAGTTCACCACTTTTCCTGGAGCTACCATAATCTGATAGGAGCACTGACCACTGATAAAGGGATTACCAGTAGGGTCCATGGGGAGAGAGACAGCGGTCAATCATAGCCTAGTTACTGATAAAGGGATTACCAGCTGGTATCTGATATCCAGTCCAGATTCATAGTCTTCTCATCGCAGACCCTACACCTATATTTATAATAGGCCTGGATTCAGTGTGTCTATTAAGTCTCACTTCATATTGTTTTTTTAGCAAGTACTAGCTATTTAAGTTTCTTTTACGTAAAGAAGAGAACATTGATGTGCTTGGCAATGGAAAAATGCAGAAGGAAAATATAAAGGGAGGATAAAATAGGGAAAGACGGGTGATAATAAGGAAAGATGGAAATGGAGGGAAAGAAGGAAGAGAAAATAAAGAATAGCATAAGGAAAGATGGAAAAGGAAGATAAAAGAAGGTTTAAAAAGAAATACACAGGGAAAGATGGAAACAGAAGATAATGAAGGTTAGACATAAAGAAATACATGAGAAAAGATAGAGAGAATAAAACAAGGTGAAAATAGAGGAATACATAAGGAAAGGTGAAAATTAGAAAGACGGAGAAAATAAAGAAGGGCATAAGGAAAGATGGCTAAAGAAGATAAAATTAGGAGAAAATAAAGAAATATATAATGAAAATTAGAAAAGAGATGTTGAAAGAAGGAGAAAAATAAAGAATAATATCAGCCGAAAGGTATATAGAACAAAGGTGATTATAGTGAAAAACATGAGGAAACATGGAAAGGAAACATGGAAAGGAAACATTGAGAAGATAAAGAAGTTAATTGGACAAATAAACTTTTAAAAAAACACCAACCAACAAGCGTTAACTGGACCAAACTTTGATTGGTCATGTTGCTGCATAATAACCTAAAAAGGGCGACTTGAAATAATCGCACTGTCACAAGTATTTTAGTTTTTCTGCATAAATATAATCATTACCTTAAAACATAAAGGTTAGATGGCTTATGTATTGAATCAAATCATTAATAGGCAAGCTTGCCCAGTACCTCTTTGATCAAACGACACGGCAAATTTTTAAGAACGCTAAAAGAAAATACACTGAAAAATGGCCGCTCAGAGTGCCGGGCGCATTCACGATACTGCATGTGGCAAGCTGTTCCGAATTGGGTGGTGGAGTAACGCCTTTAACAGAGGCTATATTTGTCGACCTTACCCGACTTTCAAATGGAGAATCTCACTTTTCGGTGAACGGGGACCGAAATACCCCACTTGCGTGTCTGGTATTACAGACCGCTTTCTTTCCCGATATCTTCGCGTACACCAAGCTTCGTGAGAATGAGCAATCTCAGAATCTGGATGAATGTTGTCCTTGTAGTGTGAGGTTCATGAGTAATTATTGTTATAAACTACGACATATAGTATGGATGATAATGTTTGTCAAGTTTATTGCGGACTGTCATCCTCATAAAAGTATTAGATCAAGTAAAAAGGCTTCAATTAAAATAGTTAAACATGACCAGAAATCATTTCGATGTTAAGATATTTTTTGACGCACTTCTCGTCATGATATTGAATTTATAACATACAATGAAACGAGGACATCATAATCATAAAGACGTTCGTTGTGGAGATATGTATTTGCTTATTAATACATACAGTGACAAAAAGAATAATGTGCTATAATCATGAGCAAAAAACCAAGAGGTTTCAGAGAAAGGTAAAAAATCATCCGAGCAGTCAATTAGGCAATTCTTCAACAATCTTTAGTATCAAAAAGTGAAAAGGTTTAACTGTCGTGATAAAAATGAGCTTGTCATAGAGATTTATTATACAAGTGAGCATCGAAAGGTTTCTTTAACGAACTGCTATAAAATTTTGAAACCAAATACACTTGTGCTGAAATTTCATATCCTCAGTATCGAGAAGCATAATGTTCCATTATGGTTGCATCAACTATTGTAAAATAGATTAAGTCCTTCGATGTCTTGTAATGCCCTAATTACTCGGCTAATTATTATCTTTCTAAAGGATTGTAGATTTGAGAGTTTCTGTTTCTTTCGTGTTACATGCAATGGACATTCAATCATCACGGCTTGATGTGTTGTGGGGAAATAAATATTGTATCCTATACGTATACAGATTATATTAAATCGAATAAAAGTTTGATGAAATTCAATTCTTATCTTGCCAGAATCATCATTTTTTTAAATACCGTCTTTATAACGAATTCCAAGAAATATGCCGTCTGCCTAAACAACCACCCCCCCCCCCCTATTTCAAATTTGACGTCTGAGCCCCGGCCACTCCCTATTTTCAAATCCTTGATCTGCCGTTTGGGGGGGGGGGCAAGAAATAGGCAAAGAAAGTTGATTAGACCTTGAGATTACGCACGGAATAAATGTAACGAAAACAATATTTACAACATTCTATTCTTGCTTTAATACCTCAAAAATATTTAACGGTCAAACCAACAAAATGTATGTTTTCCCGGCCTTTCCTTATAGGCCTAGGCCTACACCATTTTTCTAAACGCGTTCGAGTTTATTTCGTCTATGCGAATAAATTTGGTGGCGGAGTAACGCCTTTAACAGAGGCTATATTTGTCGACCTTACCCGACTTTCAAATGGAGAATCTCACTTTTCGGTGAACGGGGACCGAAATACCCCACTTGCGTGTCTGGTATTACAGACCGCTTTCTTTCCAGATATCTTCGCGTGCAAGCTTCGTGAGAATGAGCATTCTCAGAATCTGAATGAATGTTGTCCTTGTAGTGTGAGGTTCATGAGTAATTATTAATTGTTATAAACTACGACATATAGTATGGATGATAATGTTTGTCAAGTTTATTGCGGACTATGTCATCCTCATAAAAGTATTAGATCAAGTAAAAAGGCTTCAATTAAAATAGTTAAACATGACCAGAAATCATTTCGATGTTAAGATATTTTTTGACGCACTTCTCGTCATGATATTGAATTTATAACATACAATGAAACGAGGACATCATAATCATAAAGACGTTCGTTGTGGAGATATGTATTTGCTTATTAATACATACAGTGACAAAAAGAATAATGCGCTATAATCATGAGCAAAAAAACCAAGAGGTTTCGGAGAAAGGTAAAAAATCATCCGAGCAGTCAATTAGGCAATTCTTCAACAATCTTTAGTATCAAAAAGTGAAAAGGTTTAACTGTCGTGATAAAAATGAGCTTGTCATAGAGATTTATTATACAAGTGAGCATCGAAAGGTTTCTTTAACGAACTGCTATAAAATTTTGAAACCAAATACACTTGTGCTGAAATTTCATATCCTAAGTATCGAGAAGCATAATGTTCCATTATGATTGCATCAACTATTGTAAAATAGATTAAGTCCTTCGATGTCTTGTAATGCCCTAATTACTCGGCTAATTATTATCTTTCTAAAGGATTGTAGATTTGAGAGTTTCTGTTTCTTTCGTGTTACATGCAATGGACATTCAATCATCACGGCTTGATGTGTTGTGGGGAAATAAATATTGTATCCTATACGTATACAGATCATATTAAATCGAATAAAAGTTTGATGAAATTCAATTCTTATCTTGCCAGAATCATCATTTTTTTAAATACCGTCTTTATAACGAATTCCAAGAAATATGCCGTCTGCCTAAACAACCACCCCCCCCCCCTATTTCAAATTTGACGTCTGAGCCCCGGCCACTCCCTATTTTCAAATCCTTGATCTGCCGTTTGGGGGGGGGGGGCAAGAAATAGGCAAAGAAAGTTGATTAGACCTTGAGATTACGCACGGAATAAATGTAACGAAAACAATATTTACAACATTCTATTCTTGCTTTAATACCTCAAAAATATTTAACGGTCAAACCAACAAAATGTATGTTTTCCCGGCCTTTCCTTATAGGCCTAGGCCTACACCATTTTTCTAAACGCGTTCGAGTTTATTTCGTCTATGCGAATAAATTTGGTGGCGGAGTAACGCCTTTAACAGAGGCTATATTTGTCGACCTTACCCGACTTTCAAATGGAGAATCTCACTTTTCGGTGAACGGGGACCGAAATACCCCACTTGCGTGTCTGGTATTACAGACCGCTTTCTTTCCAGATATCTTCGCGTGCAAGCTTCGTGAGAATGAGCATTCTCAGAATCTGAATGAATGTTGTCCTTGTAGTGTGAGGTTCATGAGTAATTATTAATTGTTATAAACTACGACATATAGTATGGATGATAATGTTTGTCAAGTTTATTGCGGACTATGTCATCCTCATAAAAGTATTAGATCAAGTAAAAAGGCTTCGATTAAAATAGTTAAACATGACCAGAAATCATTTCGATGTTAAGTTATTTTTGACAATTTTAGACAATATCATATTTAATTGTGTCCATGTACTATATCGAACTAGACAATTATGATGAAACTTGAAAGGAACATAATTATAACCAGGAAGTTCCTGATATAACTATGCTTATAAAGTGAAGCAAGGAAGATGAAACTGGCATCTCCCATGTATACCGGTAGCTATGAGAATGGACATAATCCGAACCTATATGAGACTGCGAATAAGACTAGAACATCATGGAGGAGTTCCAAGCAGTACTTATCAAGGTTGGGCTGGCGATGTCCTGGCAATGTTTGTTTATACTGCAGATTAGGGACTCTAACTCTCTCTTGCTCTGTGGTGAGCTTACCACCAAAATGCACCCCACTTTCGGGTCCAAAGTGGGGTGAAGTTTAAATGGACTGTTTTCGTCATGATAATAATAACAACAATGTTTATTATGGTTGGTGTTGTTACTAATGTTATTTTTGTAATTATTATGTTTGTTATTGTGATTATTATCCTTATCATGATTATTATCGTTAAGATAAGTTATTTTTGTAATTATTATAATCATTATTATTGTTATCATTATGATGAATATGGACATGATGATTTTGATGACGATTAGTATAAGTATATAGTATTATTATAATTGTTATCATATCATTATTATCATCTGTATTATCAGCATAATCTACAATGGCAGTAGTGTAGTATAGTACATGTAGAATTAGGCCTTATAGTAGAGGTATCATTCTGATCATTATTATTCTGATTATCTTTTGCAATACGTCTAGACGATAAACTCATAACAATTGACAATTGTCATGAATCATTGTCTTTAAGTTTACCATTTAATGCATCTGGTTCGAATTTTGCTCAGGTATTTGGTACTGGATGATTTAAATGGTAGAAATTAACTTGTGTCCTATTCATTCTAGTCTTATTCATTTGCATTATGCTTTATTCATTCAAATTCTAATGTTTCTGACTGTTTTAAAGACAATATCTTATGTGTCGATCATAGTTCTATGTAGCTTGATATATCACGGTAATTTAGAGAAAAGCAATGCAAGCAATGATTTCTGAATTGTAGCGACTATCGCGTTCGCCTTTGCTGTTCTTCAATAATATTTGACAAGCAGTATTAATTAATTTTTCAAGGACTCATGATAAATTCGTTTAACAGTTGATTACCCTCGGTTGATTCTTTTGTTCGGATTATTTGGCGGGGAAAATAAAAGTGAATGTATTATTATTATTATTTGTTCATCGTCTCTACGATGCTCTTTGAATCAAAAACAGCTTTAGTGTTAGGCTTCCTGAAAGAAATTTCAATTGTTGTTAAGAAATTTTTGGTTGCACTCTGTAGATTATGATGATGTGTTTGATCTTTTTTTCAATACAAGATCAAACACATGATGAAAATCTACTGGCTGGATGCCAATAAGTTCTTGACAACAATAACAAACTGTGAGCTAGTGCTATTCGGTGTGGCGTACACATGGCAATCACATGGTAGATAAAATTATGATCATCAGTACTGGGTCAAATAAATTAAAGAGAACTGAATTTGAACCCGGGCCATAGGCTATCCCCATCTCGTTCTCTCTCCCCCTCTCTCCCTCTTCGCCGCCTTACTTTTCCCTCTTTTACCTCCCTGTGCATTTTGTGGGCTGTATAACGTACAGACCACCTTATAATTTCGTTAGAATTGCCTTTATTTATCAGGTGGGCTGTACCTAATACAGACCACCTTATAATGTTGTTAAAATTGCCTTTATTATTATTTCTTTATTTTTCTTATTTCGACCCACTTTTTTTGTGAGCAAGATAACTTGAAAATGGTTCAATTAAATACCTTGAAATTTAGCACACATTATGTATAGGCATTAGAACAAAGCACAGAAAATTGTTCAACCTTGACCTTGACTGATGACGTCAGCTAGGCGCCATTTTGTGAAATTTTCTGAAATCAAGTCATGGTCATATCTTCATAACCGAAATCCATTTCTCATTTATATTTATTATGATCAAGGTCAATATCAGTCTGGTCAATTTCAAGACAAAAAACGCGCGTGTGCGCGTACGTCCGCGCGTCAGTGCGCGCGCAAAATTTTGAATTGCTCAAAATCGTCTTAAATTTTTTTTGCATACGTTTCAGGTCATTTAAAGCATTTTATAAAAAATCGCGCACACGCGCATGCGCGCGCGTTTTCGCGCGTAACACGATTACACAACGTAGAATCGCTATTTTTTGTTTTTCATGATATTTCTCATATTTTTTCGAGGAATTTGATACCATGTTTATCTCTTTATGTCCATCAATAACAAGATGAGCGTCAACTCAAGAAAAATGCCCATGCGCGCGAGCTCTTTTAATACATAGCATATATGGGCAAAAACATGCCTATACAAAATCCATTATAGCTCTTTGGAATGCACTGTGACCTTCAATTTGTTTTCATATTTAGATAGAGTATGAGTCGAAGATATGATTCCATGTCTCATTTGGCCATTAAGTGTATCGTGACATCATCACAATGGCCTTGGAACTCAAAAAAGGAATTTGCATATTATGACGTCAGCATATTTATGGAAAATTGATTGTATCTCTGTAAATATTGATCAATTTTCTTCAAAATTTCGATATGTTGTAGCTAAGACAATTCTCTACAAGCTTAGTAATAACTATTTTTCATTTTAATGACGTCATCATAGTGAAAATCTCGATTAAAGGCCTCATGTCAAAAGACCTTCATAATTTGCGTTATCCCTATAGAAGGTGAATTTCGTTCACGTCATCAAACTACATAATATTGTTTTTTAAAGAATTTTTAAGCAGTATCTCGCTTATTTTTTCTCTATTTTGTCTCAAATTTAAGTTGACCAGCCTACCTATACTTGTTCCAAACAAGTATTATATGTCTAGTTTATTCTTTATTTTTCTTATTTCTAACCACTTTTTTGTGGACAAGATAACTTGAAAATGGCTGGATCAAATGCCTTGAAATTTGGCACACATATGTATAGGCATATGTACAAAGCACAGAAATTTTTTCAACTTTGACCTTGACTGATGACGTCATCTAGGCGCCATTTTGTAAAATTTTACGAAAATCAACTCATGATCATATCTTCATAACCAAAAGGTATTTCTCATTCATATTTATTATGATCAAGGTCAATATCCGCCCGGTCAATGGCAGGTCAAATAACGCGCACATGCGCGTACGTCCGCGCGTCAATGCGCGCGTAAAATTTTGAAATGCTCAAAATCGTTTCAAAATCATTTTGCATACGTTTTAGGCCATTCTAAGCATTTTATAAAAAATCGCGCACACGCACATGCGTGCGCGTTTTCGTGCGTAAAATTATTGCACAACATAGAATTGCCATTTTTTTTCTTTCATAATATTCCACATATTTTTACAAACAAATTGATAGCATGTTTATCTCTTTATGACTATTAATGACGGAATGATCGACCGTTAAACATAAATTTCTGTGCGCGCGAGCTCTTGTAATACAAAGCATATATGGGCAAAAAAATGCCTATGCAAAATCCATTGTAGCTCTTTAGGATGCAAGGTGACCCCAATTTTTTTCATATTTTGATTGAGTATGAATCGGAGATATGATTTCATGTCTCATTTGACCCTCAATTAACTCATGACGTCATCGTAATGGCCTCCGAACTCAAAATTTTAATTTGCATATTATGACGTCAGCATATTTATGGAAAATTGATTGTATCTTTGTAAAAATTGATCGATTTTCTTAAAATGTTGATATGTTCTAGCTGAGACAATTCTCTACAAATCCAGTAACCACGATTTTTCATTTTGACAAAGGCATCATGGCGTATTTTTGCGATTAAAGGAGGCATGTCAATTTTTCACATTTTGCGTGTATTCTCTATGGGACATGACTTTTTTCTCAAAACTTGATTCTACATTCCCGTCTTTCGCGAGCAATATCTACGTCGTGTTAGCTTCATTTACGCTGAACTTTGAGTATGTTGTAGCTGTGACCAAAAGCTATCTCAAATGTACCCTTAATTTTGTCTCAATTTTTTGCTGGATCAGCCCACCTATACTTGTTTCAAACAAGTATTACAAATCTATTTTTATTTCTAACCACTTTTTTGTTAACAAGATAAGTTGAAAATGGCTCAATCAAATAACTTGAAATTTGGCACACATATGTATAGGCATATGGAGAAAACACATTAAAGGTTTTCTTTGCAATACGTTATCAGTTTTTGTCTCTTTAAAAACAAAAACAATTATATATGTAGTATTTAACTGATCCATATTCATAATGCTCTTAAGTATTTATTATTATTCCATACTTCATTTTACTTCTACATTCTACATTATGTGTGTTTTCTTTTGGTTATTGTTTTAAAGTTTGATTATTTAATATTTAACATGAATACATAATATGTTTTTAACTTATTTATAATCTTGTTAAACTTCTTTTTGTTTTTACTTTATATATATAAATATGCAAACAGATTATGATGATCATATATGTAACTTATTTAATTGTTTATCTTTTGGGTCTACCAATATAGTTCTAATTAAGTAAAGTGTTTTTAGCTTATTTCCTATTATTGTCGTGTTATGGTTGTGAATCTGTCAGTGTTATATTACTTTTGTTTATATGTCATGATTATGTTGTTTTTTTTTCGACACGGCCCTGATTGAAACCAGTCTGCGAACTGTTTCGGGCTTTTACCGTGTATAAATAAAATAAACTCAACTCAACTCAACCTTGACCTTGACTGATGACGTCATCTAGGCGCCATTTTGTGAATTTTTTTGAAAATTTACTCATGATCATATTTTCATAACGGTAAATCATTTCTCATTCATATTTATCATGATCAAGGTCAATATTAGTCCAGTCAATTTCATGTCGAAAAACGCGTGCACACGCGTACGTCCGCGCGTCAGTGGGCGCGCAAATTTTTTAAATGCTCAAAATCGTATAAAAAAAAATTTGCATACGTTTTAGGTCATTTTAAGCATTTTATAAAAAATCGCGCACACGCGCATGCGCGCGCGTTTTCGCGCGTAACACCATCACACAACATAGAATCGCCTTTTGTTTTTCTTTCATGATATTTCTCATATTTTTTCGAGGAATTTTAAACCATGTTTATCTCTTTATGACCATTAATAACAAGATGAGCATCAATTCAAGATAAATGTCTGTGCGCGCGAGCTTTTTTAATACATAGCATATATGGGCAATAACATGCCTATACAAAATCCATTATAGCTCTTTGGAATGAGCCGTGACCTTCAATTTTGTTTCATATTTAGATAGAGTATAAGTCGGAAATATAATTCTATGTCTCATTTTGCCATTAAGTGTATTGTGACATCATCATAATGGCCTTGGAACTCAAAATAGGAATTTGCATATTATGACGTCAGTATATTTATGGGAAATTGATTGTATCTCTGTAAATATTGATCGATTTTCTTCCAAATTTCGATATGTTGTAGCTAAGACAATTTTCTACAAGCTCAGTTATCACCATTTTTCATTTTGATCACGTCATCATAGTGAAAAATACGATTAAAGGGCACATATCAGAAATTTCTTAAGTTGCGTGTTATATCTATGGAAGGTGAATTTCGTTCACATCATTAATCTACATGACATTGTTTTCTAGCAGTATCTCGCTTTTATTTTTGCTGTAATTTGTGTCAAATTTTAGTTGACCAGCCCACCTATACTTGTTCCAAACAAGTATGATATGTCTAGTTTTTATTGTTTTCATTATGATGAAAATGAACGTGATGATTACTGTAATGATTAAAATTAGTAGTATTATTATAATTATTATTATATACCTCACTTAAGAAATCCAGCCATCTGATTGGTCGAAATTGCATTCATAAACTTTAACTATTTCTGTAAAATTCCCAATAACCATGGTTACCGGGAAAATAGGTCAGTCTCCATGGTTACCCCAAAGTGTCCACTCGATTTGTTAACTTTTATTTTCAGAAAAACCTTAAAACAAAAAGTTTGGCGTATTATTTTGTTGTTTTTATGTTTGAAGTGTTATGTTTTTATAATGGGGCGTTGCAAAGAATGTTAAGTTACAATCGATTGCAAATAACTCATATTGTGCAACTGTATCAAACGAAATCTCTATATTAAAACAAAATGGCGATATATTTTCAATAATTAAGTTTAATGTCAGTATAACTTAAATGTCAATATATTTCTAATCATCCTCGGGGCAATTGTTCACTGCACAGCCATTAATTTAAATCATTTAACATGTCTACATGCATATTCGGAATACGAGTCTGAATTCTTAGACTGGGCGCGCGGAAATGTACGTACGTCCAGGCCGCGCATATTTTAATTACACAACTGTTATCAAGCCAGTTTTTATAGTCAAGTATACTGTGCGAATGACTGGAGACAGAGTCTAGTCTGGATTGCTGGAGCTGTACATACTCGGGCGTGTAGCTAGCAGCGGCTGTGATTAGCCACATTAATCGTAGGCAGGGGCGGTGATCCCAGGGGGACGGGGGACACGTCCCCCCTGAAATCCGAAAAAGTGCAAAAAATGAATAGCAAACACTGACTAAAGACTGCAACACACTTATAAGCTCTGGAAGGCCCAAGAGTACAGCGTTTAGACTAATAAAAATGCAAACAAATATTCTCGCTCGTGATCGATATAGCATCCCTTGCATAATATCCTTCAAAATATACAAGTAAATATTGTAGAAAATCTATATTCCATTGTTATCTCGTAAGCACTGTTTACACTGTATATTTAAAAGATTAAGAGTTATAGAAATAGATCAGTGCTAGTGTGCTACAAAAATGAATATTCCGATTGCTCTTTTCAGTAAGGAGTAATACAAGATATTAAGTGTATATATTTGCCAGGCTGATAATTTAACATCGGTAGAGCAGTGGTCCTGTAATCCGGTGACCCGGGTTCGAAACCAAGTTAAGGCGCTAGTGCCCTTTTGGAAGGCATTATTCCCTCGAAGAGGATCTAAAGCCGTCGGCCGTCTGGTTGCTTACAAAAAACAAAACAAGCATTTATGCTTTCTTAGCAGTCAGGTAAAATACCCGCCACCATGCTGATATTTGCCATTTCAACTCCCATAGCGATATCAATATTATGACAGAGGCCTAGAGTGGAAAATAAAAATCCCATCCATGCCCAAGTTTCGTACTGATACTAAAATTTACCTCCTAAACTGATATTTACAATCCTTCGGACTACCCACAAGTTACCAGCAAAGTAAAAGAGGAATATTGCTTGGTTTTATAATATAGTTTTGCTAAGGAAAGTAATTTTTTAATACAACAAAACTTCAAAAACCTGTGAGGGGGTAGTCAGTGCCATCACCTTCGCCCCTCTCATTCACAATGCTCCCTCGTCCCTTGCACTGGCGTACTGATGGGGGCTTGAGGCAGTTGCCCCCCCCCCCCCAAAAAAAAAAAGAAGAAGATTCAAACGTATTTCTCACTTTTTTGTAAATTATACTGTTCTATTCGTTTATGGAAAATTCCCAAATTTACAGTCAGCCAAAAATATGCTTATTTAGAAGCCTACGTGTCAAGGCCCGCGGATCGGGGGGCTCGAGCCCCCCCCCCACCCCCCCCCCCCCCCCGCCCCCTCACTTTGTTGAAAAAGTGTCGCAATATATGCTCGTCTGACCGTAATTAAATACCTAGAATCCCTGAGCTTGCGGGGATCCACCCCTTGGGTCCTGCAATGGACCCTATAAGGCGGGCCCCTGGATGCTTATCTGACCGTAATTAACTGCCTAAAACCCCCGAGCTTCCAGGGGCTCTGCTCTTGGACCCCACTGAGGGCCATAAGGAGGGCCCCTATATGCTCATTTGACCGTAATTTAATGTGTAAAACCCCTGAGCTTTAGGGGCCCCTTGACCCCATGTCAATTAACGACCTGACAGTGTCACAAATAAGGTATCAAATTATCTTACCGTAATTAAACGCCTAAAACCCTTGAGCTTCAGGGGGTCCACCCCTTGACCCCCTTTGGGGCTTTTCCCCTGGACCCCAAGCAGTAAAGGCAATATAGTCTCAAACAAATCTTCACATTCAATCTCACTCATACATGATATATTGCGACACTTTCAAGGCTACTTATTATTTCAATTTCATGTATATACAAACGGCGACAGTTTCAATATAAAATGTAAGTTCTTCCCACTTAAAGGCACACTGTCCTACTTGTAGCTACTTGCTCCCTCTATATAGAAAACTTCCCAAATCGGTGCCTGTTGGTCCCCCATGATCCTCTTTTTCTTATGTTAAATGAGAGCTGAGTTAATGAGATAGCCACCTGTCACAGTGACCTCGATGGCTCGCTGTGTGGTCTAATCCTTTCTAGCTGCAGTAGTACCGCCTACCTTTAAATCATTGGTCTAGAAACAATTATTTGCCCATTGTTGCATATTGTATTACATTTTCACTAACGATGAATTTACATTGTAATGCAATTTTCACGTTGCCCAGGTTTATTTAGGAGAATAGAAGATTGATATTGTTAAGTTGTTCGATAACATCACTCAATTCGATTTGATTGGAGATATATCTCAGTAAAGGCTATATAGTCTCAAGCGAATCTACACCATTCAACTTCAAGCTCAATCACACATGATATATTGCGACACTTTCAAGGCTACTTATTATTTCAAGTTCTTGTATATACAAACGGCAACAGCTTCAATATTAAATGAAGTTCTTCTCACTTAAATTATCGGTCTGGAAACAATAATATTTGCCCATTGTTGTATATTATACAACATTTTCCATAACGATGAACATACATAGTAATGTAATTTTCAGGAAAACCATACTTGTCACTTGTTATATTTGTTATATGATACTAAAGCAAATTGTTACGCTTATCGATAGGATAATGTGAATAACGTGTCGAATAATAACATCATTACGTGCTACTATTAACCGGACAAGACATGTAAACAACAATTTAAACATGCATACACTTTTGCCAGCAAGCAAGTTTTTCAACAAAGAATACAAAATGTGAACAACGTTTTACATTTTAGTCAGGACAGATTAGAAGATGCTTTAAAGCATGCCCTATAGTTGAACTGTAACAGTTGTCTTCTAAAGTCTTCCATATATAAATTTAAAGGAGGTCAATAATCATTATGAAGGTTGACACATCAATATATATCGTGCATACATGTAACAATTTGAAAATATTTTTTCTTTGAGGGGGGGGGGGTGAGGGCGTGGGCAATTCAGAAAGGGACCGATGGAGCCAATGGACTGTGGCCTAAAATGGACGTTTACTAATATCCTTCAAAATGTACGAGTAAATATTGTAGAAATATGTATTCTGTTGGTATCACGTTAACACAGTTTACATTGTATGTGTACAAGATTAAGAGTTATAGAATAAGATCTGTGGTACAAAAAAAGGAATATTCAGCTTGCTCTTTTAAAAAGCCCCTTCCTGCCTACTTACTAACATTTACCTAATATATAATACAACCCTTCGTAATGCACACTAGATACCGGCAAAGTAAAATTGAAGTGTGAAAAAAAGTATATTGCTTGTAATTTTTATACTATAGTTTTGCTAAAGAATGTAATTTTGAAATACAACAAACCTGTGAGGGGGTAGCATAGTATATAATAAGACTTATCATATAGCTCTATGGGGGTATTCACTTCCGTCACCTCCTCCCCGTTCACTGGCGTACTGATGGGGGGACCAGTAACCCCCCCCCCTAATAAAATCAAACATGGTTTGTTTCTAATTTGATACCAGCAATTCACAAATGCTGCTAAAATGGCATTATATTCCCCTGGAATCCCGGGGCTCTACCCCACTGGACCCTTCCGAGGGCCCTAAGGCGGCCCCTAGATGCTCATCCGTCTGATCGTAATTTCATGCCTTAAAACCCTGAGATTCTGGGGGCGCCGCCCCCTAGGCCTCACTCCAAAGTAGTGATCTGCCAGTATCACAAATAAACCTTATCAAGACGCTCATCTGACCGTAATTAAATGCCTAAAAAACTCCTGAGCTTCATTGTGCTCCGCCCATGACTCCCGCCGGGGCTCTGCCCCTGGACCCCACGCCAATTTAAGCGTTTTGCTTCGCTCGCTTTGCTCTACCTGATCGTAAATACTTGAGCCCCCCCCCCCCCACACCAACACACACACCCAAACGTTTCTGCTCATTACGCCACTGGCCCCTCTTGCTCACTATGTCCCCCCTGGTCATGAAAAAAAAATCAGTTAGGATTAAGATTGTAGAAGCCCTAATTGATTGGAGAGCCAGCCAGCTAGCTTAAATATATCCTCTTTTCTATCGTCGTGTATTTCTTTGTTTTTCCTTTGATCTAACCTCTTCTCTTTCTTTATGGATTTCCCTGTTTTTCCTGCTTCATATCCTCTCCCCCGCCCCCCCCCCCCCACTCCGGGGTCGGAATGACCGCATGCGTGTTACCAAAATGTCCGGTAAAGGGGTACTTTTCACGCACCAATTGAAGTCCGGCTCGTACATACACAAAATTGACTTTACACACCGGACTTAGGAGGTGTTTTCAAAAGGAGGGAACACGCATATGCGTACCCTAAATAACACTGAGTGGGGGGGGGGGAGGGGGTCCTCTCCACTCTCCTTATGTATTTCTTTGTTTTCCCTTTTCTATTATCTTGAATTCCCGGGGTGTACATGCTTTATACACATGTACCATATTGCTGCTGGTGATTGTAAGCGGTGTGCGTTGATGACTCTTTCACCAGAGCACTTCTAGGATTTTTTTTCGCAAAAATGGCCGAACAGTTGTGTAAGAAAAAATAAGCGCGTCCAGGCCGCGTCTTATTTTTTTGTACCACGGCGAGCCCAGATTCCAGTGTGAACTCATTTTCATACATAACAAGCTGCGAAAGCTTGCAAAGATGTCACTAACTATTGGACTATTATTATTATTATATATTGCTTTGCTTTTAGTGAAGCTGTCCTCGCACAGAATGAAGGCAGAGTTGATGAAGGAGCGTCGCAAGCTGAAGGGGTCAGGTATCTCCATCCAGGAGGACTTAACTTCACTTAACCACAAAATTCTGATGAAATTGGCGACCCATCCAAAGGTGGAAGCGGCTTGGTCGATTGATGGAAGAGTCATGGCTGCCCTCAAGACCAACGAAGAGGGGGTTCAAGTCAAAAAACTTTTCTCATCTTTGCAGCAAGCTGCGACTTTGTAACTCTTTATTTTTCTTTTTACTTCCAAGTGCCTCTCCTAGAGGTTTGCATTTTTACCCGTGCGTTATCTAACGTTCTTTACACCTTTTGTTTTCCCTCTTACATTTATATATATATATATATATATATATATATATATATATATATATATATTCTCTCTGTTTATTACGTCTTGTTTTCTTTATACATCTTTCTTTTTCCCTTTTTATGCCTTATTTCTCTTTCACTTTTTACTATGTGCACTTGCACTTTTTTTATCAATATACTCTGTACATCTCTATATATTTTTATGTTCATGTCGTTCTGAGTGTGTCTGTGTGTGTGTTCTTGTATGTGAATGAATGTGATGGCTATCCGCAAACTGCTTTGTTTTATCTCTCTGTTTTGGTATTTGATATTTTTTATGACCGCTTCAGATCTGTTGTTTTTATATACTGTTTACATCTAATCTTTCCTCATGGATGATGATTTTGAAGATATTAATGATGCTGTTGTTAATGAGTGTAGCTATATCAACTGCAGCGATTTCTAGTTTAATGGCGATAAAAAACTTTCTCTGATGCATATTAACTCCAGAAGTCTTTTTAAAAACTTTGATGATCTGGTAGTATTACTATCCTGTATAGAACATAATTTCTCTGTTATTGGTATTTCAGAAACCTGGTTCAAACCATCTACAGATGTAGCTATGTTTGATATTCCAGGATATTCATTTGTTCAAGTCTGTCGATCAAATAAGAAAGGTGGTGGAGTAGCATGTTATGTCCGAGACGGGCTTGATTACAAGATACGTAATGATCTATCTATGGCTAATGCTTATTATGAATGTGTATTTTTAGAAATTAGTATTGCAAACAAAAAGTCGATAGTCGGATGCATTTATAGAGCACCTGGTAATGACATTAGATCATTTATTGATGGCTTTGATCATGAAATACAAATACTGAGTAAAGAAAGGAATGACATTTATATTATGGGTGACTTTAATATCAATTTGTTAAATGTTGATGTAGATGAAAAGGTAAAAGATTTTGTTGACTTTATGTTTTCGTTTGGGTTGCTTTCCCTAATCACTAAACCGACTCGTATCACGTCATCTTCAGCAACCTTAATCGATAATATATTTACAAACTGTGTTCAAGACCATTTCTATTCTGGAATATTCTGTTCTGATTTGTCTGATCACATGCCAATTTGTAGCATTAACAAAGGCAATGCAGTCACTACAGGAAAGGTACACAATAAATTATTTAGACGTGTGATTACTGATGAAAGAATGAATAATTTCCAACGCGATCTTCTTCAAGTTGATTGGTCTAGTTTATATAGCTTGTTTGATGCAAATGTTTCTTATGACTATTTTAGTGATATTTTTTCCAACTTATATAATTTACATTTCCCTTTAGTTGAATTGAGTGTGAAGAAGAAATGCAGGAAACCATGGATTACTCCAAGTCTTCTGAAATCTATTAATCAGAAACATAAGCTTTATCATACATATATTAAGAACCAAAATGAGATTAATCGGAAAAGTTATGTTGACTATAAAAACTTGTTGACAAACCTTGTTCGTCAAAGTAAGAAGGATTATTATGATAATGTTTTTCGAACTACTCAGAATGATATTAGAAAGACTTGGTCTCATATTAATGGTTTGCTTGGGAGGGGGAAGAAGACGCCACTTCCAAATGATATGTATCATAATGATTTACTGTTAAAATCAGACTTACAAAAAGCAAAATATTTTAATGAATATTTCATTGATTTGCCCTCTAAAATAAACAAGGAAATTCCTCCTGTCCAAACATCATACAAACAATTTTTGTCAGTGCAGAATCACTCCTCGTCCTTGTACTTTAGACCAACGTCTGTTCATGAAATTTCTAACTTTGTTTTAACTCTAAAACCATCCAAGGCATGCGGTTCTGACGACATTTCCCCAAAAGTCATTAAAACTTGTATTCAATGCATTGTTGAACCCTTGTGTGATATTTTTAATAAGTCCTTGTTTCAGGGTATTGTCCCAAACAAATTGAAAATAGCTAAAGTAATCCCTGTATTCAAGAAGAATGATCGTAAGAACATTGAGAATTATAGACCAATTGCTTTGTTACCCATATTTTCAAAAATTCTAGAGAAAATAGTGTATAAAAGGTTGGATGACTTCCTTCGACTTCATGATATTCTGATCCCACAACAATTTGGCTTTCGAAAGAATTGCTCTACAAGTATGGGTGTCTTGAATTTGGTAAACACTATTATAAATGCAATTGATGCTGGGAAGTTTTGTCTTGGTGTGTTTTTGGATTTATCGAAAGCATTCGACACTATTGATCATGATATATTATTAAGCAAGCTTGAGCATTATGGCATTCGTGGGATAGCTTTGAAATGGTTTAAAAATTACTTACATAATCGATTACAGTATGTAGTGGTTAATGGAGTTAAATCACAATCTAGGAAGGTAAAATATGGCGTACCCCAAGGCTCAGTCCTGGGCCCCTTATTGTTCTTGATTTATATTAATGATATTATAAACTCATCTCAGTTGTTTACTTATTCACTTTTTGCTGATGATACTTGCTTGCTCTCTCACCACAAAGACATGCATAATCTGATTTTGTCTGCAAATAATGAAGTTCACAATATATTTAAGTGGTTTTGTTGCAACAAACTTTTGTTAAATGCTAGTAAGACTCAATATGTTGTTTTTAGATCAAGGGGCAAAAGAATCCCAGATAATATTGACCCCCTGACAATAGGTGGTCATCTGATCAACCGGAGTCAAAATGTAAGGTTTCTTGGAGTTACAGTTGATGATCATTTAACTTGGAAAGATCACCTCAGCAATGTTTGTACCAAGGTCTCGAGGAGTGTTGGTGTGATTTTTAAGTTACGCTTTTTTTTACCAGAGCAAACTTTAGTAACTCTTTATAATGCTATCATTATGCCTCACTTAACTTATTGTAATGTTGCATGGGGGAAATACGTATAGGAGCCATATAAACAAGTTAATAGTCCTTCAGAAGAAAGCTATCAGGCTCATTACAAATTCAAATTACAGAAGTCCAAGTAATCCTTTATTTGTGCAACTTCAGATGTTGCCTCTTGATGAATTAGTCTCCATGAATTGTTTGATATTCATGTACAAATCTCAATCTGCTCAAAATAATTCATTTTTAAAAGATGCGTTTATTGTTAATTCGACTGTCCATTCGTACAACACACGTCAGAGAAATCTTATCCATCAGCCGTTTGCGAGAACACAAACTGCTTCGAACTCTTTTGTAATTAATTGTATCAAAGAATGGAATAAGTTGCCACAAAACATCAGATCCAGTCCAACACTACCTATGTTTAAACATACATGTCGAGAATATCTTTTTGAGAGATTACAAAATATGTTAAAGTAAATCCTGGAAAGCCATGTGTGTATGTGTGTATGTGGGTGTGTCTGTGTGTGTGTGCGTGGGTGTGTATGTGTATGTGTGTTATCTTTTTTTCTGTTCCCATATTTACTCATTAGTTATCATTGTAAATATGTTTTTGTCATCGGTTATTCTAAATACTGTTATTTTGTTTTTGTTTATGTACCTTTTAAGGGGCCCCTTATCACAAGCTCTGCTTCTCCGGGGTCCCAAACCTATCATGTTTTTTATTTCTTTTGTGTCAATTGATTGTAAAATGTTGTGTTTGATTGGTTTGAATAAACTTGAACTTGAACTTGAACTATTTATAAAGGCAAAAAAACTAAATAAACTGAGATTCCAACCTTTACGTCAACTCCAAAGTTCTATTAATAACACGCTGTCTTTACCGATTGAGCTGACGATGAGTTGATGACAGATTGATTTGTATAATTAGTATCACCCTATTAACCACCCTACCGGATTCCACGTGCGCATGCGCTGGTTTCCTATGCGAATGCGCATTCGCCGGTTTCCCTCGCGAGCTCAATCTGGGCTCGCCTTGGTACGAAAAAATGAGACGCGTCCAGGCCAGGGCCAAAGCAGCTAGCTAATAAATGTTAACCATGTGTTAGATCAACATGGATGCTGTCAGGCAGTACTTGATCAGTGGGGTTTACCCTGACACTTTCTCCTAATTAAACCAGAAAAGATAATTAAGACGAAAGGCGGGCAATTTTCGAATAGGCAGCGACGGGATTAAGCTTTTATAATATTCGAAAACATAAATGCAATAGTGGTCGTGAGGTAATGTTAACTAAAGAGGAACAGACCGCATCTTGCTTTGTCTTCATGTTGTCTTCACTATATGGGTCTTGTCTTTTTGTGCATGCTACGTGTCTTCAAAACAATTGTATCATCTAACTTGAAGTATAATATAATGACTGGGCTTTCTGAGAGCAAGTTTGACCTGGCCGGGCCGGGGGCGGGGGGCGTAACATCTAGGCCACAGAAGGTCCATTCAACGCAAAAGTTTTACTGGATAATCACTTGCATTTAAATAATAACGCTACAAATTTGCTAGACTACTGAATTATAATTCATGCAAATTTGGTATTCTATTTTTAAATATTCATTGAGAGAAAGAGAGAGAGAGGGGGGGGGGGGTTGAGTACCGTATACGAGAGGAAAGATAAAAGGTGAGGAGAACCATGAAGGACAACCACCCCGATGACAATTACCCCCCCCCCCCCCCGAAACTTTCATTATAGGGGAAGTCAGTCTCCACAAGACTCTTCACAAGTATACATGAAGTATTAGTGATAATCAATACTATGGAAAACAACATTACACAAAATAATTGTATGATACTTTAAATATGAATATATTATATAGAACATAATGAATTCGTGCATACTGGAACATTAAGAAAAGCGAAAATTATGCACGCTATATAATTAATAATATACATGTAAAGGGAGAGAGAGAGACAGACAGACAGACAGAGATAGAGAGAGAGAGGGGGAGGGGGGGGGGTCGGTAAATAGAGAGTGGAACAAGGAAAACAAAAGTGGTTGGGTAAACAGATGTGAGCACTGATACGAGAGGAAAGATAAAAGGTGAACAAAATAGAGTCGGCAGTGAGAACGAGAGAGAGAGAGAGAGAGAAGATAAAAAGAAAGAGAGAAAAGTAATCATGGTATACTGAAATAAAAATAGAGAAGGGAGAGCCCGAGAGGGATGAATGAAAAGATAGATGAAACTGGAGGAAGACCAGGGTTTGTGTGAGAGAGAGACTGGAGATATGCACACTTAAGTCGATTTGTAAGTTGTAGGACGCATTTCGCCAGTGGGCTGATTTCGCCGTGATATACGCGGCGATATGCGTCCGACCCAAGACACATATCGCCGAAGACGGACGCGTATCACCAACCAATTTTCGGTGTTCTGTGTCTTAGGACACAGAACGCCACCCGGTCACTCTGGCCCGTGACACAGGCACACACCCTGGTCAGTCGTAAAAGAGAGTCTGCACTATCAGACTACCATAGGCCATGTACTATGGCTGCTCCTGACACAACCAGGAGGTAGCTGGGCTAGGCTTCTCTTAAAGGTAGTTAAGGTACTATGTCCCTTTCGCAGCCAACCTCAAATGCTGTAGAACTTTGCAGGAATTATGAATATGTCATGTATGTCCTATCTGTGAAATTTAAACTTTAGCAGTGTCCTCATATTCAAATTATGCAAGGAAACCCGTTTACTTGCTAGACTTCACTGTCAGACACTATTGAGTGACTGACTGGCTTTTTCTTCTTCTTTGGTAATAACATACATGAAAAGAGTTGTAAAGGGTACATGAGCATTTGTCTACATCAATAACCCACTTCTTGTGATGGCCAAGATTAAACTGATTGAATCTTTGCGCAGCATAAAACGTATGACCATTCGGTACAATTGTCTGAAAATCAAGACTATTACTTTTGGGCTCTACAGCCCTAAAGTCGATTTGACAACTAATAGTCGTTATTTTCCCACTTGAAGACATTTTCAAACCCCACCTTTTTTAGGGAAGTTCTAAATTAGTATTATCTTTCAAATGCAGTTGCAATTTTACTTTTTCATTTTTTTGGCCTGCAATTGGGACATAGTACCTTTAAGGCACAATGATTTTTTGATAAAGCTGCTATAAAAGTCATTTAAATTGCATACTATTGGCACATAAAATGGCCAAGCATTTGATAACATTTTCCCCATGTAGAACAAGTTCAAAGGCACTGTTCGTACGTCTACAGGTATTAGATGTGCATAATCTGTTCAAGCATTCAGTATCGACCTTTGTATATGACCTGCAGAAAGGACATTTACCACATTCGTTAATGAATTACTTTGTTTTAATGAATCACATATATAGAACAAGAGGAAATTTAATGCCACGATTACCTAAATGTAGTACGACACATGGCACTTTTTTCAATTTCTTTCATTGGAGCAAAGCTGTGGAATAATTTGCCCATAAATATAAGAGAAGAAAAAAATAAGATCATCATTTCGTCAAAATCTCAGAATTAAACTCTTAAGCAGAGATGAATCGTGAGGATCAAATAATAAATGATATTAAGTCAAAATAAATATCAATATGAATTTGCATACAGTTTTAGAAACTTGGAGATCCAATCCCGACAAGCACTCGTGCTAACTTTTGGATCTCACTTTAACAACATTTTAAGTTTTTAAGTTTAAAAATATCCTTTATTTGAATCACTTAAATACGCTATTGGAACTCTGTGAATTTCAATTCCAGCCACAAATCTCTACGTATTATTAAGTTAGAGCTAATTCAAATGTTTTGATATGACATGGTATATGATCAATTTAATTTGTACACATAGTTCAACTATGGATATTTTCTTTTTCTTTTTAACTCATGTACATGGATATTTTTGTTATTTTGTTAACCATGGAATACATTTGTAACATTGTGTTATGCTGTTGTTTTTTTGTTAATAAATTCAAATTCAAATTCAAATTCAATTAGGGTCTGTGCTTGCAGACTACCATGTGACCCGTGTTATATAAGCACATGTCATTTATTTGTAGTCTTGAACATTCAATGTTAATTTTGCTGGATTCATTTTTCTCATTATACCAGAACTCAAATTTAACTATTATTGCACTTCTAATACATGTAGCCTCATATCTTCTTTTTATATTAGAAAAACTTCTGGATTTGTCAAGAAAATCAAGTCAATTAATCGCGTCATTAAAGATAAAGTTGAGTTCTGGTCATGCGATTGCATTGTGAAAGAAGCGGTGTGGAATCGATCAGAAAAGGTTGACCGTCTAGCATTTTGGTTTGTACTGCAAGGTTCTGGAATCATCAAAATGATAAGAAATTTGGCCCAGTCTTGGTAAAGTTACAAGCACTGCACACAGAAAGATGTATATGGGACTTCACGAACATGTGGCATTAAAATCCGTCCCGATTTGTATGCTGTTACATGCCATATTTAGAATATTATGGCATTTGAAGAGCCATGCTTATCAGGGAACATGATTTATCTGATGCTCTTCCACACTTGCATAATAACAATGATAACACTGACAAATTATTTTCACCTCTTCCCAAAACTAGTGAAAAGAATGTATAATGTATAGCCAACAACGACCTCCATTCATGGTCTAATTATTTTGTGCAAGTTTGGCGGTCCGTGCCGAGGGATAAAGGAATAAAATTACAATGTTGTTTTCGATGTCGGAACCCGATGATGACGAGTCTTAACTAATCGATGCGTGCCATCCTGGATTCTGCACATGAGCAATGCGTTGAATTTGCAACTTGCAAAAATAATAGCAAACGAGCTGCCGTAAAGCTATTTTACATTATAATTGCGCATCAAATGAAATCTATAAAGGCAATACAAAGTTTTGGGAAATTTAGAAAATAGGGTGGATAGCGATTCTTTACAATTTGATACATTTGGATGGCCCTGTGGATGTATCATAAGCACTAGAAAATTTAGCCCCTAAAACACTTCTGCTTTCGAGAAAAATGTAATATAAAATATATAAATTTTGATAAATTTCAAATAGCGCCTACAGCCGTACAATGGAAACTGCCACCATGAAAATCTTAGAATATGTAGTTGTGATATATAATTTCCAAACGGGAATTTTAGTCAAGAAATGTTGTTTTATAGCTCAATTAATATCTTGACCTTGAGAGGGAGCGATACAACATAAAGAGTTTATTATTTTCAATTTCATAACTTTAGACTCGATTTCAACCGCGACAACGATCACTGAATATTGTAGGATCGCATAATGCTTCCAATATGTTCATTTGAACCAAAATCATGACCCCATACCAAAATTTTGTATTACCTTTAACACACTTTAACATCTTTAACATTGCAGACTTGTCAGTGAAATCGATGGTACAATTTCGCATAATATAATTTTTTTAGAGAATGCAAAATTTCAGTGTCATAATTAAGAACCTGGTCTTAGTCCGCTCTATATATCGCCGCCATTCCTGCAGCTGCCCTACCCTTGCAAATTACAATAACCATGGACCATGCGATAACACCCCACCAGTGCAATACGTACGATGTGTGGTCAAGTGGTCAATGGGAAAAAGTATATAACATCTTTATCCAGGGTAAATACATGCATCTTCCTGTAAATACTTATGCCCACTGTATTAATTGGAATCGCTTCCTAATAATTAAAGTTTTACGTTCTGCACGCTCCGAGGGTCAAGCTCGCTATCCATAAGGACCGCCATTCACAAGGAACATTATTCATGAAGTCCGCTATCCATAACGCGAAACAAAATGAATAGCGGTCCTTACAAACAGCGAGCATAGCCTGCCTCAAACTGGTACTATCATTCTTTCAAACTGAAATAATGCAAAATAAAAAATCAATTTTATCTCCCACGAACTCTATGTATTCTATAACTATTGTTCCTGTCTCTCTCTCTCTTTCTCTCTAAATCTCATGTATACATCTACGGCGAAAGATCCCTCAGCCACTATGGACCCACCCTACGGAACAAAATGTAATATTAAATGTTTGTAACGCCCCGCCATCGATTCATTCAAATCACTTCTGAAGACATTTAGGTTCGTCCAATAGTCTGTTAATAGGCTATTTTCGTAATGTAACCAATAGACAAAGACTTATTTATTGAATTTTGTTACATTACGAAAATGACCTATGACTAGTTTATGTCAAATAATGTTATTTCGTTACTACAATAAGATCGTAATTAACTAATTATACAACTATTATAATTGTGTTCAATCATAAGTTTATACCATTATATCTGTTTTTTCTTCATCATTGTATATGATATGTACTTTGTTAAATTATGCATATTTAAATCTTCAAATTAATCATGTAATATATTGTACAATACATTGTTGTAAAGCGCATAGAGAATTTATTATAATGTGCTATATAAAAATGACTTCATTAGTATTATTAGTATGATTATGTATATCTCAGTCATCTTGATCGCTCTGAATGCATGCATCTTCCTGTAAATACTAATGCCCACTGTATTAATTGGAATCGCTTCCTAATAATTAATGTTTTACGTTCTGCACGCTCCGAGGGTCAAGCTCGCTATCCATATATGGACCGCCATTCACAAGGAACATTATTCATAAAGTCTGCTATCCATAACGCGAAACAAAATAAATAGCGGTTCTTAAAAACAGCGAGTATAGCCTGCCTCAAACTGGTACTATCATTCTTTCAAACTGAAATAATAAAAAAAAAAAAAAATCAATTTTATCTCCCACGAACTCTATGTATTCTATGACTTTTTGTCCTGTGTGTCTCTCTCTCTTTCTCTCTCAATCTCACGTATACATCTACGGCGAAAGATCCCTGAGCCACTATGGACCCACCCTACGGAACAAAATGTAATATTAAATGTTTGTAACGCCCCGCCATCGATTCATTCAAATCACTTCTGAAGACATTTAGGTTCGTCCAATAGTCTGTTAATAGGCCATTTTCGTAATGTACCCAAATTTAATGCATAAGTCTTTGTGAAGTGCCTCAATACAAATTATTTCATTCACCTGATAGGAATAATAGTATTTCAATAGTCAGAATGCAACTGCATATATTAAGTGTTGCTTGGTAGGTCAAGCCATCATGTTGTCCAACCTGGCAACAATTAATGTATGTATTTCGGATTTTGTCTATTGAAATACTATTATTCTTATCAGGTGAATGAAATAATCTGTATTTAGGCACTTCACAAAGACTTATTCATTGAATTTGGTTACACGAAAATGGCCTATTATATGACTACTTTATGTAAATAATGTTATTTCGTTACTACAATAAGATCGTAATTATACAACTATTTTAATTGTGTTCAATCATAAGTTTATACCATTATATCTGTTTTTTATTCATCATTGTATATGATATGTACTTTGTTAAATTATGCATATCTAAATCTTCAGATTAATCATGTAATATATTGTACAATACATTGTTGTAAAGCGCATAGAGAATCTATATAAGTAATACGCTAAGGCTCCGCGGGGGGCGCGACGTCTCCGCGAGCCTTTGTATTCTATTGTTTTTTAATGAGATCGCCGACCGAAGTTGGTGCGGCTATCTCCTCCTGAACCCTCCCCTTGGGGTACCCGTGCCCGGTGCCATCGTGCGCGGGAGAGTCTACTCTGTGGAATTGGCTATACTCCGCCCGAGGTCCTCCTCCGTGTCGACGTCCAGGGCGAAAACAGACGCGATATGCATAATGCAGGATATGCGTGACGACAGAGATACCTCATGGATATTCAACATTACATCCGTAGACACACGACCGATGACCATCCACTCACATTAAGTTGCGTATTAAATGCACGATGCCCAGGGTCGGGATTACCCGAGTAAAGCATCTTTCTATAGGATATCCTTTAGCAGACTGACGTCTTAAAGACGTCATAAATTGGTCGTAAAGTGGTAAACACGTCGTACGTCGTATGGACGACGTAATTATGACGTCATTATGACGTCTTCAAAAGACTATTTTTTCCAAGATAATTTTTGTCGCATT
This sequence comes from Strongylocentrotus purpuratus, assembly GCF_000002235.5. NCBI lineage: Eukaryota > Metazoa > Echinodermata > Echinoidea > Camarodonta > Strongylocentrotidae > Strongylocentrotus > Strongylocentrotus purpuratus. Next base: position 24,399,070 of record NW_022145604.1, read on the forward strand.
GACGACGTCATAACGACGTCATAATGACGTCTTTAAAGGACTAATTTTTTCAAGATATTTTTTGTCTTCTCGACGACGTCATATCCTTTAGCAGACTGACGTCTTAAAGACGTCATAAATTGGTCGTAAAGTGGTAAACACGTCGTACGTCGTATGGACGACGTAATTATGACGTCATTATGACGTCTTCAAAAGACTATTTTTTCCAGGATAATTTTTGTCGCATTGACGACGTCATAACGACGTCATAATGACGTCTTTAAAGGACTAATTTTTTCAAGATATTTGTTGTCTTCTCGACGACGTCATTATGACGTCTTTAAAAGACTATTTTTTCCAAGATAATTTTTGTCGTATTAACGACGTCATAAAGACGTCATTTTGACGTCTTTAAAAGACTATTTTTTCCAAGCTAATTTTTGTCGTATCGACGACGTCATTATGACGTCTCTAAAAGACTAATTTTTCCAATGTAATGTTGTCGTATTGACGACGTGCTAACGACGTCATTATGACGACTTTAAAAGACTTATTTTTCCAATGTAATGTTGTCGTATTGACGACGTGATAACGACGTCATTATGACGTCTTTAAAAGACTATTTTTTCCAAGCTAATTTTTGTCGTAACGACGACGTCATTATGACGTCTTTAAAAGACGAATTTTTTCCAATGTAATGTTGTCGTATTGACGACGTGATAACGACATCATTATGACGTCTTTAAAATACTATTTTTTCCAAGATACTTGTTGTCGTATTGACGACGTCATTATGACCTCTTTTAAAGACTATTTATTCCAAGATAATTGTTGTCGTATCGACGACGTCATTACGACGTCTTTAAAAGACTATTTTTTCCAATATATTTTTTGTCGTATTGACGACGTCATTACGACGTCATTATGACCTCTTTTAAAGACTATTTTTCCAAGATATTTTTTGTCGTGAGGACGACGTTATAACGACGTCATTATGACGTCTCTAATTACCTAATCATTTCCAAGATAATAATCGGGTAAAGACTACAACATCTAATATGAGCATAAGTCAAAGTAAATAGGGCAATTATCAGAATTGAAATTAGGGAACAACTCCCCCCCCCCCCCTCAAATGTCATTAGTCATTATAGTGGACCAATTTACAGATTGTGCAACATCTTAACACGCACCAAGGTCTGCAATATCGATCAAGACTAAACATGCTCGCATCTAGTTCAAACGGGAGTGTGTACGTGTGTGTACAGATGCATAGTACTCAAGGCATGCAAGGCGTAGGACTACATGCACTATGCGATGTGTATGTAATGTATTTGAATTCAGAGTAAAAAAGCCGTTGCATGAAGTATCATCCTCCTGAATACTCTCGTTTTCTCCTGCAAATTTACAGTATGGGTAAGTCCTAGAATTACCTAATTTATTTACAAAAAGTACATAAATCTATAGTTACTGTTTTTTTGTTCTGAAAAGTTGATATGTAGACTCAATGTATGATCTTATGTCACTATAATGTCAGTGATAGTGAGCTCGGACTTTCAACACTTGCTGACAAGATTTGGAATGTATGATCCCATATATGTATTTTTATGTAGGGTCTTGATTGAAGGTATTGTAGTGACGGGGCGGTTATTATAGAATCACTGAATCATTACAGTATGCATGCCATGGGGCATCATTTAAAGCAAAAAAGTTTACTCATTTGCCTACACATGGGCTGCATGGCTTTAAAGGGAAATCTAACTCGAATATACAACTGCTCTAAAAGACTAAAACTAAAAGAAAGCAGAAAAATAAGAGAAGCAAACTGATGAAAGCTTTGGCACTAGATCTAGGTCTAGATCTACTGCCCTTCCCTTGTTCATAGACGCAGGCTATGTCAAGTGGAAAACACTCCGTCCCTCGTACAGGAGAGTCACCACCCTTGCACGTTAAGAACCCATTGCACTTTTTGTATAAGAGTAGGGGGAAAACCCGGTGTAATCATGGTAATGGTCCACCTGCACACCCCAATCAGGCGGAGTATACGGCATCAGCAAGAATCTTCAGTATTGAAGGAGGCAGATTATATTGAAGAAGAAGAAGAAGAAGTCAAAGACGGATAATACATGCAGTCACGCGTGACACAGTGTGAGAGTGTCTACTTTATTCCAAGCAATACTGTAGATCTACTACTAGTTTAGAATCATATCCAGACTATTTTACCAGTGACCCATTAACTCTGGCGTGGAGATAACTCCGGGAAGCTCAGACGCCGATGCCGAAGGCGTCGGAGCTTCGGGTTCTAGCTTGCATCAAAAAACATTCTAACAGCGGGTTGGGTGACATTATCTCAAAATATGCAAAGGGAGTAATTACAATTTTGACTTACTAGGTTGCTCGACTCCTCTGGGCATCTAGGCGGCAACTTTAAATTATAATTTGAAGAAGTCTTCGATGGGAAAAAGGGGGTGATTCTTCGTCCTATCCCGACGATTCTTCCATGTTGTTTCGTCGTTTCAAACGGCGAAGAGAAAGTATGCACTACCGCGCATGCGTACTTAGTGCGTACTTTCTCTTTGCCGGTTGAATCGACGAAACATGGTAGAATCGTCAGGATAGGACGAAGAATCACCCCCTTTTTCCCATCGAAGACTTCTTCAAATTATAATTTCAAGTTGCCGCCTAGATGCCCAGAGGAGTCGAGCAACCTAGTGAGTCAAAATTGTAATTACTCCCTTTGCATATTTTGAGATAATGTCACCCAACCCGCTGTTAGAATGTTTTTTGATGCACAAACCCGAATCTCCGACGCTTGCGGCGCAGGTGTTGGAGCTTCCCGGAGTTAGCGTGGAGAGAGTCCTAAAAATCTAAAACATAGGTCCAGATCTATGCCTACCCCAAATCAAGCAAATATTCATGAAATGTTCAAATAATGCCGGTCATGATTTAAAAGTCGTTATGTTTCTAACCTGTTTCTGGTCAATTTTCTTATTTTGGGGGGAGTATTTTTTCGGAAAAACGTTGATAGTAGTATACACTTTCTCACAGGTTGCACGGCAAACCGCTGCACAATACAAGTGCATACAGATGGAGGGTTGCGGGGGCACGTAAGTCTGCGTGAAGTGATCTACCTCCTCATTGTACGGTAGATAACTTCACACAGGCGTGCGCCCGCCCGCAACCACCATCGGTATGCACTTGTAATGTGCAGCGGTTTGCAGTGAAAGTGAAACCTGTGAGAAAGTGTACTACCGGCCCGGGCCCAGATGTCTGGAAATTGAGCATTACGTGTCGATACGTAGAGGAATAAAGCAGTGACTTGTGTCACAAACATGTAACCTTAAACAAGTCGTTTCTATAGTCTTTAGACAGCAAAGTTATCTTATAGGCTACCGCGTATACAGAAATCTTTATCTGGAAATAATCGGTTAGACCTGTAAATGGTAAACAAAATTCTTTCCCCACAGGCTGTTCAAAGAAGTTTGTAGTATATGTGTTGCACATGCATACATTATCAACCATTCATTTTGTTCTTTATTCATTTTCTCATTTATTTGTAGGCATCCTTTTTTAACATCTTTCGTCAAAGAAGTGGATTCAAAGCACATTTTGGCCTCAGTGTATTGATGTGAAACCATGCAGAAAATGCTACTCTCTCTCAACCTTGTGGATGTTCCCTACTTCCCTAAGGATCAGCAGCCTCTTGAAACAGTTGAAGCCATTATCGGTAAATGTGTACATGTACTTGTATTATTTCTGTACATTTATTTGTCATATTGTGCATGATCACTGAGACACTGACCAATTAGACACTACATAATGGTTCATTTCATTTGAAAGGCTTATTTCAGTTATTTGTCATGAGTTTCAAATATATTTATAATTCAATTAATTTTAGATCACTAAAACCTGCAGGTATGTTGCAATAACCGACAATATTATGTGAGTTTCAAACAGTGTTTTTTTACCCTTCAGCATAGGTCAAGGAGCTTTCATTCTACCCTCATCAGCAAACTACAGGAATGCCAGTTTTCAGGCAATAGCCTGAATTCAGGCCCTGGCGAGTTATTTTCATACCATAGTTTAGGTTTTTTGTGTACAAGCTAGCACATTCTAGGTGATTTTTCAGGCCCTCTGATCAATTCTAACTGGCATCCCTGAAACTACAATTGTATTGATAATTTACCAAACAAAATCCTGAATCACGTTTTGCATTGCCCACAAATGTTTAAAATCCAAAGGTGTGTTGACTTTATGTTTGTGAGCAATGAGAAATTATTTCTGATAAATCTTACCAAGCAGTACTTTTCTGACATAATTCATTATTTAATTCATTGTTTACGTTCCAGTTTTAAAATATATAACAGTTTGTCTTAAATTGTATTCCTTTCTTTTTGCTTTATTCATGCACTAGAATTCCTTGCGTCTATGTTCCCTGGATCTGAAAGCAAAGCATAATGCCAGAGATTCCACCAAAAGCTAACCCATGAGTCCAAGCTGAAGAGGAATATTTCCAAATCGATGGCTCCACTAATCCGATTGGTGAGTCATGGCCCTCATCAGCAAACTACAATTGTATTGATAATTTACCAAACGAAATCCTGAATCACGTTTTGCATTGCCCACAAATGTTTAAAATCCAAAGGTGTGTTGACTTTATGTTTGTGAGCAATAAGAAATTATTTCTGATAAATCTTACCAAGCAGTACTTTTCTGACATAATTCATTATTTAATTCATTGTTTATGTTCCAGTTTTGAAATATATAAAAGTTTGTCTCAAATTGTATTCCTTTCTTTTTGCTTTATTCATGCACTAGAATTCCTTGCATCTATGTTCCCTGGATCTGAAAGCAGTGCATAATGCCAGAGATTCCACCCAAAAGCTAACCCATGAGTCCAAGCTGAAGAGGAATATTTCCAAATCGATGGCTCCACTAATCCGATTGGTGAGTCATGGCCCTCATCAGCAAACTACAATTGTATTGATAATTTACCAAACAAAATCCTGAATCACGTTTTGCATTGCCCACAAATGTTTAAAATCCAAAGGTGTGTTGACTTTATGTTTGTGAGAAATAAGAAATTATTTCTGATAAATCTTACCAAGCAGTACTTTTCTGACATAATTCATTATTTAATTCATTGCTTATGTTCTAGTTTTAAAATATATAAAAGTTTGTCTTAAATTGTATTCCTTTATTTTTGCTTTATTCATGCACTAGAATTCCTTGCGTCTTTGTTCCCTGGATCTGAAAGCAGTGCATAATGCCAGAGATTCCACCCAAAAGCTAACCCATGAGTCCAAGCTGAAGAGGAATATTTCCAAAATTACATGTAGATCTACACTCACCCGATAGTTAAACTGCTAGAAAAAAGGGTTTTTTTTCACTTCATTATAATTTATAGAGAGAGATTGGGGGAGGGGGAGAGGTGAGGTGTAGCCACAAACCTGAACGGCTAAGCTGTGGAACTGAAATTCCCATTCATGTCACTTACAATTTTAATGAATTACAGGGTGTACGAACTGACATAATAACAGTTTGAGTAAAAGATTCCAGTATTTTGCATATATTTGTAATTACTATTTATGAAGTTGACCTGTTTCATAATGCTTAAATGTAGTAGACTTGATATGCTCAGTCTCATGCTCACCCCCACCCCCCATCCGCTTCTTATCAGTTCTTAAAACCTGTTGCAAATTATATATAAGTTGGTAATAGAGAAAAAATGAGTGAGTTAAATACAATACAAATCGATTCCATTATTAAGCAACTAAGACTTGTTCAGATACGGAATGTGAACCGCCAACAATTTTCGAAAATGATGCAGTTTGGTTTTATGTGTAAAGCGAATGGCATCAAGTCTTTGTATGTTTTGGACTGCGCATATTCAGTGAGCTTTTTTTAAAAATAATATACAGAAATGTAAAGCATATTGAACTCTATGTCAACATTAAAAAAACTCTGAGATTTTGTTTTGCAGCATCATATCTGAACGAGCCTTAAAGGGACTCGGTAACATTGTTCATATGAGAGAAAATGATGCTAAGGTATTGACTTCAATGCTATACTGTATGTACACTTAAAGATAATCTGAACATTTGAGTTAAAAATAGACCACTATTGATGATAAAAATTGGGAAAACTGATCTGATCCAGTCCTTAATTCTCCCAACTATATTTTTATAATTTGATTAAATTGAAGTGAGTGTAAATCATCACAAAGCAAAGAATTAGCTCCAATACCTTTTCCAAATTTAGACGTTGAATGATTTTTAAAGGCCTGTTTTATATCTTATTTTCATGGAAAAACGGTTGGGGAAAATTCAAAATTTTGTTGGGAGAATTAACCGTTAAAGAGTGACACACAGTAGCGCCTTCAATGAAAACCATAAATACCTTGTGGTTTGAAAAAAAATTGGTAGTTAAAAGTATAAAATTCTTGGATTGTATCTGTGATTTTGAAAGCACAATATGGCTTACCTACATGTATATTGAATTTGCTGTTAAAATTTAAGTTAAATTTTAATTCTTTTGTGAAACTCCTGGGACTTGCCAAATGAATGTTGTGACATTAGCAATGGAATATATCTCTTTGTGCTAAACTTTTTCAGCATGTTTGCTATTTTATCTTAAACTGGGAAATATCTTCTGAATAATTATTCCACAGTCACCTTGGAATTGCCCAACTGAGCCAATCGTACTGGCGGGAATGTTATCCGATATAAATTGTATTTTTATACTTGAACTTCAGCTTCTGTATTTGCAACAAAACTAATTTGTTGATATTTATAAATATGAATGTTGCCACTAATGCCTTTTCTTATATTTAAGTCATGTGCCCATAAGAAGCAGGTTTCTAGCACAGAGAATAGGTACAGTTGAGCTGATTTCTGCACAGTTTTCTAATATGCTGTATCGCCAAATGTGAACATCATGGTTTTGACGGGCAAGCAACCATCATCAGAAAACTCTGCAGGTATCAGTGAAGCTCTCCCTGTTCCCCTTGCTGCCAACTTGTTCCTTTTGAGTGTAAGAAATAACTTAGCTAAGCCATGTGTTTATCATTTGTGCCATTTTTCTCCTGTGTGTGATTTAGATTGTATAGTTTTATACTTTATACTGAATTCTTGCCATGAACTTAGATATTCCCCTTGTATGTAACAAGAATTGATCTTTCATGCTCAGAAATTCTTTCCAACAACCTTTTGTTTTATGTGATAGTCTTTATCTGCATTAAAGTCTTGGGGTTGTCAGGAGCGGTTTTGCAGCATGGAGACGAGGTAGAGCTGCACTGATGAATGCCTAGCTTTCCACTATGCTGTTTTGCTGAATATGAGGAACTTCCCCAGTGTGCTGTTTGCTTGTCTACTAAAATCCTGCGGGTATCAGTATAGCTTTACCTAGTCTCTATGCTGCTAACCTGCTTCCCACAACCGTAAGACTTATAAGTTTAGCCAATATGTCATAGTTTCTTGTAGCACAATTTATAACGAAACAGGTATCTTTGTGATGGCCTGTTAACTTTCTTAAAATAAATTATGAGACTGACAGAAATACACTAGGTATTTATACAGCATGTTTTGGAAGAAGTGTCAGGATAGTGATGAAAAGATTTTGTACCAATGGAAAACAAAGTTAGATAGAATAAGAAGGTATAGAAATACGTATTTTATATTTTTGTTATCCATTTTCATACCATATACGTGTACATTAAAAATATGAAAATTACTTTCTGTTTGGCATGTATATATATATTATGTGATGCAATATTTGTTGCTTTGATTTTACTGGTCTTATAGATGTTATTTAGAGGACAACAAAGACGTAAAGATCATGTAAGGATAAAAGGTACATCGAAATGACCAGTAAGGTGTAAATATCACGTCAAAATTTGATGTCCATACAACGTATACAGGTCTTTCTTGGGTGAAAGTTGACGTCTTAAAGACGTCTTTATTTAACCAATAAGACCTAAAAAGAAAATATGACGTCCATACAACGTCTTTATATGGTACAAGTTGACGTCTTAAAGACGTCTTTCTTTGACTAATAAGACGTTAAAATCACGACAAAATATGACGTCCATACGACGTCTTCCTATGGTACAAGTTGACGTCTTACAGACGTCTTTCTTTGACTAAAAGACGTAAATATGACGTCCATACGTCTTTCTATGGCACAAGTTGACGTCTTAAAGACGTCTTTCTTTAACTAATAAGACGTAAAAATCACGTCAAAATATGACGTCCTCGTGACGACGTGCGCGGGTGCAAAATCAAGTCTTTTTGACGTCGTGTTATGTCGTCTTAAAGACGTCTTTCTTTAACTAAAAGACGTAAATATGACGTCCATATGACGTCTTCCTATAGTACAAGTTGACGTCTTAAAGACGTCTTTCTTTGACTAATAAGACGTAAAAATCACGTCAAAATATGACGTCCTCGTGACGACGTGTGCGGGTGCAAAATCATGTCTTTTTGACGTCGTGTTATGTCGTCTTAAAGACGTAGTACAAGACGTAAATATGACGTGATATTTACCAGTCTCTGCTATCAGGGTACGGGGCTTCCTGTCGACGTCCAAACTTAGAGGCCAAGTAGGCCAATAATCGTACAACTATACAATTACACATACGTCTATCCACCCATCGAAGAACCCGTCAACACAACAGCGTGCGGGCCGAAGTGCCATAATTTTGTACACCTATACAACTATACGACTCTCAGCTATACAACTATACGACTTTACGTCTACTCAGCCATCGGAGACTAATATTGTCTTATATCTACAGTAAATTAAAATAAAATGTAAACAAGGTTATGAATTGTACATTTACATATTAATAGTTCAATATCAACCAGACAGAAGTATGTGACTTCATGGATTGCAAAACAGTCAGTTGCGTAATGAGTAAAATCGTTTGAGTGGGGAGGGGGGGAGGGGGCTGAAAAAAAAAATCTGCATCACCTTGCACCATTCTTACATGTTACATGCAGACTCCAAGAAACGTTTTTCAAAGTGGGGGGGGGGGATCAGTTAGATCGCAGCAAGTTGAGTGTTTATAGGTGTGGGGTCTACGGGTTTCAAGGGGCCATAAACCCCCGAAAGCTCACGGGTTTTAGGCATTTAATTAGGGTTAGATCGCAGCGAGTTGAGTATTTATAGGCGTGGGTTCACGGGTTTCAAGGGGCCATAAACCCCCGAAAGCTCACAGCTAGGTTTTAGGCAATTAATTAGGGTCAGACGAGCATATTTTTAATACTTTATTTGTGACACTGGCAGGTCACTAATTGGCGTGGGGCCATACGTAGATTTGCGTAGTGTTGCGTACCAACTACGCTGGCCTACGTTACTACATGCTGATGGACGCAAACAATTCAACATGCTTAATTTTTTCGCGTACTTTCGGCGTAGAAAATTACGCCTTTTCATGCAACACTACGCTACTGTACGCCATGCCTACGCAACAGTACGCTACCGGCTACCCTACGCCAGATCGACAAAGCAGTAAAAGCTTTCCACACAGTAAGCAACCGTAAGCAACCATATGCAAACATGTACACTAGCCTATGCATAACCTACGCAAGGACTACAGTAAAGCAACATTTTTCCATTAATACGCAGCCTAATTTCTGCGTAGTCGGTACGCCACACTACGCAACTCTACGCAGTTCCAGTGTGAAAGAGGCTTTAAGAATAACAACCGGTAGAGTTGGATCGATCGTTGTTTTTTTTTTTTTTAATAAATGGCAAATAAAGTTCTTGGTGGTTTTAATTTACAGAGTCTCTATCATGGGCGTCAATCCTTACGTAATACCTATTGTTCAGGGGGGATGATCTATACGTAATACCTATTGTTCAGGGGGGATGATAGATCATGATAGATCATCCCACCTGAACAATAGGTATTGCGTAAGGATTGGCGCTTGTAAAATGGCGACTGGCTGGAATGCTCCCCAGGGAGTGGAGAATGTGCATACCTTGTGTGCGGGTAAGCCTGAATCCGATGACCGGGGTAATAATAATATGTTGTAAAGCGCTGTGATACACATGTATGTCTGTAAGAGCGCTATATAAATGCCAATATTATTATTATTATTATATATCTATTTACACCCCCGCCCCCCTCTAGAATCCCGCGGATTTCCGCGGGTCCTGCTGGTCTATAATAATAATACGCTAAGGCTCCGCGGGGGGGGGGGGGGAGGCATGACGTCTCCGCGAGCCTTTGTATTCTATTGTTTTTTAATGAGATCGCCGACCAAAGTTGGTGCAGCTATCTCCTCCTGAACCCTCCCCTCGGGGTCCCGGTGACCGGTGCCATCGTCCGCGGGAGAGTCTACTCTGTGGAATTGGCTATACTCCGCCCGAGGTCCTCCTCCGTGTCGACGTCCAGGGCGAAAACAGACGCGATATGCATAATGCAGGTTATGCGTGACGACAGAGATAACTCATGCATATTCAACATTACATCCGTATTAAAGAGAGACACGACAGACGACGAGCAACTCACATTATGTTGCGTATGAAATGCTCTATGCAAAGGGCGGGATTACCCCCCGAGTAAGCCCTCTTGCTATAGGGTGTCCTTTGTACGAGCTGCACAAGCCAGAGAGATACACGGAGCTAATTCCGTCGACGTCCAAACTTAGAGACCTATTTCCATCATGATTGCCGCGATTTTTATATAGTTTTCGTGAATGGAGGTATGAAATCAAAGCTTATTTTGTGATTACTACGGCCATGTATACTGAATTTTGATTATCATTTTCTAAAGGAAAGTTTTCACAAGAAAACCATTGGACTGACAGTTCAGTCGCAAGCTGCCTTCAGTCAACACACATACAGTACACACAGTGCAGCGTAACTCCGGGAAGCTCCAACACCGGCACCGCGCACCGCAGGCGTCCGACGCCTGCGGCGCCGGTGTTCGAGCTTCCTGGAGTTACGCTGTAGTGTGTGTGAGTTCAGCTGAGCTGAGCTCGAGTCGAAGAGATTTGACACTTTGAAATTGTTATCTGTTGGTTTGCATGATTATTGCCGCAATTTCAATATAGTTTCGTGAATAGATTTACGAAACCCGAGCTTAGAATTAGTAAAAGTATCACTAATGTCTACGTTTTTAAACGACTGTCTGATTTTCTTGTGAAAATTTTACTTTGAAAAATGATTATCGAAATTCATGGTCAGAAATAATCAGAATCTAGGGTCTACTATGTTACAGTTCTTGCATCAAATCAATGCATGAAAACTTAGTTATTGAACTAGAAAAATGTTTTGTTTTTTAAAATAGGCAATTATGAAGTAGGAAGCCTGAAACCTTAGCCTACTAAACAAATCTCAACAAAGTGTAGGCCTATCCTTTTATGAATTAATGAAAAAGTAGCCCCAGAAAAAAGAGCCCCCGAAAGTTGAAAAGTAGCCCACGAAAATTTCCCCAAAATTTGAAATAGAGCCCCCGAAATGAAAAACTTAATTTTTTGCCTGCGCCCCCCTCTAGAATCCCGCGATTTCCGCGGGTCCTGAGTTGAGTGTATTTATAATATAGGCGTGGGGTCCACGGGTTTCAAGGGGCCATAAACCCCAAAAAGCTCGGGGTTACGTTCTTCAAAGTCGGGGGGGGGGGAGAGATCAGATCGCAGCGAGTTGTATATGTAATATAGGCGTGGGGTCCACAGGTTTCAAGGAACAAAAAAAAAACCGAAAGCTCGGGGGTTTTAGGCGTTTAATTATGGTCAGATGAGCATATTTTTAATACTTTATTTGTGACACTTGCGGGTCACTAATTGGCGTGGGGTCAATACGTAGAGTTGCGTAGTGTTGCGTACTAACTACGCTGGCCTACGTTACTATATGCTGAGGGACGGAAAGGGGTACGCAAGATGAACGAAAACAATTCAACATGTTTAATTTTTTTTGCGTACTTTCGGCGTAGAAACTTGCGCAGAAAGTACGCCTTTTTACGCAACACTACGCTACATGCCTACGCAACAGTATGCTACCCTACGCCAGATCGACAAGGCAGTAAAATCTTTCCACACAGTAAGCAACCATAAGCAAACCTGTACGCCAGCCTAAGCATAACCTACGCAGGGACTATTTGCCATTAATACGCAGCCTAAGTTCTGCGTAGTCGGTACGCCACACTACGGAACTCTACGCAGTTCCAGTGGCTTAGAGAATAACTACCGGTACAGTTGGATCGTTTTTTAATTTTTATTTAAGGCCAAATTTAAAAAAAAACATGTTTAGCGTCCTGTTTTTTTCGAAAAATGGGAAGGAGGAGGCCCTTTTTTTTTTTTTTTTTTCAAAATGGCCGCTCCGTACATTTTCCCTGACATTCGGGCTATTTTTCAAGATGGCGGCCGATATTTTTTTTTTCTTTCTTTTTAAAAAATCAGAAATACATTTTAGCAGTACTTTTCATGTTTTTTTTTTCTTTCGAAAAATAAAAAAGAATTCATAAAAAAAAAATTCAAAAAAAATTCAAAAAAAAAAAAGGAGGCGGTCCGCAAAAAGGAAGCGGACAGGACGCTGTTTTATTTTCTTTCAACAAAAAAAAAAAAAAATTCAAACAAATTTCAATTTCCGCGGGTCCTGCTAGTTTATTATTATGTGCTATATAAACATGACTTCATTAGTATTATTAGTATGATTATGTATATCTCAGTCATCTTGATCGCTCTGAATGCATGCATCTTCCTGTAAATACTAATGCCCACTGTATTAATTGGAATCGCTTCCTAATAATTAATGTTTTACGTTCTGCACGCTCCGAGGGTCAAGCTCGCTATCCATATGGACCGCCGTTCACAAGGAACATTATTCATAAAGTCCGCTATCCATAACGCGAAACAAAATGAATAGCGGTCCTCAAAAACAGCGAGCATAGCCCGCCTCAAACTGGTACTATTATTCTTTCAAACTGAAATGATAAAAAAAAAACAATCAATTTTATCTCCCACGAACTCTATGTATTCTATGACTTTTGTTCCTGTCTCTCTCTCTCTCAATCTCACGTATACATCTACGGCGAAAGATCCCTGGGCCACTATAGACCCACCCTACGGAACAAAATGTAATATTAAATGTTTGTAACGCCCCGCCATCGGTTCATTCAAATCACTTCTGAAGACATTTAGGTTCGTCCAATAGTCTGTTAATTATATGACTAGTCAGGTGGGCTGTATCTAATACAGACCACCTTATATTTTTGTTAAAATTGCCTTTATCAGGTGGGCTGTATCTAATACAGACCACCTTATATTTTTGTTAAAATCGCCTTTATTATTTATTTATTATTTATCAGGTGGGCTGTATAACGTACAGACCACCTTATAATTTCGTTAGAATTGCCTTTATTTATTTATTTATTTATTATTTATTTTTCTTATTTCTAACCACTTTTTTGTTGGCAGGATAACTTGAAAATGGCTCAATCAAAAGCCTTGAAATTTAGCACACATATGTATAGGCATATGTACAAAGCACAATAACGTTTTCAACATTAAACATTACTGATGACGTCATCTAGGCGCCATTTTGTAAAATTTTACGAAAATGAACTTATGATCATATCTTCATAACCAAAAGTTATTTCTCATTCATATTTATCATGATCAAGGTCAATATCCGTCCGGTCAATTTCAGGTCAAAGAACGCGCGCGTGCGCGTACGTCCGCGCGTCAATGCGCGCGCAAAATTTTAAAATGCTCAAAATCGTCTCAAAATCATTTTGCATACGTTTGAGGCCATTTTAAGCATTTTATAAAAAATCGCGCACACGCACATGCGCGCGCGTTTTCGCGCGTAAAACTATTACACAACATAGAATCGCCATTTTTTTTTCTTCATAATATTCTACATATTTTTACAAACAAATAGATGCCATGGTTGTTTCTTTATGACTATTAAAAACGGAATGATCGACCGTTAAACAAAATTTCCGTGCGCGCGAGCTCTTGTAATACATAGCATATATGGGCAAAAACATGCCTATACAAAATACATTGTAGCTCTTTAGAATGCAAGGTGACGCCAATTTTTTTCATATTTTAATAGAGTATGATTCGGAGATATTTGTTCATGTCTCATTTGATCCTCAATTAACTCATGACGTCATCATAATGGCCTCCGAACTCAAAATTCCAATTTGCATATTATGACGTCAGCATATTTATAGAAAATTGATTGTATCTCTGTAAATATTGATCGATTTTCTTCCAAATTTTGATACGTTCTAGCTGAGACAATTTTCTACAGATGCAGTTCTAATTATTCTTTATTTTGACAAAGGCATCATGGCGTATTTTTGCGATTAAAGGAGGCATGTCAATTTTTCACATTTAGCGTGTATTCTCTATGGGACATGACTTTTTTTCAAAACTTGATTCTACATTCCCGTCTTTCGCGAGCAATATCTACGTCGTTTTAGCTTCATTTACGCTGAACTCCGAATATGTTGTAGCTGAGACAAAAAGCTATTTCAAATGTACCCTTTATTTTGTCTCAATTTTTTGTTGGATCAGCCCACCTATACTTGTTCCAAACAAGTATTACAAATCTAGTTTATTTTTCTTATTTCGACCCACTTTTTTGTTAGCATGATAACTTTGTAATGGTTCATTCAAATGCTTTGAAATTTAGTACACATATGTATAAGCATATGGACATAACACAGTATGGTTTTCAACCTTGACCTTGACTGATGACGTCATCTAGGCGCCATTTTGTGAAATTTTCTGAAAATTTACTCATGATCGTATCTTCATAACCAAAAGGTATTTCTCATTCATGTTTATCATGATCAAGGTCAATATCAGTCCGTTCAATTTCATGTCCAAAAACGCGCGCGTGCGCGTACGTCCGCGCGTTAGTGCGCGCGCAAAAAAAATGAAATGCTCAAAATCGTCTCAAATTTATTTTGCATACGTTTCAGGTCATTTTAAGCATTTTATAAAAAATCGCGCATGCGCGCATGCGCGCGCGTTTTCGCGCGTAACACCATTACAAAACATAGAATCGCCATTTTTTTTCTTTTATGATATTTCTCATATTTTTTCGAGGAATTTGATACCATGTTTATCTCTTTATGACCTTTAATAACAAGATGAGCGTCAATTTAAGATAAATGTCCGTGCGCGCGAGCTCTTTTCATACATAGCATATATGGGCAAAAACATGCCTATACAAAATCCATTATAGCTCTTTGAAATGAACCGTGACCTTCAATTTGTTTTCATATTTAGATAGAGTATGAGTCGGAGATATGATTCCACGTCTCATTTGCCCATTAAGTGTATCGTGACATCATCATAATGGCCTTGGAACTCAAAATACGTATTTGCATATTATGACGTCAGCATATTTATGGAAAATTGACTGTATCCCTGTAAATATTGATCAATTTTCTTCCAAATTTCTAAATGTTGCAGCTAAGATAATTCTCTACAAGTTAAATAACCATTTTTCATTTTGATGACGTCATCAGAGTAAAAATTACGATTAAAGGGCACATATCAGAAATTTCTTAAGTTGCGTGTCATAACTATAGAAGGTGAATTTCGTTCACGTAATGAATCTACATGATATTGTTTTTTTTTTTTAATTAAGCAGTAT
The DNA here is from genome assembly GCF_000002235.5 of Strongylocentrotus purpuratus. Lineage (NCBI taxonomy): Eukaryota > Metazoa > Echinodermata > Echinoidea > Camarodonta > Strongylocentrotidae > Strongylocentrotus > Strongylocentrotus purpuratus. The sequence goes on from NW_022145604.1 coordinate 24,414,667, forward strand.
CTCGCTTATTTTTGCTCTATTTTGTTTACAAATTTTAGTTGACCAGCCCACCTATACTTGTTCCAAACAAGTATGTCTAGTTATTTATTTATTTATTTATTTATTTTTCTTATTTCGACCCACTTTTTTGTTAGCAAGATAAGTTTAAAATGGCTCAATCAAATGATTTGATATTTAGCACACATATGTATAGCCATATGGACAAAACAAAGTAAGGTTTTCAACCTTGACCTTGACTGATGACGTCATCTAGGCGCCATTTTGTGAAATTTTCTGAAAATTTACTTATGATCATAATTTTATAACGGTAAGTTATTTCTCATTCATATTTATCATGATCAAGGTCAATATCAGTCCGGTCAATTTCAGGTCAAAAAACGCGCACGTGTGCGTACGTCCGCGCGTCAATGCGCGCGCAAAATTTTTAAATGCTCAAAATCGTCTCAAATTTATTTTGCATACGTTTCAGGTCATTTTAAGCATTTTATAAAAAATCGCGCGTACGAGCATGCGCGCGCGTTTTCGCGCGTAACATCATTACAAAACATAGAATCGCCATTTTTTTTTCTTTCATGATATTTTTCATATTTTTTCAAGGAATTTGATTCCATGTTTATCTCTTTATGACCATTATTAACAAGATGAGCGTAAATTCAAGATAAATGTCAGTGCGCGCGAGGTCTTTTAATACATAGCATATATGGGCAAAAACATGCCTATATAAAATCCATTAACGCTCTTTGGAATGCACCAGGATCCTCAATTTTTTTCATATTAAGATAGAGTATGAGTCGGAAATATGATTCCATGTCTCATTTGGCCATTAAGTGTATCGTGACATCATCACAATGGCCTTGGAACTCAAAATACGAATTTGCATATTATGACGTCAGCATATTTATGTAAAATTGATTGTATCTCTGTAAATATTGATCAATTTTCTTCAAAATTTCGATATGTTGTAGCTAAGACAATTCTCTACAAGCGCAGTAATAACCATTTTTCATTTTGATGACGTCATCATAGTAAAAATTTTGATTAAAGGCCTCATGTCAAAAACTTCATAATTTGCGTGTTATGCCTATAGAAGGTGAATTTAGTTCACGTTATGAATCTACATGATATTGTCTTTTAAGAATTTGTAAGCAGTATGTCGCTTATTTTTGCTCTATTTTGTCTCAAATGTTAGTTGACCAGCCCACCTATACTTGTTCCAAACAAGTATTATATGTCTAGTTTATAATAATAATAATAATAATAATATGGATATTATTATTATTATTATTATGTCAAATAATTATTATTTGAATATTATTTAAATATTATTATTATTATTATTATGTCAAATAATCAATTTTATCTCCCACGAACTCTATGTATTCAATGACTTTTGTTCCTGTCTCTCTCTCTCTCTCTCTCTTTCTCTCTCAATCTCATGTATACATCTACGGCGAAAGATCGCGAAACAAAATGAATAGCGGTCCTTAAAAACAGCGAGCATAGCCCGCCTCAAACTGGTACTATTATTCTTTCAAACTGAAATGATAAAAAAAAACAATCAATTTTTTCTCCCACGAACTCTATGTATTCTATGACTTTTGTTCCTGTCTCTCTCTCTCTTTTTCTCTCTCAATCTCATGTATACATCTACGGCGAAAGAACGCGAAACAAAATGAATAGCGGTCCTTAAAAACAGTGAGCATAGCCCGCCTCAAACTGGTACTATTATTCTTTCAAACAGAAATGATAAAAAAAAAAAAACAATCAATTTTATCTCCCACGAACTCTATGTATTCTATGACTTTTGTTCCTGTCTCTCTCTCTCTCTCTCTCTCTCTTTCTCTCTCAATCTCACGTATACATCTACGGCGAAAGATCCCTGAGCCACTATGGACCCACCCTACGGAACAAAATGTAATATTAAATGTTTCTAACGCCCCGCCATCGGTTCATTCAAATCACTTCTGAAGACATTTAGGTTCGTACAATAGTCTGTTAATTATATGACTAGTCAAATAATGTTATTTCCTTACTACAACGAGATCGTAATTATACAACTATTATAATTTTGTTCAATCATAAGTTTATACCATTATATCTGTTTTTTCTTCATCATTGTACATGTATATGATATGTACTTTGTTCAATTATGCATATTTCAATCTTCAGATTAATCATGTAATATATTGTACAATAAATTGTTGTAAAGCGCATATTCATTATAATGTGCTATATGAAAATGACTTCATTAGTATTATTAGTATGATTATGTATATCTCAGTCATCTTGATCGCTCTCTCTCTCTCTCTCTCTCTCTCTTACCTTATAAAAATTACCAAATAAAAAAATGAACATGTTTAGCGTCCTGTTTTTTTCGAAAAATAGGAAGGAGGAGGCACTTTTTTTTTCTTTCAAAATGGCCGCTCGGTACATTTTCCCTGACAGTCGGGGCTATAAATAAAGCCATTTTAGCATGTTTCTCATGTTTTTTTTCTTTCAATTTTTTTTTTTTTTTTTTTAAATAATAAAAAAAAAAAAAAAAAAATAGGAGGCGGCCCCCCAAAAGGAAGCGGGCGGGGACGCTAAACATGTATAATTTTTGTAATGGCCTTGTATTTGATTGTTACTGTGATACTGTGCTATTACTGCTAGCTCCAGCATCATTCCACATTCCATAAACTTTGATAATGATATATTTTGTTAATGTTACTTGCTATGTATTGGATTAATTTAATTCCAAGAAACATAATGCTAATCGATGAATCTCACTCCTGAAGACGGACAGTCAACCTGTCCGAAACGTCGAGTCTACTCTCCTGCTCCTGCTCTGCAACTCTACTCAACTCTTCAACTCAATCCAGTCTTCTACTCAAACATCTCATCCTATCTACAACTTTCTGGTTTACAGTCCTTTTCAGGACTATACTCACTTCTGAAAGATACTCTTCCTTCCAATCTCCACTTTCTCGCCTTTCTATTTTCTATCCACTTTCCTTAGTCCTTCTAGGACTTTACACATGGTGTACCGTAAACCTCTACCGTGATTAATCGATGAATGTAAAGAATATTAAAATAATTTCCGTTTCAAGGGTTCTCCTCATTGCTTGTGGGTAAAAAGAGTGTTCCTAATTCGAGTTTTTGAATGAAATGAAGGAAAAAAATTTACACTGTTGCTCTTAAAATTTGAACATTTTTTCTTAGCTCTTTTCATGAAATGATTTTGACAATATGGTCTATTCTTGATTCTTTATTTATCAATCTCTACGAATATATAGATTATTCATATGCTCATAATGTTCTGTGTTATCACTGTCTGTGATATGGTGTAATAATGAAGCCCCAAAGAGATTGCGCTTCAAAATGATCATGAAGTGCCTCAAAAATGGTTTTACCATGCATACTCATTTTCCCCAATAGACTGTAGTGTTATAAAAAACCGTTAGGAAAACGCAAAATTTGATTTCGATTTCGCATCATAAATATCTTGATGATCGGACAGGCGATTGGCTTGTAAAAGTGTAAAAGTCATGGGATTCCTGATATGACTGACGTAAAGGTTTATAATTATGATTGCAGCATGAGCTAAGTCCAGGATTTAGTTTCAGAATCTGAGGCAATGTTACCGAGTCACTTTAAGAAGAAATCATATTTTAACGGCCAATTCGTGAAAAGAGGTAAACAAAATGTAGCTTTTTGGCCAACAGTGTAGCATCTACCTATAGGTCATCATTGAATCTGAGCGACTTACCCAATCCCCGTCTTTGAATGTTGTCAAAAGGAATGTCTCCGATCCTCTCCTTTCAGATATATAAATGCAGTAGAACAAAACGAGAAAGATGGTGACACATAGAGCAATATAAAATCCCATCCTGAAGTTTGTGCAGGTACAGTTTTTCTGCGCCATATTTTCAACTATACTATACATATAGTTTATGCATAAACTACAGAAATAAGTTAGGAAGTCTTGTGTGGTCAGTCCGCAGCTAGAGAACGGCTAGACCTAATGGCCCGAATTCACAAAGCAAGGCCAACCTGTTGCCCTTTCCCGAATGCGCGCGCGTGTATGATATGCGGGGGTCTATTCGGTATTCATAAGGACCTCTATTCATTTCATTCATTTCATTTCATTTATTTATTTAAACACGGAGGCCTACCTCAGCCCGCAGACTGTTCTTCTGTAGGGCCGTGCATATACATAAAAACATACAATATCAAAATAACATATATACAACATAATTCAACATAATAATGGTAACATAAATATATACAAAACAAAAATAACATAAACTAAAAATACATATGAAATATTAAAAGGGGATGGGGACTACTCATTAAGGGCTCTTGGTTCCATATACTTATTTAGATTACGCTTGAAATTTATAACAGATAACTCACGTTTAAGTTCTGGTGAGATTGAGTTCCAGCATTTCGCACCGAAATAGCTGAAACTCTTTTTTTTTAAACATGTTTTTAATTTAGGTAGTACAAAATTATTAATTGAATTTCTCATATTATAATTACATTTTTTTAGTTCAAATAAATCTAGCAAGTAATTAGGACAATTATGATTAGCAATTTTATACATCATGTAAAGGGCATGTTTATCTCTCTTTTTTCTAAAAAATCAAGCTTTAACTGCTGAAACAGGGAAATTGTAGAATATCTGGCATCAACTTTTAATATAATTCGGAGGGCTCTATTCTGGAGGACTTGAAGCTTCTTAACAGATTTTTTCATAATATTTCGCCAGACCACATCACAATAGTCAAGTTTACTTTGTAATATTGTTTTATAAAACATAAGTGCAATATTCTGAGATATATAGTTCCTTATTCTTTTAAGTAGGTACAGCTTTTTAATAATATCTTTTCTCAGAAAATTAACATATTCATCCCAATCGAGATTGTGATCTATATATATACCTAAGTATTTGCAATGATCTATTTGATTGAGTTTTACATCATTAATATAAATATTAATCGTTCGATTTTTAACTTTGGTTCTAGATCCAATTAACATGACCTCACATTTTGTAGTATTGAGAAATAATTTGTTTGAATTCAACCATTTCGAAAGACGTATAAGATCAGCATTAATGACATTTTCTATAGTTTCTGTTGTTTTACCAGGGTAATATATGCATGTGTCATCAGCGTACAACGATATACTACATCTTTTAATACAATTTGATAAATCATTAACATATATGGTAAAAAGTAGGGGGCCTAAATTGGCCCCCTGTGGAATTCCACAAATTACATTCAGTTCGTCTGATTTTACACCATTTACAACCGTGTACTGTCTTCTATCAGTCAGGTAGTTAAGGAACCATTCACAAGCCCTTTTGTCAAGTCCAATCAAATTCAGCTTATCAAGGAGGATAGCATGGTCAACTGTGTCGAAAGCCTTTTTAAGGTCGATTGTGACCATTCCAACAATGTCCCCTTTATCCAAACTATCCAACCAGTCTTCTGTGACATTAGGTATCACAGCTAAAGTTTGAAAGTATCTACATTTCATTTCCCCTGCCAATTTCATTTTAGAGCACATGGAAAGAGGAGTTTTGATACCTCATTTGTCAAATTTGAATAAGTACTTTTGAAAATACGGCCACTTACATAAGAGACGAAATGGTCAAATTTTGCGTAATTAGGCTATAACTGACAATTAGCCATTTTCAAGGTGACATAATTTTGTAATTAATTGATGAATCACCTTTTTTTTCAAGAAATCTGTTCTCTGTATGAATTTCTACATGCCTATTTTTTTCCAGGTTCTTTAGACAAATATTTTTTTTTGTGGAATTTTTCAAATAATTAAATGAAGCCCATTTTGATGCGTGTGACAAATGGCTATTTTTGCGTCGCCGGAACAAGTTTTCATGGGTTTTGAAACATGACTAGATTTAAGAGTGTCTATGAAGTGGGGCTGAATTTCGGCATATCTGGGGTATGTATATAGCTTAATCATTTCTGTAAGGTTGGACCATCAAATCCATTTAAATTAATTTTAAATGGCATTTGAAAAAGGCTCTAAACTCTTAAAACTTCATATTTTAAAGCACCCATAAGCTTTTTTTTGTGTTTTCAAGTCTGCCTAAATTGAAAACCGTTAATGGTAGGGGAATGAATTTTGGCACATCAATAGAAAGTATGGCAGTGGCGGATCCAGGGGGGAGGGGCACAGGGGGCACGTACCCCCCCCCCCCCGGCCAAAAAAATATGTTAAAATCAGCCCTAAATTCCCTCCAAATGTACTGAAAAACAGGGACGTGCCCCCCCCCCCCCCCACGGAGAAAATTAAAAAATTAAAAAAATTCTTGACCCCCCCCCCCCCCAAAAAAAAGTGCCCTCTTATCCCCCCCCCCCCCCCGCTTATTCAGCGGTTGGCTGAGTCGTTACGATTTTTTTAGACCAAAAAAAAAAAAAAATGTCCTCTTACCCCCCCCCCCCCCCCCCCCCCCCCCCACCACCCTCCCTCCCCCGTAGGCCTACCTAACTTATTTACTATATAAACAAAAATAATAACAAATCCCTTTTAATTGAAATTCATAAATTGAATCCACGATCTTAATTTAAAAACTCTGGGAAAACAATAAATGCCCTTTAAAGACCGTCACCACTACTGGGCCAGAAGGGATTAGACCACACAGAGAGCCATCGAGGTCACTGTGACAGGTGGCTATCTCATTAACTCAGCTCTCATTTAACATAAGAAAAAAAGGATCATGGGGGACCAACAGGCACCTATTGGGGAAGTTTTCTATATAGAGGGAGCAAGTAGCTACACGTATGGCAGTGTGCCTTTAAATCCTTGGCGTGGTTCGCAATCACAACATGAGAATAGAGACACCAGTATGGGCGATGCACGGCCGCCGAGCTATCACCGAGTGTGTGTGTGTGTGTGTGTCGTTGGGTTTTCATACAGACGTGCATCAATCAGATATGATTACTGAAAAGACACTGCCTGAATTTAATTGGAATTTAATAATTATTTTCCAAAGGTCAGAAAAGCCGTTATTACAGTTATTTGATGTAGATTGAAACACACAAAATATTTTTTTTCTGACAAAATTTGATAAAATTTTCACTCTATAAATTGACAAAGATTACACAAGTTTGTTCTTGAATTTCTTAAAAAGTCACTTTGAAATTCAAAGTTCACTCGCATGACGTGTGAGAAAAATTGCGAGTGGAAAAACACAAACATGTATTATTGGTCTTGTGATCGCTTTAAAATCTGTTTAGGTTACGATAGCATAATAATTCCGTCGAAAAATATATGTATTTACTAATTTGTTCGCCAAATGCTGCAAATCCTGCCTCAGTTTCGATATTTGAAGCCTCAGATTCATGCTCCGTTTCGGATCTTGATGGGACGGCAAGCGGCGGGTGCGGTGATGCGACAAGTGGCCGCCACGTGGCCCGTCGGGTCGCCGTGCGAAGCTGGGGGCTTGCTCGCTGTAGTCACTCTCGCTCAGTGCGTATTATACACAGAGTACAGCTGTACTAATCGGATCCGCGCTCTAGCGCCATATTGCAGTCATTCTTAATATTTACATGATCGTATTCTCCAGTAAATTCTCTTTCTTCTCGTATCAAAATTGAATTAAAAGTATGTTTTTCTGATATAGAAAAATTGTTTCAAACTTTTCTCTCTGATTTTTCACGATCTTTTTGAAACATACCCCCATCAGTTTTTATATGAAAATAAAGCTTAAGATGTGCTCTTTCCAACCCGTGGATTGTTAAAACTCAAAGACGAATGGCGTTCAAGCGAATTGAGCTAAAACTAGGGATACAAATCGGCCGTCAAAAAAAAATGGCGACAAACGAAGTGAGACCGTACGAATTAGAGGGTAAATCTCAAGCAACTGTGTCGTAAGTAATTCGTCGCTGTTTTCACGAAGTGACGGTAGTGAAAAAAAATTGCATTCACTTTGCGTTACGATTTTCCTCACTACCGTCACTTCGTGAAAACAAGGACGAATTAATGGATTTTGATGAAAATGACATGACATGAAAGACGGAATCCTGAGCTTTCGAGAGACATATAATTTTATAATACTCATTTTTTCCATGATATGAAAATCTTCCTTCACAAAGAGAGAATTTGCGTGGTTGAGCTCTGTGTGTCCCCACTCAACGCAGCTCTTCTGTTATACCTAGTGACATTCAGAAGGGCAGTCGTCGTTGAGTGCTGAGGCCTAAAGGCCCGGTCACACAGCCCTCCCACGGGCGTATCGCGGCCGAATCACGGCCAAAAATTTCTGCCCGTGAAGCAGACGCTGTTGGACGCTTTGAGGTCGCGATAAAGACGCGATACAGCCGTACTTTACCCGTCGTTACACGCGGTAAGAAATTCACACGCGGTTGGCCGCGCGAAAAAGTTTTGGGCTGCCCAAAAATTTAGACCGCGGGTAATCGCGGGCGGTACACGTGGTACACACGCGGTAAAGACGCGGTACAGACGCGGAACGAACGTGCTAGGACGTGCTACGGCCGCGGTTAAGACGTGGTTACACGCGGAATTGGACGCGAAATTTTAGCGGGTAATCGCGGGTGGAGCACGGTCATAGCACGTTTGTTCCGCGTCTGTACCGCGTTGTTATCACGTGCATTAGCGTGTGTACCGCGTGTAAGCGTGGTAGGCCGCGGTACCGCCGCGCTTCACCCGCGATAAGGACGCGGAACAGTCGCCGGCGTCTGTTCCGCGAGCATACCACGGGTAAACCGCGGGTAAGCCAATTTTGCACATTTTTCCACCACGGGCAACCGCGGGCAAAAAAAAATCGCGAAATTTTACCCGCGATACAGACGCGAAAGGCTGTGTGACCGGGCCTTAATCCGGATTGCTTCACGTCAATAATACTATTAGACGATAAATAACTATATAATTGATTAAAAATAAGCTTCTCTAGTATTTTTGCTATTACTGATAGTATTGAGATTGGCCTATAGTTTTCCATTTCTGACCTCTGCCCATTTTTGTGGACAGGTATAACTCTAGAGCATTTTAGCTGGGTTGGTATTTTTCCCGTTTGTATTGTTAAATTGAAAATATATGCTAAGGGTTTTGAGATGATATTAGCTACTGGTTTCAATAGAAGAGAAGGAATATTGTCACTTCCTGACGTTTTCTTAGGGGGTAAATTTTTAAGCACTTCAACTATCTGCTCTTCTGTGATATCTTCGAAGGTACATGTACAATCGTATCTTCTGATATACTCTTCAAATTGCTTATCGACAAAAGATGATTTTTCTTGCAAGGAAGGGCCAATTTCAACAAAGAATGAGTTAAAAGCATTTGCTATGTCTTTTTTGTTACGCAATTCCTTTGAATCCTTTTCAATACACTTAATTTCATCTGTAGACTTAACAGGCATTAGACGCTTAAGGGATTTCCAAACCTTTCCTGAATTTCCAGTACTTTCAACAACCCTTTTAGTAATGAATGTTGCTTTTGCCTTTCTTATCTTCATTGTAATCTGGTTCCTAAGCCGTCTAAATACATTCCAATCATCTTCATTCTTGGAGACAATAGCCCTTGCCTTTTGACAGTTTCTGGAACGAATTAATACAATGATTTCCTCTGTCATCCAAGGAGATTCGAGTTTCCGAATTCTTTTTTTTCCTCAGTGGAGCGTGTTTTTCTATAACCTTTAACAACTTATTTTCAAATTAATTATATGCGGATTCTACATTCTCAAACGTCTCAACTTCTTCCCATGATATCTGATCTACATCATGCACGTAATCATCCACATCCACTTTTCCAATGTTGCGTGAAATATTATATCTATGGCAGTTCTCGTTACATGCATTATGCTTTGATCCTAAAGTACAATAAACCATATAATGATCACTAAGTGATATTGGAATAACTCCAGAATTTGTTATTTTTTCGGGTCTGTTTGTTATAATAACATCTATTGTTGATGAGGTACGTGGTGTCACCCTAGTGGGTGAATTTATGATTTGTTCCATATTATAACTCTCAATAATGTCAAACAGGTGTTTTGTCTGCCATGACCTTGTATATGATGCTACATCACAGTTCAAGTCACCAAGTATCAATAAATCAGGTTCATGATCATCAATTGATTGTATGACCCGTTCAAACTGTTGAAATACGTCTACATTTGCATTAGGTGGCCGAAACCATACAAGTTCCACAATTGATTTCCTGTGTGATACTTTGAGCTCAATAGCTATTAATTCAAGTTCATCACTCATTATATCTGTTCGAATATTATATTTCAAATTCGATCTGATATAGGCCGCTACACCACCTCCTCTCCTATTCCTATCCTTTCTCACGATATCATACCCATCAATTTTCAATTCTGAATCATCTATCAAATCATCAACATGAGTTTCACTTAATGTCAGAAAATCTATGCTCAGTCTTTCTTGAATGGTACAAAGTTCATCGAAATTCCTAAGTAAGGATAAGCAATTCAGATGAGCAATTTTAAGACCTTTTAACTTAGTTACCTTTTCTAATTGTTCGTCTAATCTGTCATCTGTTTCTCTTGTCATTCTTTCTTCATCAGAAGCAAAGCTGATTTCTTCTTCTTCATTAATAAAGTTAATGCTGTCATTCATTGTAAATGCAAATGGCATTTCTTTTAATGTACATAAATCGCATGTCCAGTCTACATTTGAATTAAATATGGAATCAGAAGTATGGGTACAACTAAGATGACACCAATGTGAACATTGGAAACATAGTAATGCATTATGATTACTTTTCACTTTTTTCTCACAAATAATACATGGAAACTTTATCGGCATCGTTATTATATACCATATGTCTCTTACGTGATCGTACTTTCTATTCTTCTTATCCAAGACGTTCGATGTCGCTCATGACTCGGATCAGGGTTATTCGCCTTTCTTCACCATTTCCAGTCTGTACAAAGATTCGTCCGTCACGAGACCATGTCCTCGAGGTCGCGTCACACTTACGAGCAAAGTACATCAATGATTGGCGATGGGTTGTTAGATCTTCGTTGATGAAGATTTTACTCCCTTTGAGTTTCGACCTGGCGCTGTACACTTGTTGTCTCACTTTGTAGGTAGCGAATTTCACTATGATGCTCTTCTCCTTGCCGGTGTCTCTAGTTGTATTCGATGTTGGTTTCGGTGCAATTCTATGGCTACGGTCGATATCATTCTTTTGAAGATCAATTTTCAGATGTTTTCTAGCGATTTCAGCAACGATGTCATCCGTGTTTTCATCTGGTCTTTCCTTAACTCCGTATATTCTCAGACAATTTCGTCGACTATATTGCTCTTACTCATCCAGTTTTTCTTGAAGTCTGTTGATTTTTCCCTCGAGTTTCTCAACTTTCCTTTTCTCCAACTTTGTCTCTTCTTCTTTGGACTCCATGTCCGTAAGGTCCGCTATTCATAAGGACCGTTATTCATAACGTGCAAATTCCCGTACTTCCTGGTCCGCTATTCATAATGGCAAAAGAGGGTCACTATTCATAAAGAAATAAGGTTCGTTAATCATAAGGACCGCTATTCATAGCGTGAGATGAGGGTCGCTATTCATAATTCATATTAAGGGTCATTAATCATAAGGACCGCTATTCATAATATGAAATCAGGGTCGCTATTCATAATACGACGAGAGGGTCGCTATTCATAATACGAAATAAGGTTCATTACTTATAAGGGTCGCTATTCATAACACGGGAAGAGGGTCGCTATTCATAATACGAAATGAGGGTCGCTATTCATAATAGGAGAAGAGGGTCGCTATTCATAATAGGAGAAGAGGGTCGCTATTCATAATAGGAGAAGAGGGTCGCTATTCATAACACGAAATGAGGTTCGCTATTCATAATAGGAGAAGAGGGTCGCTATTCATAATAGGAGGAGAGGGTCGCTATTCATAATAGGAGAAGAGGGTCGCTATTCATAATACGAAATGAGGTTCGATATTCATAATAGGAAAAGAGGGTCGCTATTCATAATAGGAGAAGAGGGTCGCTATTCATAATAGGAGAAGAGGGTCGCTATTCATAATACGAAATAAGGTTCGCTATTCATAATAGGAGTAGAGGGTCGCATTTCATAATACAAAATGAGGGTCGCTATTCATAATAAGAGGAGAGGTTCGCTATTCATAATGCGAAATGAGGTTCGCTATTCATAACACCTTTTTCAGTTTGAGGTGGGGGGGGGGGTGAAGAGACCACCGAATACCGACAAAAATAGCTACCAATTATATATTAAAATATATATATATATATATGTTAATGCCAATGTCCCAATGTCTACAAATTTAACCCTATAAGTCCGGGGCCAGGAGCTAAATTATTTTCAACCACCTTCCCGTGCGAAGCGCGGAAGCTTTGACGTTCCATTAAAATATTAGAGAAAGAAGACGATTCGTTGTACCGTTCACTACTCTTAATCCTTGTCTGAATTCATTTTCCCCCGTATAAGTGCCCTTCAAAGCTTATTTTGATCCCTCCCCTGTTGTTTTCTAGAACTTCCATGATGACCTAGTAAATTGTATAATGCTTTACTTGCAGATGGTTTACCTAGTAAGATGCATGTGCTTGTTTGCACTGAGGTCATTTCAGGTCTTACATATTGATGAGCTGTTTGAAATTAACTAGGAGGTATGCGCGTATTGGGGAATGTGGCTTCCTGCTCTACTTTAAAAAAAAAAAACTTCCCACGACATGTAATGAAAAAAAATGTTTTTTATCCGATAAAAAGTCACACTTCGTAGGGGAAAAAAATTTACCGACATAATACATCTCACCGACTTCAAACTTCTACATAAATATAGTATACGAAAATCGAGCAAGAATACCGACACACCAGACCCGACACAGCAACAAAATTATCTATGCGTATCTTTCTTGCTCCCTCGACGTGGCGACTCCACCAAACATACCCCTTTCTCTCTTTCTCTTTAATCCCCTTTTTCTTTTGCTTCTTTTCTTTCTTTTTTCTTCTTTTCCTTTCTTTCCTCTCCTTCGTCTTTGTCTTTTTTCTCTTTCTTTCTTCTCTTCTCTTTCCTTTCTTTCCTTTCTTTTCCTTTTCTTTCTTTCCTTTCTTTTCCTTTTCTTTTCTTTTCTTTCCCTTTCCCTCTCCTTTTCCCCCTCCCCCTTTTCTCATTTTTCCCGACAGCAGCGCAATTTTACCGACAATATCTTGACAGGTGGGGTTGTCGTACCCCCCCCCCCCCTTAGCGACGCCCCTGGTTGTAGAGAGTTAGATTATATACAATATTCAAGCTTTTCGAAAATATATAATATGGAAACAATTTTTTTTTTCTCCTCATAAGTAAGGTGAGCTTGAGGATGTTTCATGATTCAAATGTTATTGATTTAAATTCTCAATTATGTTTATAACATTGTATAACAAATTTCAAACCTACTTAAAAACAAGACAAATATTCAGGGCCATGTGTCGCCTTGGGGGTGTCCTCCGTCCAATATTTCCATTTGTTATGAGCATTTTGGATATTGTTTAGGCCTATTTCATTTTATGAATAACAACCCTCATCCCGTATTATCAATAGCGACCCTAACTCTATATTATGAATAGCGATCCTCTTCTCATATTATGACTAGCGACCTTCTTCTCCTATTATGAATAGCGAACCTCATTTCGTATTATGAATAGCGACCCTCTTCTCATATTATGAATAGCGACCCTCTTCTCCTATTATGATAGCGACCCTCTTCTCCTATTATGAATAGCGAACCTCATTTCGTATTATGAATAGCGACCCTCTTCTCCTATTATGAATAGCGAACCTCATTTCGTATTATGAATAGCGACCCTCTTCTCCTATTATGAATAGCGACCCTTACGAATAACGACCCCTATTTGGCATTATGAATAGCGACCCTCTTCTCGTATTATGAATACCGACCCTCTTCTCTGATTATGAATAGCGGTCCTTACGAATAATGAACCTTATGAATAATGACCCTTTTCTCCAATTATGAAAAGTAGTCCTTATGAATAGCGGTCCTTATGAATAACGGACCTTATGAATAGCTGACCTTATGAATAGCGGACCTTACGAATAGCGACATTGACCCGATATGCGTACTCTCCACGAATTCACCTTCCCCGAAAAAAAAACGACCAGCTAATCTCGGCAGCGAGGTCCGAATTTAATGAGCAGTGACCCCATGACCCCGCTTTCCAAATAAGGATCCTCATGAATAGGGGCATTTACACTGTCATCCAAACACGCCAAAAAATGCCAAACCGGAGCCTGACCGCGATGTTACCAAGGTCAACTACGCATTACCGGCAGAAATGTCAATTCCAAAACATTCCAAATCGAAGTGTGATCTTTTGGCGTGTTTTGACGTGTTTTGGCGTGTTTGGCAAGTGTAAACGTTCACAGTTGTAACATTGCGATGTTAGGTGACGTAACTTTAGGAGCGGAGCTAGATGTCGTCCTTAAATAAAAATGATAGAACGATATATACAAAGAATAAAATAAGAGAAGGTGATAGAAGGAAGAAACAAATAATACAAAAGGAATAACATAAGTAAAGACAGAAAGAGAAAGTGATAGAAGGAAGAAACAAAGAATAACATAAGGAATAACATAAGGAAAGATAGAAAGAGAAAGTGATAGAATAATAAAAACAAAGAATAACATAAGGAAACACAGAAAGAGGGAGTGATAGAATGATAAAAAACAAAGAATAACATAACAGAAGGTGATAGAAGGAAGAAACAAAGAATAACGTAAGGACACACAGAAAGAGGAAGTGATAGAATGATAAAAAACAAAGAATAACATAAGAGAAGGTGAAAGAAGGAAGAAATAAAGAGTAACATAAGAAAACACAGAAAGAGGAAGTGATAGAAGGAAGAAACAAAGAATAAAAAAAGGAAACACAGAAAGAGGAAGTGATAGAAGGAAGAAACAAAGAATAAAATAAGGAAACACAGAAAGAGGAAGTGATAGAATGATAAAAAACAAAGAATAACATAAAGGTGATAGAAGGAAGAAATAAAGAATAACATAAGGAAACACAGAAAGAGGGAGTGATAGAAGGAAGAAATAAAGAATAACATAAAGGTGATAGAAGGAAGAAATAAAGAATAACATAAGGAAACACAGAAAGAGGGAGTGATAGAAGGAAGAAATAAAGAAAAACATAAGGAAACACAGAACGGGGGAAGTGATAGAAGGAAGAAACAAAGAATAACATAAGGAATAACATAAAGAAAGATAGAAAGAGAAAGTAATAGAATAATAAAAACAAAGAATAACATAAGGAAACACAGAAAGAGGGAGTGATAGAAGGAAGAAACAAAGAATAACATAAGAGAAGGTGATAGAAGGAAGAAACAAAGAATAACGTAAGGACACACAGAAAGAGGAAGTGATAGAATGATAAAAAACAAAGAATAACATAAGAGAAGGTGAAAGAAGGAAGAAATAAAGAGTAACATAAGAAAACACAGAAAGAGGAAGTGATAGAAGGAAGAAACAAAGAATAAAAAAAGGAAACACAGAAAGAGGAAGTGATAGAATGATAAAAAACAAAGAATTACATAAAGGTGATAGAAGGAAGAAATAAAGAATAACATAAGGAAACACAGAAAGAGGAAGTGATAGAATGATAAAAACAAAGAATAACATAAGAGAAGGTGAAAGAAGGAAGAAATAAAGAGTAACATAAGGAAACACAGAAACAGGGAGTGATAGAAGGAAGAAACAAAGAATAAAAAAGGAAACACAGAAAGAGGAAGTGATAGAATGATAAAAAAAAAAGGTGATAGAAAGAAGAAATAAAGAATTACATAAGGAAACACAGAAAGAGGGAGTGATAGAAGGAAGAAACAAAGAATAAATTAAGGAAACACAGAAAGAGGAAGTGATAGAATGATAAAAAACAAAGAATAAAATAAGAGAAGGTGATAGAAGGAAGAAATAAAGAATAACGTAAGGAAACACAGAAAAAGGGAGTGATAGAAGGAAGAAACAAAGAATAAAATAAGGAAACACAGAAAGAGGAAGTGATAGAATGATAAAAAAAAAAGAAGAATAACATAAGAGAAGGTGATAGAAGGAAGAAATAAAGAATAACATAAGGAAACACAGAAAGAGGGAGTGGTAGAAGGAAGAAACAAAGAATAAAATAAGGAAACACAAAAAGAGGAAGTGATAGAATGATAAAAAACAAAGAATAACATAAGAAAAGGTGATGGAAGGAAGAAATAAAGAATAACATAAGAAAACACAGAAAGAGGGAGTGATAGAAGGAAGAAACAAACAATAAAATAAGGAAACACAGAAAGAGGAAGTGATAGAATGATTAAAAAAACAAAGAATAACATAAGAGAAGGTGATAAAAGGAATAAATAAAGAATAACATATGGAAACACAGAAAGAGGAAGTGATAAAGAATAACATAAGAGAAGGTGATAGAAGGAAAAACAAAGAATAACTAGAAATTTAATTCGTCATGGGGACGAATTAGGTGGTCTGTCTTCAATTCCTATGTTCATGCTCATCTTTAATTCAATATTTACTATATTGAAAAGGGGAGAAGTTATATAGACATGTAAACAATGATGAACATGATGATCATGATGATCATGATCTAGATAGTAATGGTGATGACGATGATGATGATCATGGTGATGTTGATGATATCTGATTATATCTGATTGAAAAAATGAGGGGACATTTAGATAGTATATAGTCTCAGCTACAACATACTAAAAAATCAACAAAAATCAAGCTGAAATGACGGCGATATTGCTCGCAAAAGACATGAATGTAGAATCCAGATTTGAGAAAAAGTCATCTCCCATAAGGATTACACACAAAAAGTAATGGATCAAGTGATAATAGGGTAATAATAAAGTAAATATGGTTGTTTATTACATTATTTTCGATTGTACGTGTTTTAATATTCAAAGGAGATGGTAGTGTGAAAGGTCAAAAAGAAAAAAAAGTGAAGAAAAAAAATTGTTGGAGACGCCCGGACTCGAACCAGGGACCTCGAGGTCGGAAGTCAAGTGCGTTACCGATATACCAAAACATCTCCCATTGAGATTACACGTAGACGGAAAATAGAATTCACAAATTCCACTTTGTAAGTGAAATATGAGCATGATCCCGGCATCTGACTAAAAAATAAAGGCCTATTGTCAAAGCTACAACATACTCAAAGCTCAGCGAAAACACAGCTAAAACGACGGAGATATTGCTCGCAAAAGACAGGATATAGAATCCAGTTTTGAGAAAAAGTCATGTCCCATAGAGAATACACGCAGAATGTGAAAAATTGACATGCCACCTTTAATCGCAAAAATACGCCATGATACCTTTGTCAAATTGAAAAATTGTGAAGGCTACATTTGTAGAAAATTGTCTCAGGTAGATCCGATATCAAAATTTGGAAGAAAATTGATCAATATTTACAGAGATACAGTCAATTTTCCAGAAATATGCTGACGTCATAATATCCAAATTGAAATTTTGAGTTGGGAGGCCATTATGATGACGTCATGAGTTAATTGAGGGTCAAATGAGACATGAAATCATATTTCCAATTCATACTCTATCAAAATATGGAGAAAAAAATTGGGTTCACCTTGCATCCTAAAGCGCTACAATGGATTTTGTATAGGCATGTTTTTGCCCATGTATGCTATTTATTACAAGAGCTCGCACGCACGGAAATTATCTTTAACGGACGCTCATTCCGTTATTAATGGTCAGAAAAAGGTGAACAAGGTATCAAAATGCTTAGAAAAATGTGTCAAATATGATGACAGAAAAAATTCAGCGATGCTATGGTGTAAAATACCATTACGCGCGGAAACGCGCACGTATGCGCGTGTGCGCGTTTTTTTTGCAAAATGCTTAAAATGGCCTGAAACGTATGCAAAATTAATTTGAGACGATTTAGAGCATTTTGAAATTTTGCGCGGACGTACGCATGCGCGCGCGTTTTTTTACCTGAAATTGACCGGACGGATATTGAACTTAATCATGATAAATATGAATAAGAAATGCCTTTCCGTTATGAAGATATGATCATGAGTTGAAAATACTAACAAAAAACAAAAATGGCGCCTGGATGACGTCATGAAGACTTGATGACCTTGAAAATGTTCCTGTCATGTCTTATGACAATTACCTATGACTGTGTCAACATTGAACGACTTTGACTGAACTGATCTTGAGTTATCCTCTGAACAAAAAAGGGGGATAAATAAATAAAAGATAAAGAATAATAAATAAAGAAAATTCTGACGAAAACAATAGGTGATCTGTTTTCAACAGACCACCTAATAATAATAAAGAAAGAAAGAAAGAAAATTCTGACGAAAACAATAGGTGATCTGTTTTCAACAGACCACCTAATAACTAGAATTTAAATCGTCACGAAGACGAATAAGGTGGTCTGTCTAAGTCTTATGATAAATTTGAGAATGGGAGAAGTTATATAGACATGTAAACAAAGATGATGATGATGATGATGATGATGGTCTTGATAGTAATGGTGATGACGATGATGACGATGATAATGATAATTTTGATGATGACGATGATGATGTTGATGATCATGATCATGATCATGATGATATTGATGATGATGATGATCATGCTGACATCTGATTTTAAAAATGAGGGAGATGTAGATTGCATATAGTTTCAGCTACATTATACTCAGAAATCAACAAAAAACAAGCGGAAATAACGGCGATATTGCCCGCAAAAGACAGGAATGTAGAATCCAGATTTGAGAAAAAGTCATCTCCCATATAGAGAAAGAGAGAAATTATATAGACATGTACATGTAAACAATGATGATAATAAAGATGATAATGATGATGATGATGATCTTGATAGTAATGGTGATGATGATGATGATTATAATGATAATTTTTTTTCCCCTCCCACAGGGATCCTTTATTGAATAATATCGTTCACATTATTTGTATACAACAATTGATTATTACATGCAGAAATTCAAAATAATAATGATAATGTTAATGATGATGATGATGAGCGTGATTCTAAAATCTGATTAAAAAAATGAGGGGGACAGTTAGATATAGCATATATAGTCTAAGCTTCAACATACTAAAAAATCAACAAAAACCGAGCGGAAATAACGGCGATATATTGCTCGCAAAAGATAGGAATGTAGAATCCAGATTTCAGACCATGATGATGATGATAATCATTATTAAACTCCACATACTTTGAATCTTCCTCTACGATTGGTCAAAAGTAAATCACGTGATGAAAGATAGTTCGCCCATTATTGATGGGAGAAGCAAAAAGTTCGTTACACTGTGTAGATAGTACTCTCTACACAGTGCAATGAAGATTACTGAAGATTATCCAAAAGCGCACTAAAACAGGCGTAAGCGCGCATTACCAATGAGCTAGCGCAATTAAAACAAACACATGCGCGCACCGTACCCTTAATGGGTTTGGTTAAACTGTTAAACTTTTTTGGTGTGAATTTGGGCATGGTGTCTTTTATGTATACACGTCCTTTTTTTTTGTAGTTAATTTTTTTTAGATGTGGAATATAAAGCAAATAATCACCTTTTACTTTCAGGCGATGGCATGCAAACTATCACTTCCTCGTTGATCTGAATGTATACGCTATCTTTCCAGCTTCGCTTCGGAAAGATAGCTACATCCAGATCGCCTCGGAAGTGATAGTTTGTCCCATCACCTTCAACAACGGTAGTTATTTGCTTATTATGATCATGATACTGACGTTTTATTTGTTGAAAATAATGTGTTGAAAATAAATGATTTATATCGTTATAGCCTCAGTCAGTTTATGTACCAGTTAAATAATAATACGCTACCCTCAGCCTTCAATTTAATATTCATCAAAAATAAAACTATACACAAATACCCTACTCGCCAATCTGACGAATTTCATCTGCCATTAACTAGAACTGTACTTGCTAAATCCATATTCACTTACGCAGGCCCGAAGCTATGGACCATTCTCGATGTTAGCATCAAGAATGCCCCCAGTTTAAATTCTGTTAAATTCAAATTGAAAAAATCTTTTTTTGCGTAATTATCAAGCGTTAGCTCTCCCTCTTTAAATGTATTTAACTCAATAGAATACATTTGGATATTTTTATTCATTTTGTACTGGCCATCCGTATTCCAGTCGGCCCGTGTTGTGTTGTGTGTGTTATAGGTAAGAGCCCTGCCCTCTCTCGTTGTCTCCCTTCTTTCCCTGTCCCTTTCACTCCTTCTATGCTATGTTTAATTGGTTTATGTATTTGTGCGTTCCTTTATTATTGATATAATATTTTTGCAACTATAAGTTATAGGGGGCTGCAATCTACAAGCCCAGCTTTTCAGCAGTCCCCTCCATGACCAACCTGTTTTATATGCCTGTTGTACACTGTGGACCAATTACATATATCGATAAGTTTCATTGTTTTACTATGTACAATGCAATCCCATGTACTTCATTTATTTTGTTGGAAATGGAAAAAAAAGAGACCAGCTAAGTCAATTTTGTAAATTTCCTTGCATCTTCACATTTGAGTGAATGTTGTTTTAGCATGGGGGGGGTGATACTTTGATGCCATACAGGTAGCATGATCCTATACATCCAATTCTGCTCGTGTTTCCCATCATTTGTGATTTTTCCAAATATTATTTAAGTCAATTTTATAAATTAGCTAGCACCATTTGAGTAAATGCCGTTTTAGCATTGGTGTAATTTTATTTTCATATTGCATCTATTACGAACAGAAACCAAACATGCTTGAAGATGTAGGAGATCCTCGCTATGCATCCACCTTTGCAGCTTCTTTTGCCTCACAACTACCTCTGTCACAAGTCAACACCGTGCCTGATTCTGGTGCAGCTGACAGCACTGGGGACACTTCGCCTCAATTGAAGCTGTTGTTCAACCCTTAGACACAACCACTTGCCTGCTAATTACCTGCTATGAACGAAATTACATATTGTGGTAAGTACATTGAAGCAGTAGTGGATGTGGGGCTGTCTCACTAACAGCAGTGATCATGGTTGACGTACTCTCAGTCATATAATCATTATCATGGGCGGGGGTCATACGTTGAAGTTATACAAGTAGCATGATCCTATACACCCAATTATACATACAGTGTTCCCATCATTTGTGATTTTCCCAGGGATTAAGTCAATTTTATAAATTTGATTGCATCTTAACATTGAATTGAATGCTAGCTGTCATACAATTAGTATAATTTTGTTTTCATATCTATTATGAACAGAAACCAGACATTCTTGAACATGTACGATATCCTTGCTGTCCTTCCACCTTCACAGCTTCTTTTGCCTCACAATTACTTCTGTCACATACAAGTCCTAACACCATGCCTGCTTTTGGTGCAGGGAGCCTACAGGGCATTTCCAATTTCCTTTGGTTGTTGCCACTCTTTTTAATGAATGCACGTGACGTGTGCAGCCATTGTACTGCAAACGGTGGTACAACAGAGCAGTGTGGTGCGTCCACAGCCATCTGGAGCCGTAACACATCACATGGCAGTAGCACGCCATGAGGGATCATTAAAAATTATGCGAATCGCAGTAGTTGATCTAAGACGTAACTGCAGCAGAAAAATGTACGACTGGTTGTTACCTTGGCAATATTTTGGCCAAATGCCTTTAAGCCTTTAATTGATGACTGACAGATGATGTCACAAGGAGAATGAGATCTGGTGGATTTTTAGGGTGGAGCTTAGCAAGTTTGAAGAAAAAAATATTTAAAACAATATTTAACAATCTATGAAACACATTCAGAAGTTTACATATCAAAATATGAGATGTATGCAGGACTACACACTAACAGGAATAAACATGTATTTGGATGGCATGGGCCCTTTAACTGACTGGACTGCATGAAACTAGGGTGTTTTAAGCCTTGTAATTGCGATATCTCAGTAATCATTTGAGGTATGAACTTCAAACCTGTTAAAAGTATGTATCACTTTAGGAAGACAATCTGATTATATTTTGAGGTAAGTAGGTCAAAGGTCACATAAGGATTTCTCTTTATGACAATAGAAAAAACTCTCACATTGTTAAACAGATAACGTTAGAATGTACACAATGGAGGGATTTTATTATTTATTTTTTAATCTCTGAAACCCAAAACTACAAAATCCAGGAATGAGAATTTAATCTAATGATACTTTGATCTCACGATATATGTTTTGGCGGACCCGCCTCCCACTTTTTACAGCGAACGTTATTGTTGAGGCATAAAATAAACTGTTTTACGAGAACGTGCACTTTTCTTCATGTTGGACTGTTGTCAAGATATGTAATTTTCGATATTTGCCAATTAGTATTGCATCTGTTGGATCATTTAGAAGAAACACCTACTTATGATATTCATATTAATTTTTAAATGTGCCACATAACTCTGTACAAAGTAAAAAGGGTATTTATTCAAGATTAAAATGATAGTGTTTAAGCGTATATTATACACTATTTATAAATAAAAAATCAGTAATGTGAAGATAAGTTGAGGCCAGCAGCCTGCAATACTTTGAAAGAGATAAAGTCCTGCAAAGGAAACAAAATAGAGCCTCAAGCATGTTAGGAAATGTGTGTCGAAGTGTTGAAATGCAAAATTATCTTACAGTAGTCCGATTGGTGTCCCTTATCTCCTTTGCAGCTTTGCTCAAGCTCAGCATCCGTTATCACATTATTCCTTCAGTTTTCATCAAAATGTAATGAATTTTTCTTTTCTCTTTTGTTTCTTTTATTTGATAGAGCTACTAGCAAAGGAACAACTTCAAGACTGCATCAAATGGCTCGACCAAAGTTATCAGTGGAGCAATATTCACCCGGTTTTGCAAAAACAAAACAGCACATTCCAAAGAATGGTGAACTCCAGTTGAAAAGACATGCCATTCTGAAATAACCCTGGTCATTTCAGACATCTTGCGGGAGAATTAAAAGGTGCAAGAACAGTCAGTGATTTAGATATATTTTACCATCAGGAGCATTCACTGCATTGCACAGTATGTAACTGTATAGTTGGAGAGAAACTGGACTCTGTGTAACTATACTAGACATGACAAGTACTAGTAATGGACAAGGAATTTTACTCACGTGAGCAGTTCAAAACCGAATCCAAGTAAGTGTTCCTGAAGTGTATACAACCAGCCCTTCAAATGCTGCACCTAGACCACAAGGCCATCCAAAACTGCACCACTCTGACAATTCTGGGAGTTATATTACACTTTACAGTCAGATCTCCAATGGAATTTCCAAGTGTTTGATATGATATCAAGTGCCGGCAAGCGACTATACATTTACGACATCTTGGAGTATCATGTGAATATTTAGCAGACATCTTCTCGACATATATCCGATCTTTGCTAGAATACGCTTCTCCAGTTTGGTCCACATCAATTTCCCGAACAGTTATGTTGCAGTCTGAAGAAAGTGCAGAAACGTGTCTGGTGTATTAGCCTTGGATAAGAACAGTTGTATGAAACCACTCCTTTCTCTCCAGAGTCTAACTTCTTGCCGTCTTGCCCTTCTTGAATCCTTTTCTCTCAAACTGTTTAAGTCATCACGAGATCGAATTATGTTCTACCGCCAACTCGTCGCCAAACCTCTTGCCATGAACTCTGAAACTCTTTACACATAACTATACCCTATGGTAGAACTGAGAGACACTGCACTTCAATTACTCCCTATATCGTACGACTCCTTAACAACCAACTGTGTCTTTGTCATGTTTGTATTTATTTATTTTTGCTTACCATATTAATGTTTTTCATTTTTCTCTTTTCCATTCTTCATTCTTCCGACCTCCTTCATTCTTCCATCCTCCCCTCTTATGTACTTTTTCTCCTTCTCTCTGAATCAGCAAAGTAATTACATGCATTATGATTATTGTTACAGTTTTTATTAAATACAAAAGAGTCATCTCAGAATGAAGTATCTTTTTAATGCAATCTTTGTATTCATTATGTGTAGCTTGTCTTTATGTTTTCACACCAATTAACCAATGTATCGGTTATTACAGAAATTCAAAATCACAATTATAGGCATGTATTTTCTGAGGAGAGGGTGGTGTTGACTTTTTGTGACTACTTTTATTTGTGTCTGCGATGGGATTTCATTTCTTTCATTACCCATTGTCGGTTTAATTCAAAACTGTATGGCCCGAATTCACAAAGGAGGTTTGTCGACAAACCTTGGTTTTCGTACGTCATATGACGCGTTTTACGCGTTTTTTTACAAACCTGGTTTGTAAAGAACAAAAGGAGGTTTGGCGAAACAAAAGGAGGTTTGAGCTCAAACCTTGCTTTGTGAATTCGGGCCAATGAGTTTTAGAGCTCAATAAGTAATTAGTCTTATTTAGGTATCAACAAAATCTTATACGCTGAACACAATTGTTTAAATATATGGTTATACTATTTACAATTGCTATACAATTTCTTGTTGGAGCATTTTTGGGGTACTTAAGTTCTTGCTAGATTTTACACCCAATGAAAAGTCATGCGTAAATAATTTTCAATATTATTATTCTACTCAAAGAAAAGAACGGGGTGATTTTTTTTCCTTTTTTATACCTTTTTTCCTGTGTTTGGTACTAAATTTGTCGTTATAGGAAATATATATTTTTGAAGTCATTGCCAATTTTCATGAGTTCGGCTCATGGTCAATTTTATTGAATTGCCCACATTCAAATGTATATAATTCTTTAAAATCCTATTTATTTTATTTTGGCATGTATTCTTTGGTAGCAAAAATACACCCATCATATTAGTTAATTAAGCTAAAGGTAATTGCTGGTAAATTTTCGAATTCTCTGGTATGCAAGTTTTATATAATCTCTCTACATTTTATGGGGGAAAAGGTTAAACATGTACGTATAGTCTTCTCAGAAAATACATAGTGCATGTACAGAGTAAGTTTAACTTAAATAATTGATATTCCTGTATAAGCAGTTTAAGATTTTCAACTGATATCTTGTCATGATCTTGGTTTTTGATAATTAATCGGTAGTGTTAATAGTTTAAAATGGGTTGAGTTTACTGAGAGGGCACTAATGTCATGGGGGGGGGGGCTATTGCTCTTATTAATTGAATTAATTGTTTAG
Organism: Strongylocentrotus purpuratus; assembly: GCF_000002235.5. NCBI lineage: Eukaryota > Metazoa > Echinodermata > Echinoidea > Camarodonta > Strongylocentrotidae > Strongylocentrotus > Strongylocentrotus purpuratus. Next base: position 24,439,796 of record NW_022145604.1, read on the forward strand.
ACAGATAACTGGAATCTCAAGTTGGAGCATATGTGGGAGGGGTCATGTTGCATTCCTTTACTTTTTTGTTCACTCCTTGATGGGGTGTCACATATCATTTCAGATACCCCCCTATAGGTATTCCTCTCAAGCAATTCAATCGATAGAGGAATGTGTTATTGGATTAGTTCAGCAATTACATACTGATGCCTTTTGTCTCAAATTTTCAGACTTGTCGGATTGGATAGGAAAAAGGATCTTAAAGTAGTATAGTTATATTGGCTCTATGTTCTCCAGTTTCGCTCCGATGAGTGCGAGGTTGTGGCTTTTGTATGTCTTTGTTGAGAGGCATGTGCATTAGTCTTTTTTCTCTTTCATAGTATCAACTTGTATTGACATTGTAGTGAATTTATGCTCCATTATAGTGTCAACGAACTTTATGTAATGTTTTGATATTGCCTTGTTGTGCCGACAACTTTTGAGAAATTTACGCTGATAATTTATGCAGTTTTCCTGCGACGTCGTATGTTTCACATTCTTGACACATTTTGGCACCTGCCTTCACATATCTCGTCGCCATGGTTTGTTTTCGTATTTTGACCAATCACAGCTTCCGCTGGTCACGTTTTCGCCACGGAGCTGGGGTTTTTCGTTAGTTAGCCTGCATGATCTCGTAAGATCATCACGTATTGGGTTGATTCACTTTTATAGCGATCTTCGCGATTTTTCATCCAGCAGCTACGGCGACTTAGTGTAGCATTTTCCGTTGGATTTCCACTAGTACACGCCTGTGATTTCTTCACGACAACTGTTAATAGCGAACTGCTTGTTTTCTCTTCGCGACTCGACATCTCGTGACTTCAATTCTGACACTTATGTCACTTGGAATACGCGGTTTATTTACAACGCGCCAGTGGTTATTTTCGTGTACTTTCTTCCTGGGCTAGCATATTTTGATTTACGCTTGTGCTAGCCCGAGGTGTTTATATTTACGTTACTTCATTTTTGCCACAACTTTAGAAGAACGCGATCCGCTTCTCGTACTTTAGCCGAGGCCTCCGGTTATTAGATAGCGTTTATATTACCAACTCTTGCCACAACTAGACTCCACTTCTTCAGTCTTCAGTCTAGTATTTTGTATATAGTCGTCGGGGACATTTACTACGAACACTCCCTCTGTTCCCCAACATTTAGGAGTGTCAATTTCTACAATTCTTCTTCAACGTGTTACACTTGACATTGTATATTGATCAACACACATCGCGATCGCCATTGTCATCTTCATACTACATATATAGGATCACTCTCAAGTTTCTACACAACAAAAGACAGTGGTGAGTAAAAGTCTAGCTCGTACTCATTTTAGTCAGCATAGAATTTTTACAACATCTTTATAATTGCAATCATGTGATGTGTAATAACGAGTACATTTGTAGGTCCTATTATAATTTGTTTTTTTCTTTGGTGATGGATCCTATCTCTGAATGCAATTTGTACTTTATTTGCCTGTTTAAACATCTATGTGTTTTCAAATTTGTTGTTGTTCAGCTACCCTAAATACCCGACGTTATATTATTACCAAGAATGTGTTTCTTCTAACAATAATGACAGAAGAATTATATTTTTTAATAAACGATTTTATCAGTATTGTACTACATGTACTTCAAACTGGATGAGATTTATTCTTTTGCAATTTCATGTCTTTGAATTGTTCGTTTGTGCCATTAAGTCAGTGTAGACAGTCGCGGATCCACATGGCGATTTTTCCGGCCCGCCCCCCCCCCTAGCCTAAAAAATAGGATAATAACGTAAGTTTAACCTTTTTTTAAACAAAAACAAAAGCGGCCCAAAAAAAAATTAAAAACATTTTCGCCCACACCAAAACAAATATCACCCCCCCCCCCCCCCCCCATCCCCCGCTTATTCACAGCCGGTTGAGTCGGCGCTAAATTTGTCCTCTAAAACTGTACCAAAAAAAAATGTGCTTTTACACCCAGCCCCCCCCCCCCCCCCCGTTTTTTTTTTTCATTTTTCACCGGTCGGCGCTAAATATTTTCTAAAGATTTGCCCCCCCCCCCCCCCCCTCTTGTCGCCGGCTGGATCCGCCCCTGAGTGTAGACGCCACATACTTGAAGTCTAATGGCTGCCAGCTGTGCCTTGGTGTGATTAAGAGAGACTTGTTGTGAAATGGGTTGTTGAGATTTTGAGAGGGAAGTCCTGGTCCATCATATTACGAGAAACCGGTAGGACGCCGCTAAAGTAAAAGTATTTGGACTAAGGGCTGTGAGATTCTGAGAGAAGTAAAACATCTGATCAGAGCTAGATCATATTCTGGATCTCCACAGAAACATGATAGCTGTTCAAAACACATCGGTGTTCTCTACTCTATATGTCGCAAATTGGGAACTAGAAGGACATTGATATAACCCTGTGACGTGGTAACGATAGAAGTTTCACTGCATGTCATGAAAACCCTCTGATGTAGCAACAAAATCAAAAAACGATATTCCAGGGCCAATATTATGTTTTCAAGCTTTTCATTACAATGCTGCCCCTCATCACTCATACAATGTACATTTTATAAACTGATACACAATATTTGTTCAAATACTATTTTTCACATTTTCCTGCAATGCCCCGTTAAAATTAAAATTACATCCATGATTTACGACATTCAATATATCTTACTAAGGCAATTCTTCTGAGCTTAATGAAAAATGTATGGGCATGGCTTAATTTTATTTTCAGTAATCTATAATCTTTTTTTGTAATTCTCCTTGATAAATTTTCTGAATTGTTACACGGTTTTAATATAGTTTGTAGATAACCTGTCTAATATTTAATAGGGGGGCAGTGCCTACAAGAAGCCTCCATTGACAAAACATGGCAAACATATTAAGAACAATGCGCTATTTAAGCACATTTTTCGTTTAGGGACAAACATTTGAATCCAATCAGTTGTAAGACCAATTTGAAAGAAGGTTGAATGCACACGAAAGGAATCTAGCTTAAAGAAACCTCTATATTGACCAGGAAAAAGCTGACATAAAAGTAAAGAGCAATATTATTAGGTACGTCGATACGAGGATAAAAGCGAGGGCGCTCTTCAAAATAGATTAGGTTAATTAATTTTTAAAATATGTTTTTAATGTACCCGTGTTTCAAAAATTGATTCTAAAAATATATAATGGCATGAACTATCACTCTACAAAGTTTGAATCATCAATTTAAAGTGCAAGACAAAAAGTTGATCAAACTACCTAAACAGGACAATAACACCATCTTGAACTATAATCCTTCGTACATTCACATTTTGCCATTCAGGATGGATCCCATTCGCGACAGATTGGTGTGGAAATCGATTTACACGTCATGTATTTTACATGCAGGAAAGGGTGTATCACGCCGTTTAATTCCGTTTAATTAAAGGTAGAATTTGCGTAGCAATTAGACGATTTCAGATTTTTGTTTCCCCTGCCATTTATTTATTATGCAGTTCATATGCAAAGTTGAACCTAATACGTTTGTATGTCTTTCAATAATACTTAGTGTAAAACTAACAAAATTATACACATTATGTGGTGAATATTCTAACACAAGAAATCTATAGAAGATTATAGCTGCAATATGTGACAGATAGATGTAAGAGCTGTTGTGTGCGTAGGGTTTGTCACTGCTTAGTGTGTATAATATAAAACTATTCAAATTGTATGATTATTGGATATCACGATGTTAACGATTTTTATGTAAACCCATTTCATGTTAAATAAATCATTCGAATAATAGGAATTTAATTAATCCTGCAGTCGTTTTAGAACAATCAAACCTTGGTATTTATCTATGGTATAGATATGGGCTTTTTTGGTTTACCTTGCATATGTTATTATTCATTATCTCCATACGTTTTCTTTTAATGCACCCCCTCAATAAACTTTATTTTCAGCACAATTAACTTTGAGGTATATATGCTATCATGTTTCTTGTAAATGATCCTCAGCATGAGTGTTCAAGCAGTATTAATTCTGGAGCGATGAATTGTAGTTCCGCTATTCAATTTTGTTTTTAAATACATAAATAGCCTTTCAATTTGAAGAATGTATATTCAATGTCTGAGCTGGCGAGATCGAGCATATAATTTAACCAAAACTGTCAAATGTACGTGCGAACTGAATTGAAGTGACATCAGAAAAGCTACAAGCCTCAAACATATGGTTTATTATCATTATTGTAAGTTGTTATTGTTGTTATTATTATCATTATTATTACTATTATTATTTTCATCGTTATCATTATCATATTCATTATCAGTATTTATATCATGACCAGTACTCTATGTTCGTCTATGTTTCTCTAGCTATACTGACCTTCTTGTTAGTATCACTGTATAGTCTAATTGAGCTGTACCTCTGCACCATCTAACATTCTTCTGAATTCGACTTGGCTTATGAAGATAATTGTTTCCCTTTGAAATAGAACTTTAACCAAAAAACTGCCTATGTACTTAAATGACAACGTGATCGACACAAAGCAGTCATTGGCAATTGCGGATTTTTTCTTTAAGAACGGCTTCTAAGCGGTAGTCTTGTTCAAGACTCAAATGCACCAGAAGTCTTACGAGACTGGAATATATCCGCAGCATTGAACTCAGAATCGAATTAATATAACAAATTTGATATCTATAACACATCTAATTAAGAATTCAATCTGCGATAGAAGTACAAAAAATTCGTTTCATAAAACAAATAACAAGTTGATATAGTCAATAATTAATTGATAGTTCGCGAACGAGTCTAATTGCACTGTCGTGCTCTGAGCTGCGCGCCTATATAATATATACAACTAAAACAACTACAACGCTATATTTATAGACTTTATCTGTGACGATGAACCCAACTTTGGTGCTTGACACGGTTTTCTGTAGAAATCCTGTAAGTACATGTCGTATTTATTCCGTACTTTCTTATTCATAAGGTCATATTAATGTGGTTTTTGATGTTTGAATACTTTTCCGGAGGTTAAACAAAGATTGATTCTGAGAGTGAGAGCTCGAGTAGCCGGGGTGGGTACGTACAGGCGCGAGCCGAGAGCGGAAGCTGCGGGTAGCGTCCGCCCTAGAACTCCCGGGCATTTTCGCAACAGTCCCTACGGCCTACTGTCAGTACTGAGCTGATGTATACTGCACACACATAGACCTCTAGACCCTACATGTAGATTCTAGCTGCATTAAGAACAATAAATAATATTTAATTTGGCGCTAGTGTAGTTCCGTATCCATTTTTTTAGCAGTTTCATATCCATTCTTAGCAAGGAAATTTAGCCCATTTTTTTTACTAATTTTAATTCATAGGTCTAACACTAACGGTTAGGTCTAGACTCTAGATCTAGACATAGAGGGGTCTAGATCTAGACCTAGATCTAGATCTAGACATCTATATCACATTTTCCACCTGAATTTGGATCACATCCGACATCGGGAAACCTCCGTTTAAGGCTTCGATGTCGATGTTGTCGCTCAGTACCGTCTCTACGCTATAGCTTTGCAACTCACACTGAAGCTATCAGTATCAGTCCAAAATTATGCAAACTTCTCGTATGGTTTATGGTATCGTGCATGCGAGAAATGTGCATAATTTTGGACTGATAGCTTCAGTTTGAGGTGCAGAGCTATAGCGTAGAGATGGTACTGAGCAACGACGCCGATGTCGGATGTGATCCAAATTCAGGTGGAAAATGCAAAAGGCCCTAGACCTCTAGATCTATATGATTATGATTCAAATTAGTAAAAAATTGGGCTAAAATTCCTTTGCTAAGCCTAAGAATGGATTATTAAACTGCGAAAAAAATGGATACGGAACTACACTGGCTTTAATTTTTATATAGAGTAAAGTACCCGGTAATCGGTCAGCTCCGGTTTTCGGCCAATTGGTTGGATACATGGTAAAATCACTTTAAAATACATCGCATAATAGCATAACACATATCCCACACATACCATACCATGCCAGTGTCACTGAAGAACCACATTTGCAATGAAAAATATATCCTAAAATATCACATTTTAGCGATGTAATCGGCGGTCCCGCTACCCAAATCTGAAAAATCGAGTTTCTTACGCGTGTATGTAAGAAATATGGGTACCATAAAATGAGCTTTATTTCAAGTATTTTTCAGATATAGAGCCCGATTTTGTGCTGGTCGCAAGCTCAAAAGTATCTCATCGCATGTATTAAATCAATGCAGCCGCACACCGCGACGCACACACGATATGTCTGTCTAATTCAGATTCCAACTTCCGATCACCGCTGTGCCTGTATTCGGCCAGGCGAGCACCCGGGAGCTCCGGCGTGGGATACCTGCTCCGCCCGCTTGTGCTATACATCAGCGCAGAAACGCACGGCGCGCGCGAGCGCTTCCTATTGACTTTGTACATGCGGCCGTAAACTGAAACGCTCGGCCGATAACCGGCTCCAAAACAGTGAAAATTGAAATGAATATTGTCATGGCAATTCGTGATTTTTTTTTGGGATTCTTTTTTTGTTTAAATAATAATAATATTTGCTTCATGATTTGAACAAGAAATGATAATAAATAGGAAGTAAAGAGTCCAATAAATAGGATTTTGTCTTAAGTGGCCGAAAACCGGGTACTTTACTCTAGCGCTTAATACAAAGGCTGAGCGCTTTACAAAAATGTCTCTAAGGCTAAGCGCTTTACAAGTATACAAATATAGACTAGACTAGGGCTAGGCCTACTATCCTTCTTCTTCAAGATAATCTGCCTCCTAGATCTACTCCTAGCTCCTTCAATACTGAAGATTCTTGCAGATGCCTTATACCAGTACTAGGCCTGAGTGATTGGGCTGTGCATGTGGACCATTACACTAGGGTCTAGATTATACTACTTACTAGACCTCTAGCTATAATTTATAGCTACAAATAGTGCAATGAATGGGTTCTTTGCAAGGGTGGTGACTCTCCTGCACACGGGGCCTCCATTTAACGTCTTATCCGAGGGACGTAGTGTTTTCCACTTGACATAACCTGTGCGCTGCGCCTATGAACGAGGGAAGGGGAACGTTAACACACTTCAGTCATCCGCCTGGGTGGGGGTCGAATCCGAGATCTCCCTTCTTAGATCTAGACTAGACCCATATATCTCCATGTTTGGTTCGACAAGCAGACACTTTACTAACTGAGCAAACTCGCCTCCTGGCTGTGTATTAAACGTTGTGCTATTGATTCTCAACATTTCACACAGCACTGTACAAAGCTCAGCCAATTTCACTCAAAATTGGTATTTTACTTTTACTTAGATCTAGACTAGTGACAATTGATGACACCTACTACTAGACTAAAATAGCAGTAAAATACAATTTTTTTCAACTTACAGATCTAGAAGTCTATGTTAGAAAGAATAATTTAAAACTTTTAAGCGTAGGCTTACTGTCAAAATTGCCAATCAGCCACTTCGCATCGTCTTTATTGCGTGCATTCATTTGTTAGGTGTGTATGGACTATTTGTGTGTGCAATTCTGCCTATTAAAGTATTAACACGTAGTGCAGTGCTAAATAGCCAAGGTCAATACGCATTAGCATTGACTCTCTATCCTGCTCCCCCCCCCCCCCCCCCCCATTCCGAAAACGGAGGGACACCATGCGTGTTACCAAAATGTCCGGTAAAGGGGTACTTTTCGTACGACAAAGTCCGGCCTGAGAATTCTAAAAATAGGGGGTGTATTTGACTTTTCACCTGGAGATTTCTTTAAGAAGGGTGTGTTTTTTCTTGTTTCTCTCATCTCTTTGGACTCCTGAGAAATTAAAAAAGGGGATTATAAAATATCTTGAACATAGAAAAATCAATCAAATCCAGGGACTGATGTAGACTATTTTTATACTGTAGTCTATCCTAATTCACACACAGCTGCATTACTATCCTGGCTGTGTCCTGTGTATTGAACCTATATTCTCAACATTTCAAACACCACTGTACGAAACTCAACTGATTTAACTAAAAATCGGTACTTTAGTTTAGTGACAATTGATGACACCTAAAATTAAATAGCAGTAATTACTGATTCATTAAATCTAAAGAGTATCTCTACGAGGATAAAGTACTTAGTTACAGAGTTTGATTACATAAGTCATTCATCATGACAGGTACATTAGTATGTGAAAGGACACAGTCATGCAGACACAGGTGATGTCAGTTAAGAATAATGGAAGGTTTATTTCTAACTAAGTCTCAAAATCAGGCACTAAAGTAATTATTCGCTGGTGATATATTATGCAGATAAGTGAACATAGAACTAATTTGCAGACTTTGTTTATTCTTACAAGGTATGAATGAAAACACGAGCACAGAAATTTGTATGTATTTCATGTGCTAAATGTATGTAATGCAGGCTTAGTTCTTTGGGGTATTCTCTGGGTGTGTGAGCCAACCGGTAATGACAGCTTATCTGAGTAAGGGGGGGGTTGGTCTGCTTTTTCTGAGATAGGGGGTTCATTGAGCAGTGTTCCGGATTTATGGGGTCTCCAAGGCAGGAAAAGCCCGCATAAGGGGCATCCCTAAATTTCGGCAGTCCTCAGATAGGGGGTGCTTTCAAAAAGAGGGAACAAGCATTTGTGTACCCTAAATAACACTGAGTGGGGGGGGGGGGGCGGGCTCTCTATCAGTCTTAGACAGAAATAACCGTCTGATATGGGTCATTTCTTTAATAAAACTGACATTTGTTGACATTCCCCATACACAGATGGTAACCCAGACGACTCACACGGGGGGGGGGGGGGGGGGGGGGGGGGTAGATTGAGCCTTTTCTAGTGCTGTAGCCGAACCGCCGAACCGAACTGAAGTTAAAAAAGCCATAAACAAGAATACATGTGCGTGATCAAAAAAAGTTCAGCTCAAACCCATTCAACAAAAAATTAATATTTTAATTGTAACAATATCGGACAAATTTCACAATATAAATAATGAAATAAATGTATATTATAGTATGGTATTTATTTATTCAGGAAAAATAGGGATTTTATATTTTTTCTATCGAAAATAAACACTTATAAAAAAAACAGTGATCGACGAGCCTGAGTCTCTATTCAAGATGGCAGCTTTCGTGACTCTAACATTAGACAACAACCGTCTCCGAAAATCTTTTAAAAATATCATTTATTGACAAATTGAAAACAAAACATGATTCAAGACGGAAATACGAATATAAGTAGTACTATTCTTCACAAATAATTACGTTAAGAGCAGTTTTTTAATGTGAATTTGAGTGGAAGAAGTCCCCCGTGCTGGAAGGGCCTGGCCGGCCGGCCCGCCGGGTGCCGACCACCGTGGCTATAACGCTGCTTGCTATCATATTACCAAACCCCGAACCGAACCAAGTTCGGGTGAAAAATTGCTGAACTCTGCCTAACCGATCCGAACACGAACATAGCGTCTGATTTACAGCACTAGTCTATTCTGTACCTCTTTTTACTCTGAAATCTGCCCCCCCCCCCCGATTTTCGATATTAAGATCTGATTTTCTGATTTATAAAGCAAATAGAAAAAAATTTAGACCCTATATTTTTCTCCTATTCACAGTTTTTATGACTTATTTTCAAATGTGAAATTTACGGAATTACGTGTATGAGTTATCCAATTTTTATTTCAGAACCGTGAAACGGTACGTTCATGCATTCATTCTGGTAATCTATGACATGACCCGGCCGATATATTTCCGGGTCAACCTACCAAAACATAGCCAATGGCCAATTAGAGCACTCGTTTAATATTGGGTTTATGAATATTCATATGTCACCTGGTCAAGCCGGGCTGACTCGTACGTAGCTATTGGACGTTCGACATGAAAAAAATGAATATTCATCAACTAAAACCAAGATGGCTCACAACGAAACATGTTGACTACGAGACTTTCTCGGATTAATCATTATCCCCTCGCCAACGAAGTCGGAGGGGATATAGAAACACTGCCGTCCGTCCTACCGTGCGTCCGTCCGTCCATAACAATTTTGGATTCCGATCAATAACTTCGGTAATGTTTGACGGATTTTAATGAAATTTGATATGAAGGTTCATGGTATCAAAACACAACCCAAGTTCGATTTCGGAATATGGAGGTCAAAGGTCATAGCTCATTATGATTAAATATGCGAATCTGGTTTCCATTCGATAACTTGAGTAATGTTTGACAGATTTTAAAGAAATTTGATATTAAGGTACATAGTATCAAAACACAGCCTAAGTTCAATTTCCGAGTATGTAGATCAAAGGTGAAAGGTCATAGCTCATTAAATATGCAAAAACACCTAATTATATATGTGAAATGTGGTTAACTTCCTTGCCTAGTAATATAATAGTATAGTCCAATGGAGGTAACTTGTTCTGATGCACATTTGTATATACATGTAGGTCATTTGTACCCTGCGAGGGGATGGTACGCTTTGCGTTGACTTGTTAATTTAGGATCTAAATGAGCAAGCTATCGTAAGTCAAAGTAGATATTTCTAAGTTATTTTTTACTTTTTAATATAATCAAATGTAATTTTACAGCCAAAGTGAATATATGAGGATGTAAAGAGTAAAAATTTTGTTGCATATCTCATTCATCGCGGTCCTGTTAAACCGAACCATTTGTTCCACTCAGTCACCATAGGACGTACTTCAGTCTATGTATAGAGGCGGTCAGAGGAGCCAGATGCAATTTCAGCAGAACAACCGTCGATATTAGAGACTGAAGCTTTCTGTCTATATCAGTCTATGCTTTGCTGGAGTGAAATACTGTAGTAGTAGATCTACTGTAATCCGTTGCTGTTATCCGGACTTGGCTGTCGGATTTAATAAATTTAGAATTGAAAATTTCATTTTTATTTCAAGGGCAGGCTAAGCTGTAAGCAGCCAAAAAAACAGCTCCTGCAATAAACTGCAAAACCCCAAACAGTGTTTAGATTTCACTAACTCCATGCTATACATGTATATGCTTCAGAGAGCTCCGCCTACGGCCACTGAAGGGCTTCGGCGATGGAGCTCCCTGGAGTAAAGATTTCACTAGACTTTAGTTAAATTAGAATTAAAATAGAAATGTAAGTAATCTAGAGTCTAGTCGGTAGACAGTAGGAGGACTAGGAGGCAAATTGGCTCAGTCGGTGAAGCGTCTGCCTGTCGGCCCAAAGATCTTGGGTTCGAATCTCACCCAGGCGGATGACTGAAGCAAGCATTGTGCGTTACCATGCCCCTCCCCTTGTTGTTTCATAAACGCAGGCTATGTTACGTGGAAAACAATCCATCTCTCGGATAGGATGTTAAAAAGAGACCCCATGTACAGGATAGTCACCACCCTTGCAAGTTAAGAACCCACGGCACTATTCGTATAAGAATAGGGGAAAAACCTGGTGTAGTGGTCTACCTGCACAGCCCACTCAGGCCGAATATATATAAATATACGGCATCTGCAAGAATCTTCAGTACCGGTATTGAAGGATAGGAGGCAGATTATCTTCAAGAAGGAGAAGAAGTATACTGCACTCTGCAGTGTAGTGCAGTCTCGTGCCTAGTCATGCTAGTGGTTTCTAAATTTACTCTAGAATATTGATCTTGTTTTGGCGCAGTCTTGACTCTGTGTCTTAGTTTACGTCAAGACTCTGTCTCTACTCTTAGTCTTTAGACTGCAAACATTGTAGCAGTGACTGTTGTTTTCAGTCACTGAGTCTGAATGTGAACCAAGCTATTTTAAGAATAAATTTTCCCCCTCTCTTTTACAGGAAATATACAGAGTGTATTACCAAATGCTTGCTTCTTTGAGTATGTGCCTGAAACAAGAATGTCTTGGAGAAACAGACCACCACAAGAGAAGGTAAACCTTTTTTTATTTAAAAAAAAAAATTTCTTGGACTTTTTAAAACTTGATCTGTTTAGTTTGTCAAGTAAAAGGAAATTTTTAAATGGGTGCGGGCATTAAATAAGGCCAAGTTGGAGGGGTATGCAAAGGGCTGGTTTGAGAAGTATCCATTCAGGGGTGGCTACATGTATGTGTGCAACAAGATGTCTACTAAAAAGTTGCTCTAGTGTTTATTTAAAGTGTATTTTAACTTTCAATATATATAGTTTTTATAATTAACATTTGAAGGCCATGAAGAAGGGATGGGGAGAGTCCTATACACGAAACAGAATGACAAGCAAAAAATTATTGACTATCCAATTTTGCTGAAAAAAAAGTTAACATTGAAGACAACTGAAAGAAAAAAAAATGCAATTTTTGTGTATTCTTACATATTTGGATAATATTTATTGAATATTTGTATAATTCTGTTCCAGGGATTGAGAGGAAAGCCTTGCTGTTGAGAGATCATGGGGTGCCTTGAGGTTCCACATCCAGTCTTGATGTTCTACCCCTTACCTCAAAGCGATGGACTCTTGTGCCTGGCAATATATGAGCGAAGCCAGTGGCGGATCCAGGGGGGAGCCCGGGGGGCCCGGCCCCCCCCCCCCCTTGAGAAAAAAATCATGTAAAATCACGTGATTTTTACCTTTTTGGGGGTTGGGCCCCCCTCCCCTGGCGCTCAAGGGGGGGGGGGGGGTGCAAATTGAAAATTTTTTGAGGATCAAAAAACAAAAAAAATGTGCTCACTACCCCCGGCCCCCCCCCCCCCCCCCCCCCCCCCCCACTACTGAGCGACTTTTCGGCCGGCGCGATTTTCAAATTTTCGGGAGCAAAAAAAAAAAAGTTGGGCCCCCTCCCCTAACAAATCCTGGATCCGCGCCTGAGCGGATTGAGAGGAAGGCCTTGCTGTTGAGAGATCATGGGGTGCCTTGAGGTTCCACTTCCAGTCTTGATGTTCAACCCCTTACCTCAAAGCGATGGACTCTTGTGCCTGGCAATATATGAGCGAAGCCAGTGGCGGATCCAGGGGGGAGCCCGGGGGGCCCGCCCCCCCCCCCCCTTGAGAAAAAAATCATGTAAAATCACGTGATTTTTACCTTTTGGGGGGTTGGGCTCCCCCCCCCCCCCCCACCCCCACTGAGCGACTTTTCGGCCGGCGCGATTTTCAAATTTTCGGGAGCAAAAAAAAAAAAAAGTTGAGCCCCCTCCCCTATTAAATCCTGGATCCGCGCCTGAGCGAAGCACAATGGACTGGTAATTCATAATGCATATTACAATGTTTTTTTTAACAAATCAGGGAAAGAAACAGAGAGAAATTCATAGCATATGAGTCTGTCATGGCATTTTTAGTAACTCAATATTTGCTCCTGCAACGACTACTCTAGGCTTTATTTTGTCAAAGGTGTAGGGTTAGACTGAGGGTTGGAATTGGGATTAAGGTGGTTTAGGTTGAGGGTTAGGCCTAGGGATGAAGTTTAATAGTGTAGAAAATTTATGTGAAGCAATTGTCTCAGGAGAAGGTGTCGTACAACTTGATTTTCCAGGTGCTGGTGGAGCTGCATGTATCTCTTACTCATCAATGGTAGTTTTAAAATCTTCCTCTGTATTGTGAAAGCAGCAACATGATGAAGAGTGGAAGGGAAAAAAGTATACAACACAGTATCATTTACAATAGATTTTATAAAGTAAAAACACACTGGCCTGCAGTTTGTGAAACATGTAGCACTGTATTACCAGTTAAAAGAATTCAGCAATTTTTACAACGTGCTCTATTGGCATTTATTTACTGGTCATGTTGTAACACAAAATGAATTCTTAACTTTAATCCTGGATCCATTGCTAAACATATTGTCAACCCTAAATATATTAAAGTAGCCACACGAAGAATCAAAAGTGTTTTGAATTGATGCACAACTCATATCATTGCGAAGGGGAAGCCTTGCTGATCAAATACAACAACTCTTTTCTTCAAAAGATGTTTGGGGCCAGCAGTAATCAACTCTCAAAAATGTTAGTTTTGAGATCCAGATTTTCTGCCTTAATCAGCGGTCCTTTATAGAGCGTCAATATTAGTGACGTCACATACGGGACACGGCTGGCTAGCTACATACTACTACACGGCACTGAGCTGTTTGTCCAGTGTGTGACGTCACTATTCAGAGCTCGCTACGCTCGTGTGTTTGGCTTACGTTCGGGGGCGCTTGGGGGTCTAAGAAGGGTCTTGAAAAATTGCATTTTACGCCTTTCCATGATATCTATATGATTTCTCAGCAAATTATTCGTGTTTTTCAAGAGAAAATCTTTCCATCCACATGTAATTTGTTCTAATTATCAGTTGTTAGTGAATTTTTTTTGTGTAGCTCATTTAAACATTGCCGGACACAATTTCGGGCTACCCTAAATCCCTTTCTACATACCAGTATTGTTCAAGGTTCATATTTTATTACACCCTTACTGCGAGTTCTAGAAATTCTGCAAGAACCCTACCCTGCTGTTCACTTTATAATTAGTACTGTACATTGCTTTCATGAACATGCCATAAAAGTGAGTTTATTTTATGTCTCTATACAAACAGGTGCCTGTACATGTAATGTATTTCATGCAAATGAACGGTAGAATGAGAAGCTCACGATGATATGGTAGACAAGGACCTTGCTGTCCAAAGCTTGGAGGCCAGATGACAGTGTCTGAAGTAAGTCGCCCCATAGAAGAGCGAGAACTTTATGTTGCAATTGTTAACCAACACATCCTTACCACATGCAACCCATCCCACTTTTACAATATATTCTCTTTAACAACAGTAACCCAAGTTCAACGTCTGGATTGGTGATTTTAAACAAAAATGGGGGTGGTAGGGTGGTCAGCCTAGCAGAACAAGATCTAAATATGTCATATGGCTGTATCTTGGATGTCCTGGAGGTAGTTGCCCGAGAAGTAAACAAAAAATAAAAATGATTGGACACCTTTGGTTGTTACAACTCAGATCAGAATGAGATTTTTACACTGTAAAGTTGCAGTGTCAAGTATTTTTGGAATTCAATTCTATGATTTCTCTGTGAATGCCATTTTAAAAACAATGGCCTGAATGTTTAATTAGATTTTTTACACAAACGTAGTATATTATTAATGAAAGGCATGTTTGGTAATACAGTAATTTCATTTCAGACCATGAAGACCATGTATTATTATAATTATCTGGGATCTGTCGTTGGGCTGATAAGCATGGAAAATAAGGAATGTACTCCTGTCGAGCGAACAATATGTTTATATAAAACTAATAGCCCTTTGAAGATTACTTACTAGAAGGTGTAGAACAAGAAAAAAACGAAGAAGAAATACACTGATGATGTCAGCTTTACTTCTTAAAGTTGTATACTATTTGAAAATAGTTTATATTTTATTCATGAACAGCCGGCTTGTCAGAATTGCGTACAAGGATGCCATTGGACTTTGCTGTACTTGGAGCTGAAGGGGAGCAGTCACCAAAAGGAGCGTGCAACTCGAAAACAATGTGGATACCTCTACCGAGTTCATCTCAAATAACATGGCTCTTCAAGAATCAAGGTGTGATATTGGATGTACATGTAGAGGGGTTTGTGACCCTCCTGACTGTGGACTACTTGCAATACACATAAACTCAATCAATGGATTGTAGAGGAGTAATGGTGGGTCCGGTGAGCTCAACTTTGGAGGTTACTTTCGCAAAATTAATAAAGTTCCTTTTAATTTGGGTGTATATGGTTCCAGGGATTAATTTGACGCAATGCCTTGTAGTGACACGCCCATTTAAGGGACAACACGTCTCAGAAAGTATAAAATGGGAAGCAGTTTCTGAAGTGGCGCGAGCTTTTATTTTTCGGGTGACTTCCTCATTTTGTTTCATACTCCATTTCCTTTGCGGCCATGAAGTGCTAAAGTTTTAGCGGAGTTTGGGGCATCCAGCCCATAGATATGACTTTTCGTGATTATATGTAATAAATTGTAATAAAGTTACTATCCACTTCAACACTTGACTCTTGTCGAGAATTTTATTTCTTCGTGTGGACTTTGTTCTTCTCTGGAACGCGAATTGGGCAGGGTGATAGAAGGCCACCGGCCACTCAGTAGCCGGAGCTGTTTCATATATAAAAAATGTTTGAAGACAAACGACTGCATTATAAGCTCAGCATGATCAGTAACATTGATTCCTTTTATGAGGAATATCAATTTTTGTTCCTCCCAACCATGAGTTGTACATATTCTTTGATTCGGGGAGGGGTTGGTGGAGAGGGATAAGTGCCCCATATTGTGTATTGTAACGGGTTTTGTTTTCTACATGAGGAGACGAGGATAATAAATTAATATAGCAGAAAATTATAATTGCTAGGTCCTAAGTAACATTTTTCCATCACCTATATCGTTTACTTTTATTCAAGTTTATATCATTTTAATTTGTTTCTCTTGCCTGAAGGTGGGCGGGTTGGATTTCCGATATATTTTCCCCAAAACAGTGATGTCGGGGAAACATTTCATTCCCCCTCCCATACAGGTCTAACCATCATTGGACCGCTCTACATAGCGTCTTGATTTACATTGTGTCTCCATGTATCCATGTATACTATTGTGTGACAAACATTAACACTAGTATTTCAGTAAGGAACAAGAGAGAGAGAGAGGGTTGGAGGCAATTAGAGAGGGGGAAGGAACACGATGAGCAAGACGGCGAATGAGGCAATAGAATGAGTTTAGAGAGGGTGGGGAAGGAGGATCGAGAGAATAGAAGGGGACGAGGCGAGAAGGAGACTGAGTGTGGAAAACAGAGGGGGTGGGGTAGGAGGAAGAAGAGAGAGGTATATAGAGTGGAATAGGGTAGAAGGGAGGAGATGGATCGAGTGAGGAAAAAGAGGATGAAATGGGAAAGAAAATGGAGGAAGGGCTAGAAATGAGTGGGACAATAATGATATATGCCCGATATATAAATTGAGGCTGAAAGAGGAGGAAGGCAAAGAGATGTGAGGTGATATTATATACAATGAGGAGACTCTGTGAAAGCAGGGAGAAAAAGAGGAATTAATAGGGGGGTGGTTAAAGGGGGAACAAAAAGTAAAGGAAACAGAGAGGAACGGTGGAGCTGAGAGAGCGAGGTTAGAGAGGGGCAGTGGCGGATCCGGGGGGGGGGGGCGTCCCCCCTTCAAAAATAAAACGTGTAAAAAAACACATTATTTTTGGGGGGAAGATGCCCCCCCCCCTGGCATTCAAGGGAGAGGGGGGGGATGCAAATTTTAGAGGCCCCCCCCAAAAAAAAAAAAAAAAAAAAAATGTGCTCACTACCCCCACTAAGGGGAGGTTAAAGGGGGAACAAATAGTAGAGGAAACAGAGAGGAACAGTGGAGCTGACAGAGCGAGGTAGAGAGGGGCAGTGGCGGATCCGGGGGGGCGTTCCCCTCCCCCCATTGAAAATAACACATTAATTTTACCTTTTTGGGGAGATGCCCCCCCCCCCCTAAATAAAGTGTGCTCACTACCCCACTAAGGGGAGATTAGAGAGGGAACAAAAAGTAGAGGAAACAGAGAGGAACGGTGGAGCTGAGAGAGCGAGGTTAGAGAGGGGCAGTGGCGGATCGGGGGGGGGGGGGCGGGCCGTCCCCCCTTCAAAAATAAAACGTGTAAAAACACGTCAATTGTACCTTTTTGGGGAGATGCCCCCCCCCCCCAAAAAAAAAAAAAAAATGTGCTCACTTCCCCACTAAGGGGAGGTTAAAGGGGGAACAAACACGTTAATTTTACCTTTTTTTTTGGGGGGGGGGTGCAAATTTTAGAGAGCCCCCCAAATAAAGTGTGCTCACTACCCCACTGAGGGGATATTAAAGAGGAAACAAAAAGTAGAGGAAACAGAGAGGAATGGTGGAGCTGAGAGAGCAAGGTAAGAGAAGGGCAGTGGCGGATCCGGGGGGGGCCGTCCCCCCTTTAAAAATAAAGCGTGTAAAAACATGTTAATTTTACCTTTTTGGGGAGATACCCCCCCCCCCCCCCTGGCGCTTAAGGGGGAGGGGGGATGCAAATTTTAGAGGGCCTCCCCCAAAAAAATTGCTCACTACCCCGCCACAAACCCCCCCCCCCCCCCCCCCCCCCACTGAGTGCATTTTCGGCTGGTGCGATTTTCAAATTTCCGGGAGCAAAAATTAAAAAAATTGGGCCCCCACCCCTAAGAAATCCTGGATCCGTGCCCGGAGAGGGAAAGCAGGAAGAAAGGGGGATCGAGAGAGGGACCAACATTAATGAGAAGCGGAGAAAAGGGAGCGGAGGTGGGTAGGGAAGAAGGCGAAAGGGGGCATTCTTTGGATTTAAGAGGGCGGCCGGCCGGGTAAGGGAATAAGGGCGTATACTCCGTGGAGCGTTTAGGAAATGAGGGGAAATGAGAAGAGCTAGCGCAGGATAGTGAAGGGAAAGAGAAAGGGAGAAAGAGCGCGTGCAGGGTGGAGGGAAGGAGGATTGGGAGGGGGGGGGGGAATAAGCAGGTCGACCGGAGAATGAGTTGATGAAGGTTTGGGAAAAGGGAGTGAAGGAACTAGGGGAAAGGATTGGATAAACTGGGATTAACGGATAAGAGCGAATTAAAGACGGTGGAAAAGAAGGTAGAAGAGGAAAGTTGGAGGTGAATGGGGAAGGAGAGAATGAAAGGGGAGAGAAGAAAGAAGGAGAAAGTGGTAAACAGAGAGCTAGAGAGGGGAAGCGGTAAGGCAAGGGGAGAAGGGGAGGGATGAGCAAGCCGGCGGAAGAACGAGTTTAAAGAGGATGGGGGAAAGATGATTGGGTTTACGGTGAAGAGAGGGAAATGGCTGAAGGGGTGCATGGGGGGGGGGGCAGGGGAAATCAAAGGAGAATGGGGGTGAGGAATCGAGAGAATAGAAGGGGACGAGGAAAGAAGGAGAGACACTATAATACTCAGGTGATAAAGAGGAACAGTACGTTACTGTGGCAACCTTGTAATCTGGATAACATTAATGTAAGAGGTAATAGTCTACTCACAAGACGCTTTTATGTTAATCGAGGGTCTATAAATAGGGGTAATTTCAATGTATAGCTCTTTTAAAATTTCATACAATCGGCCTAAGAACAAATGAAACTCCTAACTTCACTACAACCTTTGTTTTTGTGATTAATCGGTACTCTTTACCGCTAGGTTCTTTCAAAGCTATGATCATGCTTAACTCGTTGTTTATGCATGCATGAAGCATTGCCCCTACCCCCCTAAAATATAAACAATTGAATTAAAAAAAGTTACGTCAGTGCCAACAAATCTAAATTAATAAGTGAACATGAAACAAATGAAAAGCCTACACAGAGGAGCATGCACGCGTTTTATGTTATATCATTTATAAGTTTCATTGCTCATGCGATTAAAAATATGTAAAGTCTGAAGTAAAGAAAACTCATCAGACCAGTGTACTATCAGGGCGCAAAAATTACACAATCCTACAGTTCACTACTGTTCTATAACTCTAATCCAGGTTACAATAGTTCCAGTACATTATTATTGCAACTTTGTCACCTGGATTCGGATTATATATATTCTGCTCTGATATATACTGAGCGACTTTGGGTAACCTGCTTCGATACCTTACTGTTACTGTATTGGTATCGGGTGTAAATGTACACTCCATGAGAAGTCAACAAGTCGAACTATCTACGAACGGACACTTCAAAACCACACCGTAATTGCCTCTTCTAGCTCTTCTAGCCCTTCTACTCCAAAAAGGAAAGCAACGACACCCAAAAGCAAAAAAGGGTCAAATTCGGAGAATAAAAGAGAAGCTTGTTTTTCACCTAGCTCACCACCAACAAAGGTAAATAATCAAACAAACACATTTAAATTTCATCTCTAGATCTAGGTGTACCTTTCTTGTCGGACCAAAATCCTTCATCGCTTGGTCGAATTGTAAAAAAAGGTGCAATGTCATGAATGTACTCGATCTTGCGTCTTGTGACAATCTTTGATTTGTTTTTGTTCTTTACTGTTCCCTTTCTATAGCTTTCTTCCCCCTTAAAAAAAAAATCCCTTTTTTCTGCTACTTAATTCAATAGGCTACAGTGAAATGAAAATCTTTGAAATTAGTTATGTTTGTAGACTCTTTCTTGCATTATTGTGATATTTGTTCTCGCCTATAAGGCGAGAACAAATATCACAATAATGCATTATAATATCATTATAATGATACAAATATTGTATTCCTGAATGTATGATTTTTTTTATATTTTTTTTGCAAATCAGCACCATCACCTAGATCTATGTTTTTGTATTTTTTAACAAGCAATTATTCATACTGAATGTGTATTTTGGTATCCCTACAGCATGTTACTAAGAGGCTACATGTTTCTGGAACACCCAAGTCCAAGACGAGGATCAACTTCCAGCCATTGATTGAAAATGAATCTTCAATTGATCCAATGCCACAACGAGGAAAACAAGTTTAGGTGGGGTTTATGAATTTTGTTGGTTTGATTGACTCCCTGGCAATAATTTTCTATTTTGTTAATGCATTCATCTGACATTTGGTGTTAGACCAAAGAGTGCCAGTAACTCGTTGGTTAGACTGCAGAATCATATATAAAGGCCAAGTCCAGTCCCAGAATTTCTTGGTATTTATAAAAGCAGACAAATGGACAAACAGATTTTTTAAAAGTTTGAGGAAAATCAGACTGATGATAAATATATATATATATATATATATATTATGCAAATATAGGGAATACTATAGGTAGGCCCTAAAGTTGTTTCATTAGGAGAAAATGGAAACTATTTTCTTTCTCCCTTAATATCTCGGGTCATAAGTTGACTGCTAGCAGTTATGCACTTAAATATGACAGTTGTTTATTAAAGGTACTATGTTCCATTCGCAGGCCCAAAAATGAAAAGGTTAAAGGGATCGTTTAACAATGTTAAATCTGAGATACATGGCCCTACGTATTATCAGTGTCTGTGATATGGTGTAATATTGAAGCCCTACAAAAATTGCGCTTCAAAATGATCAAGAAGTGCCGCAAAAAAGTAAAAATCTTTGAGTAACCGGTTTTACCATACTCGTTTTCCCCAATAGACTGTAGTGTTATGAAAACAGTCAGGCGAACGGTTCTCAAAATTTGTAATTCCAATCATAAATATCTTGATAATCAGACAGGCGATCGGCTTGTAAAAGTCATGGGGCTCCTGACTGACCTAAAGGTTTATAATTATCATTACATCATGAGCTAAATCTAGAATTTTGTTTCAGAATCTGAGACAAAGTTACCGAATCCCTTTAAATTAGAACGGCATTTGAAAGAATACTAATTTAGAACTTCCATCAAAACGAGCTTTTGTTTTATATTACCCACGAATTCCTTTTTTAATAAATATTTGCGTTGTATGTTAATCATATTTCAGATCGATTAGCATAATTATGTTGATTTTTCAAACACTGTGGATGTATATTTTGACATTACCTGCTTTATAAATGTATTCATATTATATTTTGATTTTCTTTTTTGCTATTCATACTAGCTCCTGTTTTCGATAGAACTGGCCTTATTTTTTCTTTGATGATTGATTTTTTTTTTTTGCTTATTTTATTACTCATTCCTTATAGGTAAACAGCCAGTACTATTGCTTCAAAGATGCATACCTACAAATACTTTGCTTTCAAAATGTGATATCATGATAGACATGTTATAATCATTGGAATGTCTTTTCTCCAAATCTCAATTTTTGTGTCACGTTGTATGAAAACCATACAAAGAAGGAAGTAGCTAGATTCTCCCTTGAATTTGAAGTAACTTTACACCCAATGATTGTTAATTTAAGCTACATAATATAAGCTTACCTCATTTACAGGTTATAACAGTTTACTTTGATGTTATTAACATGTTTTGCAGATGATAACATGCTTTAACTATTATTCTCGTTGCCAATTTTTTGTCTTCAAAAGATAATCAGTATTCCACATACATTGTTGAATTTTGAATTGAATTGGATTGAATTTCTTTATTGTCATGCACAAAATAAAATGAAGGCATAAAAGTCGTTTTACAGCTCACATTTGTATAAATATAACAATACATTAACATATCAGACAGTAACTACAAATAACATAAATAACATAACAATGTAATATAATTTAACCTCTCTGTTGAGAGCCAGGGGAATTATTTGATTATTTGTACTCCCCTGGCTCCCAACAGACAATACTAACTTAAATAAATAGCAGAAAATGTACATGACAACAATCAATGTCATTTAACATATAAATAGAACAAGTCACTGCAAAGATCTAAAATCAATTATTCATCAATTGTTAAAAATTCCAGATAAAAACTGTTTATTTTGGGTAGCAGACATAAACTAAAAGTACATCATACTGGATGGCAAAGAGGAAATACAAGAGAGAGAACGAGAGAGAGAAAGGGAGAAAGGGAAAGGGAAAGAAAGAGAGAGAGACGTGGAAGAGAGAAACAGTTCAGTGTGAGATGATGCATATACAATTTCATACAAAACATTGCTTTGTAATAGACATTATTTATATTGCACCTGTGCTTAGTACTGTTACATTTATGAAACATTGTACTTTTTATGCAAGTACACTAATGCTGAGCACTGTTCTTGCCCATATCCTTGATGGCAAATTACATATATCTTAAATCATGCACTACAGTGTGAGATACTATTCTGCAAAGGGTAAGGAATTCATTGTATTCAGTGTTTAACCCATTTGCGACAACAATGAGAGTCCTGAATTCCATGCTTATATATTTCTGTTTATCTTGAAGTGATTGGGACACATTAGACTTCAAAATGGGGGTGTTTCTTCAAGTGCCTTGTCAGTGATTTTGACTGACAAATTCGCTCTCAGCTAATCAGATGCAAGGATTTCAGTAAAAAATAACAGTTTGTCTGTAAAAATCACTGACAAGACATGATTAAATGCTTCCTAGTTTGAAACATGTCATCTGTTACTAGTGTAGTTCCTTATAGGTACACTATGAAGTTAAAGTCTGTAAATTGGAATAAAAATATCTTGGTGAAATGATTACATGCACTACTTTGTGTTTACATGTGTAGTGTTCAGAGTGTGTGTGTGTGTGTGTGTGATTGAATGACGGAACAACGAAATTGTTAGATTTATACTGCTTTGTAGTAGTTTTCATTGCCCGGAATTCACACTGGTGGTTTAGATTTAGATTTAGATTTAGATTTAGATTTAGGGTTAAAGGGTCAAGGAACTGACATTGCAAATTGCCTATGGGTTTACGATCGTTGTAAGATTGCGCAATGACCAAATCTTTTGATGGGCATGAGTGGGAACCAATCACAAGTAAGCAAGGTCTGACCAAGGTGAAGTGGGAGGAATAAAAGTTCCCCCTGAATTTAGGGAGAACTTGCCAAGGTGTACTGGACTGTTCTCAGGATGTGTGTCCGTACGTGTATATTATGGTGTACTAATATGATATGTGAGCGAGCACGGATCATGTAGAGAACAGTCCAGGCCAGTGGCGGATCCAGGGGGGGGGGGGGGCCCGGGCCCCCCCCCCCCCTTGAGAAAAAAATCATGTACAATCACGTGATTTTTACCTTTTTGGGGGGTTGGGCCCCCCCCCCCCCCTGGCGCTCAAGGGTGGGAGGGGGGTGCAAATTGAAATTTTTTTGATGATCAAAAAAAAAAAATGTGCTCACTCCTTTTCCTCAAAACATGTAAAGTAGGAAAGTCAAAGTAAAACAAGTAACATGCATAAAAGCAATAACAAAATCTTATAACCACAATAAAGAGGGTCCACCATAAACAATTCGACAATAATGTATAAACGTGATATGATTCAACAATCTTAAGGGTACATGTACCATGAGTAAAACTCAAAATTGTAGGGATCTCCGGTCACGTGATCAGCGGAGGGATAGTAACTCCTTCCGATCACCCCAGGTCCCTGGGGTTTACGTGACCTGCCGGTAGGATAGTATCTCCTACGGATGATCCCCACAACTTTTCAATACTCACAAAATCATCAATGCATAAATAACATAGTTATGGAAACACTATATTTGTGGGATCTCGAGTCACGCGATCAGCGGAAGGATAGTAATTCCCTCCGATCACCCCAGGTCCCTGGGGTTTACGTGACCTGCCGGTAGGATAGTATCTCCTACGGATGATCCCCACAACTTTTCAATACTCACAAAATCATCAATGCATAAATAACATAGTTATGGAAACACTATATTTGTGGGGTCTCGAGTCACGCGATCAGCGGAAGGGTAGTAACTCCCTCCGATCACCCCAGATACCTGGGGTTTACGTGACCCACCGACAGGATAGTATCTCCTGCAGTATCCCCAATGTTATCCCGGTGCTACTATACCAGCGCATATATAAGAAGTGGTGATAATCGGAACCAACCATGGAATAATCACGAGTAAAAGAAATCCTCCACCCACATTTTTTTTTTTTTTTTTTTGTGTGGGGGGGGGGGGGGGGGGGGGGGGGTTGGGCGTGGTTTGCCATGGTTGCTTCCTTACCATCTATGGACCCATGCTGTTTAACTAACTATTATCATGTATTTATCATGGATTCAATCCGTAACATATTGTAATCTTATGTTATTATTCTTGCTGCTAGCCAGACAGTGATAGAGGCGAAAACCCGACAATATTGCCATTGTGGCTTAGTTTAACGAGCAAAATAATTATATTTCCTTTGTCGGGGAAAATTCCCCTATGGCCCACTTTGTAGTTCTGAGGCTACTGTGCGACCGAGTGGCTCTGACTCCACCCTCTGCTAGCTTAACAATTATGTACGACGTATACTAGTACATCAAAATCAATCATTAATTTAAATATGGTTCTAGTTTGTCAGCAATTAAATAAGTTTCAAGTTTAATGTGAATCCCAAAATGAAGGCGTATATATCTGAATATGTAACTCACGTTACAACACGCTGTTCCTCAACTTTTTGTGTTATAATAATTCCATTGTCACATCGAACCCAGTCTGTCCGAGATTCCACAAGGCTCATTAATAGCCGAATTAGTGTTATTGTCCCGTTTCCGTGGATGTAAATGTTCTATTCATGTGTACCCAAGCCCGAGTCTATTCCTTCTTGGAAGTTATCGATGAGAGCGTCGGATCCTCTGTCGGACAGGTATACCCCATCTCTTAAAAATAAACTGTGATTGGATGGATCCAACTGATGAGCAATAACTGACGCATTCGGCAGCCGGGCTATTAATCTCCTCGCGTACTTGTTGAGCGATTTCCTGACCCCATCCATGGCGTCTTGTGATGTTCGATGACCACGACTGCTATGATAGAATAGGCGTGGGATGATGGTCGACCAGGCGATGTGCGTACGAGGCATGGCTGTCCGAAGGGTTTGAAGAGCCATATCGATCGCGATTCTGCATTGGCAGGCATCATTCAGGCCCAAGTTATTTGTTCCCAGATGCACGATTACTAGCGCAGGTGCTCGTTGGTTGTATCTCAACCTGTTCTCCACCAGGCGCGGAAGGTCTTGTAACGTCGCTCCTCCCTGACCGTGCCATTGGACCGTCCCTCTTGCTCTTCCCAGATCTTGGCGGTTGAGCATGCTCGCCCTCTGCTTGGCACGTCTGACCAAGCTGTCGCCTACGATCCAGATCCTGTCGCCGGTTGTCTCTGAAACAGGATGGAAAAACTCCCCAAAGTAATGTGTTCTATATTCATATTCATATCATCATACACGCGGGCTACTTATTCTCCCACTTATAATTTACTATGAAAGTATGTGATAGTAGGTTTCCATTAAAAGGAAAAAAGGAAGGAATGATCGTTCCTCTGTGTTACATGTAAAACCTAGCAGCGATGGGGGTTACGACAATATTAATGATTGGGGGAGTCTAATCAGGATAGTAACTCCTGGTTGATCCTCCAGTCCCATTCTGGTTATTAACATGAGCACTTCACATAATTGATCTGCACGTTGTATACTTTGTGTCGTGTTCAACTTTTTATTGTATTATAACGAGTTAGGTTAAATAATTGTGTAGAATTATTACTGCTTTCCCGTTTGCCCGTTAGTAATTTAACTCCAATTTGTCATGGTGATCTCTATTAATGTAATGTTGTGGCCTTGTTGGGAATTAATTGCATAATTTATGTGGAGCGCGTTGATATCGTAACATATTATGCTGTATATAAAGTTATCATTATTATTATCCTTATAATTATTATGTTTATGATAACGTTTATTCCTATCAATTTTAAGTTGCACCTGATATTTAGCGGATATAACGCATGTACACAGAGCTGCGCCACCTTCCCATTGCCATTATCTGTTCTGGGGGAACGCCTTTCAGGGCCGCTGTGGTTGCCGCTCCGATTCGAAAGGAGTGTGTGCCATATTGGCTACCACTGTACCCGTTGTGCTGTAGGGTTTTCTTCAGAACTGAACTAAATTGATACCTAGTTACAGGGGCCCCATCACGATGACAAAATAACGGACCATCTATATCAGGTCTTACACGGAGGTATGCTTTCATGGCTTTCACAGGGCACTTTTCATCTGTCCCATTGCTACCGATATTGATCGTGGTTCCTTGCCCGTATTGGTCGGTTTTTGAGAATCTAATACGTACTAGCAGGCTTCCCTTCGGGCCACTGCAAAATTTGATGTCATCCCTCGCTATGACCTTGTTTAAGTCATCGCCCTTCCTTTGAATCGTGAATTCTCCCACTCTCAGAAACCCAAAAAATGCTAATAAATATGATGCGTGAAACATCATTGATTCGTAGTGAGAATAGCATACAAGGTATAATGTTGGTATGATTGTCTCTAAAAGTTCCCAAGTTATGGGTCTTCTACTGTCTACCATAGATCTGTCGCGCCTGCTCCCTTCCTGCATTTTCTTAATTAAGAAATGTTTAGTTGGGTCCGCCCAGCTGTACATATTGTGTAAATATGATAACGCTGCGACATGCTTTGTGATGGTTGATGATGATTTCCCATTAATGGAGAGGTGTGCGATGAATGCCATAACCTGTGTAGTTGTTGTAGGCCATGATGTATTCAGTTGTCTATTCAATCGAAACTCTTGAAATGAGTCTACAGCACTCTGGTATGCCCGCTGTGATCCCTCTGCTAAGGACTGTCCTAGTAGTCTATGTGTTTCTGCTGCTAGGTCAGCACTATTCCCGTAGGTATACGACTTGGTCGGTCTCGTGCTCCTGGTGCTAGTTTGCGGAATCGCCCCATCTTGCATTGGCTGTGCATGTGAAGGCGGCTGGCTTGATGACTGGTTCGCTCCAGTTGTCTCGTTTCCACTGTATTGTGGTCCGTCAGTCTCCGGAGCCGGGTTTATGCTGGTAGTGGCTGAGCGTCCACTGCTGGGGTTACCGCTCGAGTGTCTCGCCCGTTTTGGCCGCCCCGCCCGCCGGGGAGTTGAGGTGCCGAGTACGTCTTGAGTGGTGTCGTTGCTAGACTGCCTTAATCTTGTAGACTGTCTAGGCCTAGCAATCTTTGGTTGGCGGGCCACCCGGCTCTGGCTTGATTTCCGCTTTCCCATCTTTCGATATACTGGGATTTCCTCTCGTTATTTAGACTTATCTGTATACTCAATTGTAGAGCCTTCTCGAAAAAGGACTTCTCCGAGCGGAGATAAAGTCGAAAGTGAGAAAATCTTGCACACGGCGTTCCCACGCTTACTGCGCGCATAACTCCACCGTTGTAGATTCACTGGCTGTGCGCATTTTCGGTTTCTTTACAGAGGTAAATTTCACATGTCGCTGTCTCACAAAGGCACCGCTTAAACAGCTGTAAAAGGCGCGCGCTATTTCTGGCCTATGCCAGCAATTGTTTTGTCTATCCTTGACTCTCCCAGAATGACTCTGATCATTTATTATGATCACGTTATTCTTCCAAAATTGTTTGGCACATGTCATTTATTTGTAATCTTGAACATTCAGTGTAAGTTTCGTTTGATTTTGTGAGAATTAATTTTATTTTTTTTACCAGAACTCAAGTTTATCTTTAATAGTGAATTATTCAAAATCATTTCATCTTTTTTTGTCTACCTCACAGGCATGCATACCCTTTCAAGCTAGACGTTTCATGTATAGATCAGTTCGTGTATGTTGATCAGGGGCGGCGATCCCGGGGGCGGGGGCTCTTCCCCGGCCTCAATTTTTGTTAGGGGGATCGTCCACCCCCGGAAAATTTGAAAAAGTTAAAAAAAAGAATGTATAGCAAATACTGACTGTATACCAGTGGCGGATTCGGGGGGGGGGGGCTCTCCTGGGAGAAAAAAGAGTACAAAACAGGTAAATTTTACCCTTTTTTGGAGATGGGCCCCTCCCATGGCGCTCAAAGAAGGGGGGGGGTTGCGATTTTTTAAAATTTTCAGAGCCAAAAAAAAGACAATTAGTGCTCACTATTGCTCACACCATTTTTTCTTCAAAATGGCCACTTTAATATACCATTTTTCAAGGTGGCCGCCGGTATTTTTTTTATTTTTTTTAAATCATAAGTATATCATTTTAGCAGTAGGCCCATGAGGCGGCCCCCGAAAAAGAAGCGGGCGGGGACGCTTAAACATGTATATTTTTTAATGGCATAATGATAATGATAATAATAAAAATTGATGATAATGATGAAAATAGTGATATCTAAAAATCCAATCGTGTCACAACGATATGCGTGCAATCAGGCGCGGATCCACGGGCTGATTTTACCGGCCCAGCCCCCCCCCCCCCCTCTCCCCTAGCCTCCCAAATCCGGTAAAAAAAATAGGATAGTAACGTAAATTTAACCTTTTAAAAAAGATCTGTTGGCAATCCCAGCTATTATGTCACGTTCGTATTAAACACACCAAAATCTATCAAGCCGAGGACTCTACTTGAGCTTAGATTAGACTATATCAACTAAATTGACACCAATATATTATTTAGATCAATTCGTGTTCCTGTTCCTGATGCCATAATTGCATAATCCTTGGTATAGGCCATACATATGGACTTGCCCATACATAATGATTATTTGACCCACTAAACATACTAGACCAAGGTTTCACCATAATGTGGCTCGGGTAATGTAGGGAGAGGGGGACTGTAAAGCTGGAACAAAGCACACACATGTCTGTATTATCTACACTGTTGGTCATAATGGTGGAATAATTATTTTTACCCCAATTTATTGAATGTTTTTGACAATGATTTATACCTTATATAGATCTCGATTATAGTATACATTCTCAGATTTTATTGAATGACAATTGGGAAGTGTTTGTTTTGCGTGACTGCTAAAGCATGTGTGTGCTACTATGCTAATCAAGCAGAGGACCTATGTCCTTAAGTCATAACTGACAGTAATGGGGATTAATGCCTCATAAAAGGGAACTAATAAAGCACATCGACACGGTTTTGATCCTGGGGGCTCACAGTAACGAGACCACTGCTTTGCCAATGAATCATGACTGTACGCAGCGGACGCTAGGGTACGTCGACGCCCCCACAAAAACAAAAACAAAAAACAAAGAAAATACAATAAATTTTCAATAATTCATTGCATTTTCCCCCAGTCCCCAACAGGAAAATTTCCTCTGTAGGGCCATGCATTATGGTTCAAGGCATGCCCACATAGAAGGTTATTTATGTTGTCAAGTTTGTTATCTAAGGGAGCATCAGATAAAGAAAGAACATATTTCTACCTAGAGGGGGCACTTATTCTATTGCTTGGGGAGTCATTTGTAGCTGCTTCAAAAGGAATTTGTTTTAGTCACACTCCCCTAATCAAAGGCTCTAGTAGGTACTGTTGTCGGGCGCCCTCTCCTTCGTCCCCGCCCCCATCTCGGGTTTTCCCACGCTCAAAAATCATTAGCTCATAATGTTATTTCATTCCTTTCAAGAGGATGCTAATTCTTGGTACGCGAAGTATATTATCAGTTACATATGGTTTTAGCGTCAACATTTCTATTATTATATTGTGTTCACGCTCGAAAATTTGTTATATTTGGTATATGTTTTATCGCTGGAATCTAATTTGATGTGTATGCTGCAAAAGATTATTATATTCAATGCAACTCTATTAAAAATTTTGATAATCTATGAGCAATGCCACAATTTCTCAGGACACATTTTAAAAAGCGAAGCGAGCGAGCAAACATGTTAAGATTTGTGAGGTCCCAGTGCGAAAAATTACATCTTAAAAAGGAGACATTAACAAACAAACCCTGATGAGTATTAAGCAAAATCTAATGAAGAAAGACTGAAAAGTTCTTTTATAGTAACATAATTATTACATCTAAACATGCGAACGAGCGTGAAAAGGGGGCTTTTAGGGGTACCTAAAAAGTGGGAGCACAGTCCCCCCCCCCCCCCCCCCCTCCCCTTGGGCAAAAGTGAGGGAAAAAACCTGGAAATCATGTCATTTCAGCAAAAATTGTAAATCAGTGGTATCGAATTACAAATAAACCACGTTTGAAATTTATGGGGGTCAACTGCCCCCACAATCCCCCCCCCCCCCCCCCCCTCAGTACGCCAGTGTCCTGCACATGTGGCATATATTACTTTCCTCTATCTGTTTTGCAAAAAATCGAAAAGGTATCCGGCTTAACGTGTTTTGTGGCTGGTCGTAGTCCTTTTTAAATCTAAATTTCGAGAAAATTTGCCTATACTTACTTCTTAGTCAATTATAAATTTTCTATTATAGTTGACAGATTTCATGTGTATTCTTCTATACCGATGTTTATCTAGGAATATTTTGAGAGAAGACTGTAAATATTTTTATTCTTTAATTCTCTGAACGCAAACTACCTCTAATCAGTGGGAATATGTACTGTTGTGGTAAAGCCCCTCCAAACTACTGAGCCATCACAAGCTCGTGTGAAAACTTGTTGAATTTTATAGAGAAATCAAGCATTCATTGAAAAATTACTCTTTGTCAATAAGGAAAAATGACGAGCCCACATTCCTGACATGATCCCTATTCAAATGCTTAACAATAGTACAAGCCTTTTATGGTTATACAGAAATCTGGTTGCGAAATAATTTTAGCCCATGATCATGAGAAGATTGTGCAGCGTACAGAGGAGCTTGAGTTGCGATTCTCCAAACAAATTTCCGACATCCGATGATCCTTAGATTTGATGGCTGTTGGTAAAAAAAATCCCTTCAACGACATCTTAACATCTCACAATAAGTAATGCAAATGAAAGAAACTGTTTTGAATTTAACTGAATTTCAGGAGTATACAAGCCGCTATCATGAAAGAGAATCGACGTCCGTGGTCACAGCTGAGGCAATTCCATGTACGTAAATGATCAAAATAAGCAAAAATAAAAACAGTAGAAATGTAACACTTCCAAAACTATCATGAAATACACATATTAAGTGACAAGTAGGCATATGGTTCTATTAACGCATTACACCTGATTTATAGGGGAGGATCACTTTGATATTAACTTGGTTTAAATAAAAGTAGAAAAATGAGAAAGTTTGCGAGCTTTTCTTCCATAATTGTTATGCTCTGTATAAATGTATTTGTTAGAGATTTCTTTAAAGTTGTCGTGGTTTGAGAGTTGGCCAGCTCTTGGTGTTAAACGGGAGAGAGTCCGCTATTGAGGGGGTGGTAACTGTAAAGACTGATCACCTATCTGTTTGCTGGTGCGAGAGATATGTATTGTACTCCTTTTGTACATGAATGTTTGCGAGTGCATGGAGACGATCTGCTTTTTTACTGTGGGGCTTGATTGTTGGTGCAAAACTCTTCGAGAGACCACGGGATTGCTGTGTGCAGACTTGTCCATAGATTTAATGTATTTCCACCAAGTCTGGTGTCAGCGGAATATGGACTTCTGCACATGGAAACTGACGATTATAATTCTATATACTCTACCTGACTGATTCCATTGAAATTGTGACGACATTAGAAGTTAAATTATTATTCAACCCACTGAGAGACAGACAGCTGGCTTCATACAATTGGTTTATTCCTCCCATGTAGGATTGTTGGCTTTACTCAAACCAGGAACTAACTTGTGCGTTATTTCACAGTGATCAATAACGACGCGATTTGTTT
Organism: Strongylocentrotus purpuratus; assembly: GCF_000002235.5. Classification (NCBI taxonomy): domain Eukaryota; kingdom Metazoa; phylum Echinodermata; class Echinoidea; order Camarodonta; family Strongylocentrotidae; genus Strongylocentrotus; species Strongylocentrotus purpuratus. The sequence continues at coordinate 24,471,710 of NW_022145604.1, forward strand.
CTTCAGCTTCTTGAAATCAATGTTTTCAGCTTTGTTCGAACCCTTTCGGATGACACTTGGCTTCAATTAGCAGGCTCCAAGGAGATTTGGTAAGTCTGTCTTTCAAGATTATCATAGCCCATGAATAAATATTGCCCACTTATCAAATATTGCAGTGTAATAATAATAATTAAACGCCTACCATGGTAGCAAGAACACCTTGCTTAATATTTCAATGATGTTTTATTCATATTCATACTTTTCAGTTCAGTGGTATATAACATACATAAAATGAGCTGTAAAGGAAACATGAGCATTTGTCTACATCAATAACCCACTTCTTGTAATGGCCAAAATTAAACTGATTGAATCTTTGCGCAGCATAAAAAGGTACGACCATGCGGTACAATGGTCTGAAAATCAGACTATTACTTCAAGATTCAAGATTCAAGATTCAAGATAATTTATTGTCTGATTTAAAAAAATACAGAAATTCGTCCTCCACTGGCGAGTGACGTACATACATGTATACAAACAACATAAACAATATATAAATACATTCGAGGATACCGATACAAAGAAAATACAACAATAATAATAATAATAACAATAATAATAGCAATAATAGCATTAACAAAGCTGACATATAAACTTGAAAACTGACATTTACAAATGAATCTTGATAATGCACAGAATGCATTGAATAAATGAATTTAAAAGTGCTCTGAGACATTCACCCCTTCTCTCCCAGAAAGGGGTATGAGGAGAGAGAGAGAAGAACAAATGAGAGAGAGAGAGAGAGAGAGAGAGAGAGAGAGAGAGAGAGAGAGAGGGAGGAGTCGAATGGAGTAGAACAGAAAAGAAATGTGAGGGAGAAAGAGAAGGAGGGAGAAAAGAGAAGGTGACAGAAAACGAGGAGCTCTGGGAGGGAAGAGATGAGGTAGAGGTAGAGTACAGGATATCAAGAACAGTGACTGCCTGCGGTAAAGCTACAGTCCCATATACGTCCCGGACCGTCCCGGACCATCCCGGACCCCATCCGGGGTGATCCGGGATTCGGTCCGTGTTGACACCGTGTTGGCACCGGGGTGGTCCTGGGTGGTCCTGGATGGTCCTGGATGGTCCTGGATGGTCCTGGGCGGTCCGGGAGTCGACCCCGGATGTTTTTGACGGTCAAAAACTGCCGGGGTGGTCCGGGACGGTCCGGGACAATAGTTTGATCCGGGGTGATCCGTGTAGCCACCGTGCTGGGTCCGGGGTCATCCGTAGTGGCGCCGGGGCGGTCCGTGTTGATCCGTGGCAGTCCGGGAGTGAGTTATTGACCGTCCCGGACCATCCCGGACCCCATCCGGGGTGATCCGGGATTCGGTCCGTGTTGACACCGTGTTGGCACCGGGGTGGTCCTGGATGGTCCTGGATGGTCCTGGATGGTCCTGGATGGTCCTGGGCGGTCAATAACTCACTCCCGGACTGCCACGGATCAACACGGACCGCCCCGGCGCCACTACGGATGACCCCGGACCCAGCACGGTGGCTACACGGATCACCCCGGATCAAACTATTGTCCCGGACCGTCCCGGACCACCCCGGCAGTTTTTGACCGTCAAAAACATCCGGGGTCGACTCCCGGACCGCCCAGGACCATCCAGGACCATCCAGGACCACTCCGGTGCCAACACGGTGTCAACACGGACCGAATCCCGGATCACCCGGATGGGGTCCGGGATGGTCCGGGACGGTCCGCGACGTATATGGGACTGTAGCTTTTAAAGCATCACACTTTTTTGAACAAACCATCCCGGATCACCCCAGACCATGGTCCGGGATGGTCCGGAGTGGTCCGTGCTCGTCCGTGCTCGTCCGGCTTTATATGGGACTGGGGCTTTACATATACATATACATGTGTCATGGGACAGCGGCCATAACATGAAATCTGATACATGTATACAAAGAGATGTAGTGTAGGAGAGAGGGGAGAAATAAGAAAAAGTGGAAGATAAGGGAGAAATGCACACCTAAAACAAAGCTTCAAGTGAAAGGAGGGAAGAGGGAGGAAGAAAGAACATAGCAGCTGACACTCATGCACGCACTCAAGATACGTTGTTCATCCATTAAAAGTTTAAAAGATCACTGTTTCGCATCATTATGGACAGAGTGAAAGGCATTTTAACACTATCATAAAAGACAGTTCTTCTCAAATATACATATTTGTTGAGTTGAAAGACATTTACTGTTATAGGTTACATTATTGCACTTAGTACTGACATTTGAAATATTGACATTGATTAAAAACTTGATTAAAAATTTGATCAAAAAAAAAGCATGGCAAAAGACATCAACTGTTCGAAAAATGGTTATCATGAAAATGACTCTGCTTTACATGACAAGACATGCAAAAAACCAGAGTTGTGATCAGAGCATAACATACCAATTTACATGTATGCATGTGTGTGTGCAGGCATGCGTGAAGTCAGGTACATGAATACAATAGAGATAGAGGAAAGGAGATAGATAAGGAAATAAATAAGAAGAAAAGAAAGTGGTAGAATGATAGGTGCACACCCAAAACAATGCTTCAGGTAGAGTTATGCTATGGTCACATTACCCAAAAGTAGCCTGCTCGGCGACCGAGCGGCGAGTTTTTAACCAATTCTGCCCGGCGGCTGCCCGGCCACCGAGCGGCGGCCGCCCAGGCACCGCTCGTTTTTAGGGCATCGCTCGGTCGCCGCTGAAGTTTTAGCGCGGAGTTAAAATTCGGGCGGCGCCTGCTCACTTTTCACTCGCCGCCCAAAATACGCTCGGTGCCTGTGCGGTCGCCGCCCGGGCACCGACCTAATCGCTGGGCGATGCCTAATTCCAGCAGCGACCGAGCAGGCTACTGATCGGTCGGTCGCTGCTCTGATTTGTGACCATAGCTTTAGAGAGGACAGAAAAGGAGAGAAGATTACGACCTGGCTCCACGCATGCACCCAAACCATCCACACATTACATACACTCAATTAGGAAATCATCGTTTTACAGAATTGTTGAAAATGTGTATGGCATTTGGAACAAAAGATTGTCTGAATCTACATCGTATTGTTTTGGGCACTGTTAGACGTATACCTGAACGGTTGAACTTAAAAAGCTCATGCAGAGGATGGCTCTATACTATTACTTACTGGCTCTATACTTACTGGCGCTACATCGCATAGCCCTTGGCCGGTATTGGAGGGGCCTAGGCTGCGCATGAACATACAAGCCGAGAAGCTTGTTCAATGTACCGAACCGGGCTGGCCAGAAATACGCACAAAACGGTTAAATGATTTTATATCGACAGCCTGTCGGGAATCTCCGCAAAATGCGAAAAATTGAAGAGCGTCGATTTCTTTTCCCCTAGTTTTTTTTTGCTTCCATTTAAGATTATTTAAAATTATTAAAAAACTTGAATTCGGCGTAAATATTCATAATTGAATGACACACGCCCTTAAAACTAAAACAACAACAACAACTATAGCTCTTAAGTCGATTAGACAACTAATAGTCTTTATTTTCCCACTTAAAGATATTTTCAAGCCCCCTACTTTTAGGAAAGTTCTATTAAAATTAGTATCAACTTTCAAATGTCGTTGGAATTTAACTTTTTCATTTTTGGGGCCTGCAAATTGGACATAGTTCCTTTAACATGACATCTCTATATAACTCTAAATGGTACATTAACAGGATATTATAAAAAAAAACTGGTACATTTCCCTAACCCTAAATTAAAAACAATATAAATACTTAAACTAAGGACTAATGATAAAACATATTGTTTCTTGGGAGGCCTTTAAGTCTCCTCTGCCTACAAACGTACGTAGAGGGCAGTAATTCTATTGTTCAATCGTTAACAGGACACGAAAATATCCTGCTAATGACCATGTCTACTTAATGACTCATTTTCACTATATTATATATGTCCGTCTTATGACGCTGTAAGATGTGTATACATATATATATATATATATATAATGTAAAAATAAATGGTTATGCCATTTATCTACCTTGTGTCCTATATATATATATATATATATACCGATAGCTTGAAATATCTGTCTATGAAGTCCATAGTCTATATAATATCAACAGAGATCATCAGGTCAAAAAAAATTACAGTGAAAAGTAAAACTAATCAAAAACAAAAAGTGTTAGTACACAATTCCATTTTATATGGTGAATTGCTTACTAGCCTTTTCGATCCGCAATATATTGTTCTTCTTTATACAATGTTATTGTTTGGCTTGTGTGTCTTGTTTATGCACATGTTAATATATCGTTTTGCTATTAGTAAAACATGATTTAGTATTATACTTTGTGGATGCTTTTCTAAATATCGTACGACTACTGTTTTTTTTCATCAAAAAAAGATAAGTCAAACATGGACAACACAATTTTTTTTCCCCAAGAAGTATTAATATAGGTACATTACCATAGTGCATGATCTAAAGTTTATGAACTTGCAGAGCCAAACGTAAAAGAAGACTTCATATGCATTTTGAAAAGATTGTAATTAAAAAACAAAATGTTTAAACTGGATCTCTCATGTTTTTGTATTATTAGTTGTAGGGGCGGCAATTTCCTTTTTTGACAGGGGGGGGGGGGCGAAATGCGATATTTACTTGTACGTTTTGAAGGATATTATGGGAGGGAGCGTAACGACCGAGCGAGAAATTTGTATTGGTCTAAACGCTGCGCTCTTGGGACCGCCAGAGCCTACAGGTGTGTTGCAGTCTTAAGTCAGTATTGGCTATACATTATTTTGGGGGTCACTTTTTCAAATTTTCTGGGGGGGGGGGGGGGACGGCCCTCCTTTTAAAAAAATGAGGGGAGGACGTGTCCCCCGTCCCCCGCGATCGCCACCCCTGATTAGTTGTATTGATCATGATCTCTCGTTCTTTACACAATTCAGTATCACTCAAATCATACTCAAATCTAAAACGAAAAGAGTTCAGAGGTTGCTCTCTGTTCATTTTAACAATTTTCTAAACAAGTGTTTACTTTTTATCTTTAGTAATTGCCTCTATTTCATCTTTGTAAACCTGATTAAGTTTTTGATCACTGCATAATTATGCATGAAGCTACTACTTGTAGCAATAACTATAGTCATGCTCATTAATGTTGAATTGATTTCTCAACAAGTCGTATCTTATCATTGCACCATATCTTGCAACTTAATATGATGTTTAGTTACAATACCCTTTTCGAACAATGTTTATTTAAAAAAAACATTTTATTGTCAATCTGTTTCTCAAAATTCAACAATGACAGATTTAGTACATATTTCACGTTACACAAGAATGCAATATATGATACACAATATCTGAATAAACCAGGTAACTGTATTTACATGTATAAAGATTAATTTAAACACTTATGCATTTTCTAATATGCATTACTTTGATAAACTCATATTTTCAGAGTTTATCAAACTGACCTGGCTTTCCTTTAAACAGATTACCGCCAATTTGCATCAAACCAAAATAACTGTAAACATCTCAATCTTGACTCCATATACAAGCTTGATTATTCACATCTATATGCATAGCTTAAATTCGTGCTTAAAACCTCAATACTGGATTGTCACTTTGAACTTCTACTGACTTTGAAAGGCGCTTAATTTGCATATTTCTTCTCGTCTAAGAAAAACTATCTTATGAAATGTTTTCATTGAATCAAACACTGTTTAATGAATTCAATTTAAATATCTGACTTGCTCTACAACTACCGTGTGAGTCCAAAAAAAAAGTTTACACCTGCAAAATTGCTAATTATTTTTAAAACCATGTTTGAACAGTATATTATTATACATCTTATGAAAGAGTGTTTTATCCCAAATCATTTGGTATCACTTTTGTTTGGTATGTGTTCACGCATGCATGAACAGGAGGCATTGTTTGCGAGAGTGCAAAAATCGACTTGCGCCAAAGTATGTTGGGGTTAACGGAGTGAGAGAATGAATTGAATGTATCGAATTGGAAATGCATTGCATATGCTTTTTGCAGAAGCAAAGCACACACACAAACACGCGCGCGCACACAAATGTTTGTTGATATTTTATATTCGATATTTGATATGTGTGGCATGATTAATTTTGTTAGGGATGTTATTTGGATCTGCAAAGACCGAATTAAAACCCAAATCCCAATTGTTTTATTCAAACATCACATTAGCAACTTTGGCGCAAGTCGATGTTTGCACTCTTGCAAACAATGCCTCCTGTTCATATAAGCGTGAACACATACCACACAAAATGATACCAAATGATTTGTGATAAAACACTCTTTCATAAGATGTATAATAATTTACTGTTCATAGATGATTATTTAAATAATTAGCAATTTGCTAGGTGTAAACTTTTGACTCAGTGTGAGTCAAAATAAAGTTTACACCTAGAAAATTGCTATACATCTTATGTAAGATTATTTTATCCCGAATCATTTAGTATAATTTTGTGTGGTATGTGTTTACGCTTGGATGAACAGGAGGCATTGTTTGCGAGAGAGCAAAAATCGACTTGCGCCAAAGTTGCTTATGAGAGGTTTGAATAACCTCTTTTTGGATTTGGGTATTAATTCGGTCTTTGTAGATCCAATTAACATTCCTAACAAAATTAATCATGCCACACATATCAAATATCGAATATAAAATATCAACGAACATTTGTAAGCACGTGTGTGTGTGTGTGAGTTTGACTTTGCTTCTGCAAAAAGCATATGCAATGCATTTCATTTGATTCATTCAATTCATTCTCTTACTCTGCTAATCCCAACATAATACATACTGTAAGCATCACTTTGGCTCAAGTCGATTTTTGCACTCTCGCTAACAATGCCTCCTGTTCATGCATGCGTGAACACATACCACACAAAAGTGATACCAAATGATTTGGGATAAAACACTCTTTCATAAGATGTATAATAATTTACTATTCATAGATGATTTTCTAAATGATTAGCGATTTTATGGGTGTAAACTTTTTTGGACTAACACGGTATAGGTGAACCGATGGGTCCACATGTTATGTCGTCACTGTAGCTTCGGAAAATGTGATCCCTGTTGACCCGTAATTAGGTTTAAATTTGCTTTTGTGCAACAATGAAGGGGTAAATACTTGTTATTACTTTATATTTGTATTATACATTTATTCAGTTTTCCATTTATATCAAGTTGTATTTTTATCGGATACGGTCTTTAACAAATCAGTATCAAAGTTGCAGTTAAGAAGAAAAGCATCACCATATTTCTGTGTATGATAGTGAAAATAATTGAAATATGCTTGATTCACTGTACCCTGCATTCTTAAAATCAAAGTTAAGTGTTGCAGTGCAGAGATTACGGATTTGACATCTTTAGTTTTGATACCTCCTTTCTCAAATTGTCGTATACACAACTTGCTGCACAATGACATTCCGTCTCACTTTGTTCTTTGCTTTACATAGGAAAACATAACATTTAGTTTCAATTTCTGTCACAAACCGGCTTCGTATAAGAATTGATCAGAATAGGGAAATAAACTTAGATTAACTGAGAGATTTATAACGATCTGCATTTTACCCAAATAATAATTTTTCTCTCCAAACATATAGTTCTCGCCTAAGTGATTTTTATCCCTCAGCTTTTGTTCCTGATAATCATTAGCAGTGTACCCAACTTCTGTTACAAGATTCTGATATTATCAACTAGGCGGATATCAACCATAATCTGAGCACCTCGATCCTTTCCAATTTTCGATATTTCTATTTGTCTATGTTAAATGTCAGACTAGAACAAATATCAAATTGCTTTAGCATATCAAATAACACTTCAACCGAATTATAATGTATAAACAAAATGCACACAAATCATCTGCATAAAATGATAGTTTTTATTCACTTCAGCCAAAAATAAAAGATTAGATTTATGTCGTATTTCTTAAACGAGAGACTAATATTTAAATTGTAATTATAAAAGGGTACAGGCATAAAGAGTCCCCTTGTCTTATTCATTTAGAGATAGGGAAATACCCGGTTAAAGTGAGTACACATCCTTCAATGTTAGAGTACAGTATTTGAACCCATTTAATTAATGTTGGACCTATAAAGCCTACATATTTCAGTGCTTTACAAATAAATTCATGGTCTATTGAATCGACGGCTTTTCAAAAAATTAATCAATGCAACGAAACTATCCTTGTTTTCAGTATTTAAGTAATAAAACATATCCTGTACATTTCTAAAAGCTCCTGCGATAATTATACCCTTGATGAAAAACGTTGATCTGGATGAATAATTAAATGTGTCAGTTTTTTAAGCGTTGAAAGTACTTTTGAGCAGAATTTTACATCGACATATATCAATGAGATAGGTCGGTAATTCTTATAGAGTATATACAATTTATAAAAAAAGGGGGCACGAGTCAAAGTAAAAAAAGTCAAAAAAAGGGCAAAAAGGGCACTCACCAGAGATGAAAAGGGACACTTATGAGATTGGAAAAGGGGCGCTCATTATGAAGAAAAAGGGGCTGTTTTGTAGGAAAAGGGGGCACCTGTTAGATTTTGATAGTGGAAATTATTAATGGGTAATATGGCATTTACGAGAAGGAAAAGGGGCACTTATCATAAGGAAAGAGGGCACATTTAGGAAAGAAAAGGGGGCACAGGTCAAACTAAAAGGGGCACTTATCAGAGGTGCACATGGATATTCATCAAAGCAGAATAGGAACACTTATCAGAAGAGGAAGGAGGCAATTATTACAGAGGATAAGAAGCACTTGTCAAAGCAAAACGTGTACCTGTTACATATTTTGAATAGGGGCAATTATCACAGGTGAAGGGGCACTTATCAGAGGTTTCAAGGGATACTTTTCCTACTTTATCAGAGGTGAAAAGGGACATTTATGGGAAAGTGAAGGGAATCTTATGAAATAATGGGGGTGCTCTTATCACAAGGAAAAGGAACACTTATTAGTAGGGTAATATGGGCGGTTCTTGCGTAGGAAAAATGGCACTTGTCCTTTATTAAATAGGGGCACTTCATATGGAAACGTTTGCTTTAACTTGTCTCATAAAAGAAGTTGAACACAAACTGACTCCCACACAGTGTTGAGTGCTCAGGGGTCACGGGCCACCGGTTTCATCGAGCAGGTAGTTCCATTATGTAAATAGGTAAATTAACTATTACAAAATGAGGGGACACATTACATTGTACAATAGGGACACACATTGTTTTTATTGTGCAGAACATACTCTTTCATTGACTTATTTATTGAATGAAACTATAAAACCAAAATGCATTTTGTAGTCTAACAATTGGAGTACAAAGAATAATAACAAGTGAATGAAATGCATAAACACCACAAACACCTGGAAAGGAAGCATTCATAAATTTAAATACAAGTTGATAAACGACTCCGCATGTGGACGTTTGGTGGAGCAGAATGCAGTGGAACCCATTTATCAGAATGTCGGAACGTAAATTAAATTTGGCGCGGTTGGAAAATGCATCTTTCTACCCTGCGACTTTAATGATACGATGCAGTAATTTAAAGTGACTCGGTAACATTGTTGAAGGTAGATGAAAAAATTGCTTAATTTTTGTATAAAATGTTACTTACTATATTCCTTTTACTATACTAACCCTCTGACATGCAAAAAAATCCTGAACAAATTCTCAAACCACAAAGATATCAATGGTTTTCTTTGAAGGCGTCGATGTGAGGCACCCTCTAACAGTGATTAACAGTAAATTCTCCCAATCATTTTTGAATTTTCCCAACCGTTTTTCCATGACAAAAATACATAAAACAGGCTATAAAAATCTGTCAACACTTAACTGCCTGGAATGGAATGTAGAGCCATTTTATTGCTTTGTGACGATTTACATTCACCTAAAATGTAATTAAATTGTCCTTGTCTTGATGCTGAACAGGCTTTGACAAGTAGCAGAATAGAAGTAGAATAATATAGTTGGGAGAATTAAGAAATCGATCAGATCAGTTTTTCTCAATTTGTACCATGAATAATGATCCGTTTTCAGTCAAATTTTCAGATTATCTTTAATTGTACATCTAGCATTGAAGTCACTACCTTAGCACCACTATCTCTCATCTGAACAATGTTACAAAGTCCCTTTAAAGTAGTAAAATGGCTCCTACTTTAAAATTACTCATTAAATAAAACCCCAAACTTCAGTGATATCAGACAAAATATATTATATATTACTAATAATTAAAAAAAGATGTATAAACATTGTGAAAGTGTAGCATTTTACGATAAAAGGCACCGATTTAGCGAAGATGACGTCATTAGAACCTGTTTATGTGCGCTTGCATCAGGGAATTCAAGGTCAAAAGGTCAATTCAGACGCTGATAAGTTATTGGTCAAGCCTCTTTGTTTCCTTTATTCTGACAGAATTATACAATCAATCAAAACAAGTTTAATACCAGAAGAAAGCTAACGATTAGTACTTTCATTAACCGCTTGCCCCAAAGTCGTTTGACCAAAGTGAAACGAGTAGGAGCTTGCGAGAGCGGCCAAAGTGTGATTGAAACTTGCCATTTGCTCTTCTCCAACGCAAAAAGAGACGACATTGTGCTGGATAAATGTATTTTTTCCGACAAAAGTACAGAAAATTTGCATATGGTCTATGTAACACTAGACTATGTAACACTAGACAAAAGCTTAACATGGTCGTTACATGTAAACGAAGTTGTTAAGAAAGTATCGGGTACGATTGCCTGCATTAGACGTATACGCAATTATATTTCCCGTAAGAATCTTATTACATTATACTTTTCTCTTATCCTACCGCATTTAAACTACTGTAATTCAGTATGGGGAAATACTTCGAAACAAAATCTAACAAAGTTGCAAAAATTACAAAATAGATATGCACGATTAGTTCTTCGTGCCGAATATTTTACACCCCAAAATGTTTTAATGAGTAAATTGAAATGGCGGTCATTAGAGGAAAGAATTACATATCAGAAATGCATCTTGATTTTTAAAATCATAAACGACCTATCACCACCATATCTTAATCCATGTATAAGTAAAAGACCGATATTATATTCTACTCGTTATGCTTTAAACAGTCCATTATTCATTCCAAAGTGTAAAACAAATTTTAAAACGAAAACCTTAGCGGTTTCAGGAGCTAAAATATACAATAAATTACCCTATCATATTAAAAATTGTAAGTCGCTGCAAAGTTTTAAAAAGAATGTCAAAACCTTTCAGTTTCCCTTGTAAACATATTTTCACGTTAATTTGACCTTTATTTATTACATTTCATTCATCTAGTTTTTTCAATTTGATAGTTGTATTTTTTTTTCCTTATAATTTATTGTTAATGCGTGTTTTTCGTTACCTATGTTTAATTATTGTATATACCATGTATATTTTACCTTTGTATGTATGTTTTGAATTCATGTTATTATTGTACATGTTTTTTATGTGAATACAGGGCTCTCTGGGAGAGCAGGCTCAGAAATGAACTTGAATGAGACCACCCTGTTAAAATAAAACTATAATAAAATAAAAAATAAAATAAAATTATATTATACTTTATGAAATGTTAACCGAGTGACTTCCGGGCGCCCCAATGCTGGAAAGAAACGCACATTTTAGAAAATTTCACTTGTTCATGGAAAAATGCTTATTTGTTCTATGCACGCAAATTAGATTGAGCGGATGATACAACGTTTCCATATGGGGAGTCCCTAAGAAAGTGGGGACACTGTGCCCTCTGCCCTCCCAGGAGCGCCGCCTTTGGATAACACCTTGGGGTTTTTTTTTTACCAGCAGACAGTTTTGATTTTACAAAAGAATAATTTAGGGCCGATAGTAAGGGAGCAGATATTAGGGACTTTTAGATTTGCACGTCAACATAGTGGACTGCTACGTGTGACGCCCTTTTAAGGCAGGCACTGGCAGTGCCTTAAATGACGTCGCATTGCCTTAAAGGTACTATGTCCCATTTGCAGGCCAAAAAAAAAGAAAAGGCTAATTTTCAACAGCATTTGAAAGATAATACTAATTTATAACTTTCCTAAAAAAAAGGAGGCTTGAAAATTTCTTTAAGTGGGAAAATAACGACTGTTAGTTGTCTAATCGACTTAGGAGCTATAGAGCCAATAAGTAATAGTCTTGATTTTCAGACCATTGTACCAAATGGCCGTACGTTTTATGCTGCGCAAAGATTCAATCAGTTTAATTTTGGCCTTTGCAAGAAGTGGGTTATTGATATAGACAAATGCTCATGTACCCTTTACAGCTCAGTTTATGTATGTTATTACCAAAGAAGAAAAAAGCCAGTCAGTCACTCAATGGTGTCTGACAGTGAAGTCTAGCAAGTACACGGGTTTCCCTACATAATTTAAAAATTAGGACACTGCTAATATTTAAATTTCACAGATAGGACATACATGACATATCCATAATTCCTGCAAAGTTTTACAGAATTTGAGGTTGGCTGCAAAAGGGACATTGTATCTTTAAAAGGACGTTACACGTAGCAGTCCACTATGTCGACGTGCAAATCTAAAAGTCCCTAATATGTCTCAGAATCTGAAATAGAATTGTTTTGTGGGGCCATTGTTACCTGGTGATTTTCAGTTGGCATTTCATGGGCCGCTGTCTGGCACTCTGTTATTGTTAACTGGTTTTCACAAATCACTCGAAAATCTTCTTTCAAGTGATTAACTTTTTTATCTCAAAAGTTCCTATAGCGTTTGTATCATTCAGTTCAACATGCTTCTTTGAGTACAACGAAATATAAAAACATGACTATAGATGGGTCTCAATTTTACTAAAATGTGTCTACCTTTTATTCCAGATCCAAAATATTGACAGCAAGAAGGAATCTTCTATAAAGGTGGACATCGTGCATTCGAGTCCAGCGTACGAGTTTATGTGGTTAATGTAAGTTGTATTCGAATTATGATGTTTGATATAAACATGATAAAAGTGCAATAATGGCAGTACACCTACCATCGCTTGTTCGTTATATCTCGCTTCGACGAACAGTGTTCTATTCAGTTTCGTTTAATACTACCACACACGGGCCAATTTGATAGGGACATACCTCATTTGAATTGTTTATTCCCTATGAATTTCCTTTGTGTGGTCACACTGCTTTAGCACCTGGGAATACAGTAATCCCCTTTTACAGGTACATGCAGGGGCGGATCCAGCCGGTGGGAAGGGAGGGGCCCCAATTCGTGATAAAATATATTTAGCGGCGAATAAACGGGGGGGGGGGGGGGGGGGGGGTAAGAGGCACTCTTTTTTTTGGGGGGGGGGTCAACGGGGGGAGGGGAATGGTAGGGTAGTGAGCGTATATATTTTACTCAACTCCAATTTTTTGCATCATTTAGGAATTATATTCCAAATATATTTCGTTAATCCGATCCAATTCAACCCACATAGTATTTTGGAGTAGCGTCTTTTATTTTCAGTTACAAAGAGCTTCAAACTTTGCTCCAGAAAGGATGAGAATAAGGGCCACAGCAATGATAACATACTTGGAAACAACAATACAATCCATACTCTAACAAAATAAGTGGGCCATTACAAGATAGATAACTACTAAAATATATTTTTCGGGGGATGTGCCAAATTTCTGTTTAAAAATCTAACATTAATGAGCACAACCTTTTCACTCTAATTTTGTCCGTGTTTATATTTATCACGGTGTTTATTTGTGTTATTTATCTTCATTTATGGTTTCAATGCTGGTGGGAAGTTTTCACGATAACAGAGCTATGATCCGCCCGTAGAGTATAAAACACGCTTGCATACATTATATTTTATAACCTGTCGAATTGTTGCAGCGGCGCACGAAGCGTCGTGATCTTTTAGATCCCTTGTTGACCATACATTGCAAAACAAACGAGTATCACTAGCGATATTATTTTCGAATCTACTATTATTTATCGATTATTCTAAAATTAAACCAAATGCATGATTTGATACTGAAATTAGTCAAACATTTTACTGTCGAAACCCCTTCAGTCTACCCGCCCCCCCCCCTCTCTCTCTCTCTCTCTCTCTCTCTCTCTTTCTCTGGTTCGTTGCAACGTCCAGTTCCGGAGGGAAAAAAAAGAAAATTAATTCTCACAGAATCAAACAAAACTAACACTGAATGTTCAAGATTACAAATAAATGACATGTGCCAAACAATTTTGGAAGAAAATGTATACTGGCTGAGTAATGAGCATAGAAAGACAAGGAAATCAAGGTAGTACTAGCCCCGACACCGTGTGTGTTGTCCCACATATAGCTTTCTGTGTACAGTGCTTGTTACTTTACCAAGACTCGGTCAAATTTATTATGATTTTGATGACTCCAGAACCATGCAGTGCACACCAATACTTACATGCTACATGATAAACTGTTTCTGATCCTTTCCACACCTTTTCTTTCACAATGCAATCGCATTACCAGTACTAAAGTTTATCTTTAATCCCCATTTAACACTCTCCACCCAGGTAAAAATGGGTAACTGACAATTGGTGTGGAAAAATAATAGCTCGGCCCGTAGGAAGAGCAGTATAAAAGATAAAGTTGAGGTCTGGTCATGCGATGGCATTGTGAAAGAAAAGGTGTGGAATGGATCAGAAAAAGTTGATCATGCATGTAGCACGTAAGTATTGGTGAGTACTGCAAGGTTCTGGAGTCATTAAAATCAAAATAAATTTGCCCCAGTCTTGGTAAAGTAACAAGCGCTGTACACAGAAAGATGTATATGGGACAACACACATGGTGTCGGGGCTACTAACCCTGATGTCCTTATCTTTCTATGCTCATTACTCAGCCAGTATACATTTTCTACAAAAATTGTTTGGAAATTTACATTTATTTGTAATCTTGAACATTCAGTGTAAGTTTCGTTTGATTCTGTGGGAATTAATTTCTTCTTTTTTTTAAAACCAGAACTCAAGTTTATCTTTAATCCTGATGTAGTACCCTAGGTATATAACCATTATTTATTCATTTTCAATTTTAGGGCCAACTAGCACATTGTGTGATGAGCACGGATCAGAAGAAGGACGTAATCTTCATTCATCTTCAGACTGCCTCGAGACTCGTTCCTGATCTGCAGCAGATTGCAGGCGGTGGTTGACGGCAGGAAGGAGAATATACCCGACTGTAAACTCACCCTCTCATCTCGTTATACTAACTTACTTAAGAACATTATATCCTTAACCATGAATATGCTTTATCATTATTGTTCCTGAATGAGTATCGATAGGGTTGTTGGGGAAAAAACCTTAAGAAGACAATCTCCCGTCCGATCCCGATTATTTTAGCCCGGTTTATTTTATCATTAACATGATTAAAGGTGGTTTATGATAACTTAAGAAGTTTAGTCAACCTTAATAAAGCTCTGGTGATATCTGTATTACATACGCTAATGGGGATGTGCATTATTGCTAGTCAGCGGGTTAAGTTTCTTTATTGATTGAATATTGTTGATTGCATTTTGTATCATATCAGTGCATATTGAGGTAGGTGAATCACAATGTCGGAATTTGAACGCAGAGTTTCACGCAATCTACAGTGCCCTGTTTGTTTCGAGCTGCTTAGTGACCCGAAGCAGTTATCATGTACACATACTTTCTGTAAGAAATGTCTTAATGATATTCTTAAATGCTCTTCAACAAATTCTCTAACATGTCCCATCTGTCGAAGCGAAACATTTGTTAAGGATGGCAATGTCTTGAATCTAAATACTAATGTTCCTCTTAAGTCTCTCATTGATGATGTGAGAAATAGCCAGCAAGTCTGTGAAACGTGCGACTCAAACTCGAGAGCTGTACATTTCTGCTGTGAGTGCGGTAAGAAAATGTGTAACACATGCCTTGAGAATCACAAAAAATGGCCCCTTAATGACAAGCATAGAGTTGTGAGAGTAGAAGACGTCAGAGAGGGAAGGGTAGTCATCGAAAAAGAGGTGTACTGCCAAGAACACAAAGCAGATAAACAAAAACACCTCTGTACTGATGTGTGTATCACCTGTAAGAAGTTCATCTGTTTAAGATGTAGGTTGCTGAGTCATGAGAATAAAGGCCATATAGTTCAGAATACTGAGGAATACAATGCTTCTACCGAGACACACATTGTATCTCTACAAGCCCAAGGTAAAACGAAGGCTACAACAATCAAGGATCACATGACCTGCATCAAGGCTCAGAAGAAGCGCGTTACAGATCACATTGCCGCCAAAAAGGCTGAAATCGACAAGAGTTATCAAGAATCACTCAAGAAATTAGAAGAGAGGAAAGCAGCATTGATCAAGATGAAAGCAGCGTTAGACAAGCAGATAGATGCTCAGGAAGTGAAACTGTGCAAAAGATTGGATGTGATGAAAGATGTTGATGAGAGGTTGGTTACGAGTATTGAGAGTGCGAGTGTGTTAGCGGGTAATTGCATGAAGGCTCCATTAGAAGGTGATATCATTGTTATTCGTGATACATTGTCTGGTGAGCTGAAGAATGTACTAGATAGGGATGATCCAGAGAAGAAGCTGGCTACGGATGTAGCTGATCGTGCAAAGCAACTGATATTCACACCTAACAATCAATATCAATGTGATCAGTTGAACATTGGGGAGGTCAGGTTCGTGAAATGTGAGTTGGAATGTGATGTAGAACTCTCTAAGAAAGACTGTATGAATGGCATGGCTGCTACACCCGATGGTAGGATGGCAGTGGGATACAGCAATGGAGGAATCGATATCTTCTCTCCTGAAGGTCAGCTGCAGAAGACAGTCCTCAAGGATGTTGGGATCAGTAGAGTAGGATACCTGTCTGATGGTCGGTGTGTCATTCTGAATGACATAGATCGCCTCACACTGTACACACAGGAGTATGAGAAGCTGGATGTAACGTTTGATACTCTGAGTAAAGATGAAGGTGGGTCTGTTAGTCTCACTGTAGACAGTAATGATCTGATCTATGTCGGCTACTGGAAAGCCACGAAGATCCAGGTGTTCTCACCGGCAGGTGGGAAGGCGATCAGGGAGATACCATGCGATGGTTATGAACCTCGGCAGATCACTAGTTATAATGACGTATTGATCATCAAATATGGTAATACAGTAAGAATAATTGAGAAAGAGGGCAATGTAAAACACAAGGCAGAGGAATCAAATGTTTACTCATACGCTGGTGTGACTCAGAATAATTCAATCCTGGTCGCTTGGGTCAAGTATGCTGATGGGTTGGTTAGTATCGATGAGTACACCAGCGAGCTCAAACACGTCCAGACTCTCATCTCTGATCACAAGATTGAGAAGCCTAAGAAACGTAACTGGTACTATATACATGAGTTCCGATCAGGGGAGATTGCTTTCTGCACTCCTGATAGACTCTATATATTCAACTAACCATCACACCAGTCCATGAATAATAACAGTCCAGTATCAGGTGACTACACAATTATGCAATTTACTCATAACGTGATGTATTATGACTTTTAATTACTTAGTATTCTCTTGGAATACAAAATATAATGACATATAATGACATATATTTAAAGTGTATAACACAAGTATTGTATGTCGAAAATCATTTAAAAGTACAGTCAAAATAATGAACTAAATACAGCCCCAAAAATGAGATATTGTAACTTAAAACATATGAACGGTGGGATCCTTTAAATATACACTACTTAGGATAATGCAAAGGTTTGAATGGTTAATCTAAAAGAGTAGTTTTAGAGACACCAAATGATCTGTAGTTGAAATATAACATATAGTATACAATTTTGTAATATACATGCTTGCATTCTTCTGTTGAAAATGGGATTGTTTAAAACAAAACTTTCTGTTTTCATTATGGCATGCTTATCTCTTCATTTCGCTTTAACTTGGTATAGAAGTGTACGTTGAACCCGAATACTATAGTAGATTCATGGACGTGGATTTGAATATTGTAATATGAATTTGCCTTGTAAATAGACCTTTGAGATGCTATCAATACAGAACTGTGCTATATAATTATAATGAGAAATGAAGCCGTTGGAATAGTTGGCTTAAGATAATGACACTGTGTTGTAAACAAAAAATGATAGGGTAACCATAAATCTGTCTTTATTTAAGAGAAAATTAAGGTACTTTTATATAAATTCTTGACGTTGCATTACATTACATTCACATGCTGTAAATTGTATACTTGTAAATATTCCTAATTACCCAATTTAACAAAAATGTTAGTTTGTTTCTTTGTTTATTTATTTCCTTCCTTTATTCCTTCTAATGTTTTAAAATGATATTTCAAATTAAGCAAGTCTGCAAGAAGCTAGCCCTCGGCAGGTATTTGGCTCTGTCGGCTCCTCCACTCTGAGTTTGGTTATTCATTTTCTTTAATTTTCTCACCTTTGTATTTGTATAATTAAATGTATATATATTATGCATGTGTATATGTTCATAATTTGTTTTTTTTCAAGTATAGGTGTTTTTATTGTCGTTGTATATTTTTTGTATGAGTGGAAGTAAACATGAATATGTATATGGCTATGAAGGAATGTTTAATTAAAAAGTAAGTAATTATTATTCTAGCTGATAACAACTAGCTGCTTTGGTGGAATTACACTGTCATGTAACAAAAATGAAGCTATAGAATCACGAAGCTGCATGTTTGATACATGTATATGTGAAAACCTGTATAATTATGTTGCTGCACGTACATCTGTATGGGTAGAGTACCATCCCTGTACACTTATTTCATTGTGTAACTCATGTTCTTGGAGAAATGACATGTTTATAATCTTCAGAAAGTGTCGATTTATACTGAATTGTTATGAGAGACTTCGTTGTGTTTATCCCATGGTTAATATGTTTTCGAAGTTTGAACAGTAAAGGTTCTGTATAATATGAGTATAAAGAAATTAAATTAAAAAAATATATAATTGAAAAAAGCCGAGGAAGAGCACTCTTGTACATCAACGGGTAATTCCGAACTTCGAAGGCTTACAAAGTTATTTAAAAAAAAGTATATAATTGTTAACCTAAGCTTAACGAAAACGCAATTACTCAGCGTATAATATTCCTTCTTTAAGATTAATTTGAGTTTGGGTCAAACGAGTTCATTGTCTTGTAAATGAAAACTTAATTCACATGTAACGTAATATTTCCATTTAATTAAACATATTCGCAATAAAACATGACAAATCACGTGAAGGATACATGTACAAAATGCAAAGAATGAAACAAGTATTCATAATATTATGATAGGAAGACGACCAATGGTAATTCATATCGAAATCAAATCAATTATGTTGACACTGTGAAAGATTCTGCTTAGAAGCAAATGGGGAAAGTTCAGTATGTAAAACACAAGTCTTCATGTATAATGCAAGGTTATGAATTGTCATAATAGAAAATGCTTTTTGACACACAGACAACAACTTGCTGAAGATCACATCGCTGCCATGGCTATATTGGCCTACAAACACAATGTCGACCCATAATATTCAGCTATATATAGTCATATTTTGTATTTTAACAGCGATCTCTTTTAGAAGATATTCCTATTCGCTTTTTTCTCCAATTGACATGCAAGGAATGAGGAAAGTCAGAAATTATTTTTCATTTTTACCAGAACTCAGTTTTCTCTTTGACGTTCTTTTTTGTACAATGTATATTGTTTCGTATTATGAGGAACAGAACAAGCAATGCATATGTTAATGTTTAGACAAATGTACCGAGGTAGCTCAGAAATTATGTCTTGTTTTTTTTATAGAAATCGATTTTTGATTTGATATCGTTTTTTTTTTAATGTGTATTATTTCGTAATATGAAGTACAGAACAAGGAATCTTTATGTGAATGTATAGTCAAATGTATTACAACTATAACCTAAAATGATCTGTATATGTATGAGCAAGTTTAAGTAATTGGGACAAGAATGAGGTACTGTAGCTCAGAAATCATTTCTCATATTTACCAGAACTCGGTTTTTGATTTGGAATTGTTTTTGTTGACAATTTGTATTGTTTCGTAATATGAAGAACAGAACAAGGAATGTATAATTATTATGTGAATGTATAGACAATGTATTACAACTTTAACCTAAAATGTTAGAAGTTTAAGTAATCGGGACAAATTTATCGGCGATTATCTTGAACAAATTATTGCAGGCTGACCCTTTTCAATTCAATTTCGTACACGCCTGATATGTTTGTAGAAACATTGTAAAAACTATTATACAATTTTGTTTTCTTCTTTTTATAACGTGTGTAGGCATCAGTGTATATTTTGAGGCGTAAATAAATCGTTTTATTTGAAAAGTGGTGAATCCCAAGAAACAATTTTGTCACCCTTAATGTAAGAATATGGATCTATTATCAAGGTGCTGCTGCTGATGATGTTGTGATACCAAAACTCCTTTTACATATTGGAAATACTAATTTGCTATAGTGCGTTTTACAGATGACAGAATGTACAACAAACAACTGCCAGTAATTCTGATAATGGTGATGATGTGGTGTTTTCTTGCTATTTTCTGTATTTTGTTTGTTTTGTCGGGGGGGGGGGGTATTTAAAACAAAATTATTCTTGAAACAGTAACCAATGAGGAGAGCCCTCATACAAGTTACAAAAGCAAATACTTTGTTTCAGCAATCCAAATGCATTGTTAATGGTCTGATGTTACTTTTGTAAAAAATTAAACAAATACATAAATAGCGATAATGGCAGTGGTTGTGTTGATGATGATTGTGATGTAGTATAATTGATTGCCTAAAGCTCTGATGTAAACGGAGTCGAACTAAGATGATTATGGTGATGATGGTTATGAAGATGATGATGATGATAATGACGATAATGATAGAAGAATAATAGTAACGACAGTGGTACCTTGACAAAGATAGTGATGGTGATAATGATCCCGGATGATGATGATGAGTGAAAGGAGGATAACGTTGGTGGTGATGATAATGGTGATGATGATGATAATACTGGTGATGGTGATGGTGAAGATGACGATGATAGTGATGATAGTGGTGGTGATGGTGATGATGACGATGAGGTGATGGTGATGATGATGATGATGATGATGATGATGATGATGATGATAATACTGGTATTGATAATTGTGAAGATGATGATGGTGATGATAGTAATGATGATAATACTGGTGATGATGATGATGATGATGATGGCGATGTGGTGATGATGTTGATGGCGGTGGTGAGGGTGATGATGATGATGATGATAATACTGGCGGTGGTGATGGTGAAGATGACGATGATGGTGACGATAGTAATGATGATAATAATGGTGATGATGATGATGATGACGATGATGACGATGTGGTGATGATGTTGATGGCGTTAGTGAGGGTGATGGTGCTGATGATAATACTGGTGATGGTGATGGTGAAGATGACGATGATGGTGATTTTTTTTTCCTCCTATCATCAAGCGAGGTTTTTATTTCCATAATTTCAATACATGTTTACATTAATAACTCAATGATTGAGTGAAATATAACATAGGCTAACAATTAAAGTATATATTCCACAACTCTTCCAGCTTAGTATTATTTTCTTTACTAACACATTCATATCTTAAAAATAATCTTAGCAACGACTTGAATTAAAAAAACAAAGTATGTGGGTAGTAAACAGAACCATTAATAATCTTCTTAACGTTACATTTATAAATTGCTTATTGCGCATAATAAAAATAATATTGTGGAATGAACATTTCCTATTTACAATGTCCATACCCTACAACTATTAACTTTTGGTCTGTTTGTATTTCTTTCTGGAATATGTTAAATATCAAATATTACATATTATTTTCCAAAACAAAGTCACATCTTTGCAATATAACATAAAGTGAAAAGTTGAGTCAACTTGTCCACAAGAGTTGCATAAATTATTATTCACAATTTGCCATTTACAGTCATCATTTTGAAAGTTTTCTTTTGAGGCAATAAACTTATGAATCATCTTGAAATTAAATTGTTAACTTTATTATTACGAATTTGCTTTAATTTAATTAAAATAACATCCTTCCAAATAAAGTGACATTATCCAAATCTAAAAATATTTGGTTCACTTGACTTTTTACGTATTAACAAACTATGATGATGATGATGGTGATGATAAATGAAACTTTTTTTTTTGGGGGGGGGGAGCTAAAGGGTGAAACAAAAACTGTCCTACCCCCCACCAACTGAACAAAATATCGGACGGCATAATTTTCCAATTTCCAAGACAAAAAAAAAAAGACAAAAAAAAAAAGGTGCTCTTACCCCCTTATTCAGCGGCTGGCTGTGTCGTTGCGAAGTTGTCGGCGCGATTTTCACATTTAACCCCCCCCCCCCCCCCCGCCCTCGAAAAAAAAAAATCCTGCGTACGCTACTGGGTAGGAGGACGTATATGACGGGGGGCGCGGGGGATGGAGACTAGATTTCTTTGGCAGGGTGCACGTGGGGGGGGGGGGGGTGCACCAGTACCCGTACCAGTTTACATATAAAACATCCGTTTTCCTATGATGGTATAAACATCATGATGATTCAATTCCATCTTTCCATGGGTCGGTGCTTGTGAAGTAGTCTAGTTATGTTTTACTCAACTAAGAATAATACCTGACTTTATTTAGCGCCCACTTTGATCGAGTCATTTGGTGTCATGTCGTAGTACCGTACGCGACTTTGCGTTTTACACCCTGGCCTGGACATTTTCCCGGTAAATAGCAATGAAACTGCTTGAATGAGTCTAGTCTACGCTCCTCGATCGGGCGCGCCAGTTCCAAATCGAATCGTACATGCACAGACGTACGTCGATGCAGCATTTATACACACCGTACGCAGCTGCAATACTGAAGATTAAGGGAGAAGATATAGGATTTCAAGTTCAGAACAACAAGTTAAGAAGCTTGCTGCACGATGGAATTCATCGAGGATGATGACGGAGTGGCAATGCAGACGCCTTTGCGGGTATGAATACTGTAAATCCAGTTTTTAATTGTAGTTATATGAGTACGATTAACTGTAACTGTTAGGCATCCATAGTTAGCAAAACTAAGTAACAACTTGGATTGGGATATGTAAATTCTAGATGTTCGACTTTGTACAGGTAAATGATTATATTAGTGTTACGGTAGGCCTACTGTTTTCTTGAAATTCAAACATTTTTAACTTTTCATGTTAGTTGTGCACCAGCACCACATAAATGCTTGGGAAATTTCATATTTGCACTCGTTTCAAGCTTCAATTGCCAAGATGCAGTTTACAAGTACATGTACTAGTATATTATAAAAAATGGTGAATAAATCACAATATCTCTGTGGAGTATCTAAATAATAATTATAATATTGGATGATCAATTTTCGCGAAATACGTGAAATATTGTTACTCGCTGAAGAAAAATATTTTCACGTATCATCCATTATTATGTGTATTCAGTTCGTTATCTCCAAAGTAAAGTGCGGTGCACGCCTCTGCGCCCATGAATCCGCCTATGTTCAGATCTCTTTTTATCTACATGTGCATGTATTTTCAAATAAAAATGTCTTATAGTCATTTCTTGCATCTAAATCTTAACACACTGTCAAATTATCTGTTCAAATTTCTACTATTGTTTGCTTTCACTTTTACTACATATTTCTTCTTTATATAACTATTTATGCATACACATACTCCTGTATCTTTTGTATTACTTCTCTGACATTGAAGGATTAGATTACCTTCACGAAAAAAAAAGTATATGAATGTAAAGCAGTAAATAAAGTGCAAATGAATTCATGTAAAACTGGTGTATAATTTCCTTTATATGTTATGTGTCTGTACATTACACTAGACAAAGTGATGAATGGAAAAAGAGAGAAAGAGAGGGGGTCTTAGAAACAAATATCATGAATTGAGAGCTAGAGAGAGAGAGGTCTTAGAAACAAATATCAAGAAATGAGAAAGAGAGGGGGGGGGGGGGGTCTTAGAAACAAATATGAAGAGAGAGAGAGAGGCCTTAGAAACAAATATGAAGAGGGGGTTAATGAGAGAGAAAGAAAGAGGGGTCTGAGAAATACATACGAGAGAGAGAGTGGGTCGAGAGAGAGAGGTCTTAGAAAACAAATATGAATAGAGATGGGGGGGGGGGGGGCGGGGGAGAAATGGGTCTTAGAAAACAAATATGAAGAGAGATGAGGGGGGGGGGAGGTCTTAGAAAACAAATATGAAGGGAGAGGGGTCAAGAGAATTAGAGAAATTAGGTCTTAGAAACAAATGACATGAATTTAAAAAATGAAAGACGTGATCCCACAATAATAGAAAATGGTACGAGTGCAATATTTAAATCACAGTTTATGTATTACATTACCATTACACATATTATGTCGAGTGTAGTCTGTGTATGTGTCGATATGTGTACACGTGTGTTAGGGGGGGGGGTCCGAATCAGCAAATGGTTTGAAAGTAGGCTACACGTCAAAAATTGAAACCCTGAAGAAGGCGGAATTAAACCACAAAAACCATAATATTATTTGGTTTCTCTCTTTCCTTACTTTGATTAATTCCTTCTCTAATTTCTCTCTTTCTTTCAAGTTAGTTTTTGTTTTCTCTCTCTGCTTATGACATTCTTTGTTTCCTCTCTGTTCTTTAATTATTTATTGTTTTTCTCTATTTCCTTCTGTTGTTATTCGTTGTTTTTCTCTCACTCGTACGTCTCGATACAAAAGTACATGTACCGCGTACCGCGACACTGGACATATAGGACGTACGTTGAGCATTGCAGAAGAGCTACGTGCGCGCGCAATATCTTGTCATGGATAGACTTTTCCCAGTCGGTTCCTTGAAATTTATTGGGAAAAGGTCCAGGCCAGGGTGTAAAACGCAAAGTCGCGTACCGTACCATATCGTACCGGCGCCTGTACACACAATGTAGGTATGTAGCATATGGTGCATGCACTGTACTGGCTGCGTCGGGAAGTTAGTGTAATTTGGGTTACCTGTATTTTGGTGTACAGATAAGCTACAAGAAGGCATTTTCAGACACCGACAGTGGAGTATTTTGGAGATAATATTTAATGCAATCTACACCTTACAAGACTTCTTTCGGCACTGGATCAGGTAAGATACTGAGTTAATATCTTAACGTTTTCTTGAGTGATCTGTCCAGATATTTCTAACCCGTTACTCGCTAGGAATTAAATAGTGACGCCCTGCTACTGCTAGCTGCTCCTGCTCGCACCGCACCGGTACCCTTCTAAAACACTGCGCCGAGCCGGAGCCAGCGAGTGTGAAGACTGTGTAAGTGGGCGGTAGCTGTAGGCCGCACTTGACTTGGCTCCTGACCTGGCCTGGCGTGGTGGTAGTAGTAGTAGTACTCTACTGCTTGGCAGTTGGTAGTTGGAAGTGACTATTAGGCCAGTAGACGCCAGCGTTTTATAACTTATAGACTAGATCAAGAAAAGATCAAGAAAAGATCATAAAATTAGTCTAATATATGACACCAACACACTGCACTCGTACTGAGATTCCTACATGTTGTTGTTTTAGTTTACTTTTATTTAGTTTTTATTGGCGTGTATCATTCATTTATGAATATTTACGCCAAATTCAAGTTGCATTAAACATAATTAATGAGAAAATAATGCGACTTTGAGAGAGAGAGAGAGAGAGAGAGAGGAAAAGAAAATGTGTCTTACATACATGCAGGGAGGTGTTTTAAACATGTACATGTACATGATGTCTCATGTACGTAGTTGGCCTATAAGTACTTCCTACTAGTACTCCTACTCCTACTAGTTGTAGTACAGTGCAATGTTGGTACATGTACATGTATATGACCAAACGGAACACGTTTACTGTTCAAACTTGTGTCAGGGAATTTATGCATAATTTGGCTCACTTTGTCCAGTTGGGTGGTCGCATTACATACATGTAACCTTTCTTAAAACGAAAACGGAAAATCATGCAACCTTTTGTAGATTTGCCAGGGGTTTTCCACAAAGTGTTGGGTAAATTGGACCATACAGACCCTTTGTAGATGAGAGGGGTTTATTGGGTATAAACATGACCAGCCGACCCAACGTGATGACCCGATGATTCTGAGTATGAAGGGGTGACCAAAGTTCGCGCACATTTTAGAACATATTACAAAATGTGATATTCGATCTATGATTTCTCACATTCTACACAACTTTATTTATTTCAATTATTACCAAATGGACGGCAAAGTTTTTTACTACAGATTGGTTCAACTAGAAAAATTTACCGTCGAAGGATTTCGGAGATATCGCGATCTAAAAATTCGATGTCCGATCGTGCGTGCGCGCTGCATCTAAAAAAGTCATAAAAACAATGAGACCTAACTTCACGCACGGTGGTTTACAGTTGATTTATCAAAAAATGCGATCCATCAAAAATAAGGTAATATCATAATTTGCAAGACAAGATATCGTACAATCAGTTAGTACCACTCTTTACTTACAATTTTGAGGATTTCTGATCTCAAAATGAAGATTTCCAGACCCTTATCGGTAAGTTGATAATTTTTCGGAACGGACGCAAATAACTGCAAAATTTGCCGATCTTTTGTCAATATTTTCACAATTTCGCACCCAATTCTAAAGAAAATTTCGTTTCTGGGTAATTTTATGACCCTCTTTCCATTGGTGATATCAGATTTTCGAAATCTTACCGATTTTTTGAGAAAGCGAACTTTGGTCACGCGCGAACTTTGGTCACACCGCCATACACTGTAAGCCCGTACAAAATCGGTGAAAAGGAAACATTGGAAGAGGTCAACCTGCATGAATATTACATGCAACCCTCATAACTGAAAATGTTATGTAAGTTTTTAATTCACTAGCCTCGAATGGGATACATTACATGGGATGGGATGAGTCATTTTGTTGAGGCAGCTCAAGCACATGGAGTAAAATTATCTGAAAGTGATTACGATTATGCAATATAATTGAATACACATGTTTACCCATATACATGTACATGTACATGTACTGTACTTAGCCTTAAACCAAACTAAGGTACTACAGTGTATGTCCCATTTGCCGCCAACATCAAATTCTGTAGAACTTTGTACGAAATATGAACATGTATAGAACTTAGAAGGGACATGTCCTATCTGAGAAATTTAAACTCTAGCAGTGTCCTAGCTTTCACGTTATGCAAGAAAACCTTTCTAGACTTCATTGTCTGACACTATTGAGTGACTGATTGGCTTCTTTTTTTCTTTGGTAATAACAAACTTGCATGCGCGGAATGTATGTGCTGCCCATGCATACTTTCTCTTTGCCATATTGAATCAACGATTTACAACATGGGACGAATTGGGTTAGGACGAGGAATCACCCTTTTTCCCATAGAAGACTTCTTTAAATTATAATTTCAGGTGGTTGAACGGATGCCCAGAGGAGTTGAAAAACATAGTAAGTCAAAATTGTAATATGACCCAACCCGCTGTTTGAATCGTTTTCCTTAGCAGGCTTTGGAGCTCCGACGACTTTGCCGACGGAGCTCCCTGGAGTTAATATACTGTATAGACTGAGCTTTAAATGGTACATGAGCATTTGTCTACATCAACCCACTTTTTGTAATGGCCAAAAATTAAACTGTTTGAAACTTTGCGCAGCACAAAATGTATGACTATTCGGTACAAGGGTCTGAAAATCAGATTATTTACCTCATGGATTGCAATCACTAAAGTCGATTTGACAAGTGACAACCAACGGTTGTTATTTTCCCACAAAAAGACATTTTCAAGCCCTTTCGTTTTTAGGGAAGTTCTAAATTAGTGGAATGCCTGTGGAATTTAAACTTTTCATTTTGGGGGCTTGCAAATAGGACATACAGTACATGTACATGTAGTACCTTTAAGGGCTACAATGTAAGTGATTAAAGGGATAATATGAAATATGATATTGATATCACTAAGCCTTGACTGGCACCCATAGCCCTGCGCGGAGAGGCAGGTAAACAAACTTTAAATGCATGCATCCAAAATCACCCCTTCCCACATCCGGGGGTTCACTCTTACAGGCTGTGCACAACAGTGTAATGAGGTACCCGAGTACACTCCCAGGCTTACAAGCGAATACTTGGAATATTTGGACGCCATGTTTTTTTGAATTTTTTTGAATTTTGTTGAACTTTTTGATTTAAAAAAAAAAATTTTTGTTGATTTTTTTTTGCCACCACCATACCACTGGAACAGTATTCCAGGTCTGTCGCCGAAAACGCATGCAATTTTACTTCGAGTTGCAGTTGAAGGCACTGATTTAATAATAACAATAACAGTAAACAATGCTGTTTTAAAAACCAAAGATGGCAGAATAATCCATTTTCCTCCAAGTCCAAACAGAAATCCGGACATTTGGTCCCAGTTTCTGAGTGGTGAGTTTGACAGTGCTTGAGTTGGGAAACATTTTTACCGATGGTACCATGCCAGCGGCCGCTGCTCTCCCTGGCACAGGTAAGCGTCAGCCTGGACAGTGCCAGGTGACCGGGATTTTTTTTTTTTTTTTTTTTCCCGGCCGAATATTCGAGTACGAGAAATCGTTCGAGTAGTTGTCAACAGTGCGGGTACTCGAGCATTCGACTACTCGTTGCAGCCCTAGTTCACTCCTAACATTTTTTTTTGTTTGTTGGGGGGGGGGGGGGGGGGGGGGGTTTGGCTTTAAAAAAAAAAGAGTAAATAGTTTTTAAAAGAGAAGGAGGCGGGTAGTGATGAGAAACACTTCATTTTGTTATTTGGCCTAAAAAGAATTTGAAACCGGTCAAAAAATAAATATGAAATGTATGTAAGATTTTGCTACCGGAGGGTTGGCAATTTGCATGTGTTCCTGATAATAATTAGTAAAGGTGCAAATTACATGGGATATTTACTGCTGCAGGGGTAAGCTTACGCTGACTAGGAAACCCAGTCTGACCATGGCTTACGTGTACATGTGTAGTTCAAGCAGAGATTTTTTACAATATACACATGTTATACAGGAGTTGCAATTTTTTACTCTTTTGATATTCACCAAACCATTTTCTTTTCTTGTACATGTACATGTAGAAAGTGAATGTGAGTGCTAAAGTTCTTGAGGTAAATTTGACTGGTATTTACTTTTTTATTTTTTACAAAGGGTCCACATAAATACAGCAAAGTGTACACTTGTTAACTCCTTTTTGCCATCAATGAAAAAATAAATGTATTTAACTGTACATCTACAATGTACATCAGATCATTTGCAACATACAAAAATTGTGTGTCACATTGCAAATCCCTCTGTCACTAGATCATTGATGACAACTTGTAGATTAATTAATCCCCTCCTCACCGCTCCTACTTCGTATTTGAGATGATCATGATTTTTAAACAAATCGACAATCCCATCATCAGGTCCTCGCTGCGTACATACGCATACATGTGTACCTCCCATGCAAGATAAGCCCATCGATTACAGCAAGTGTCCGCAAACATGCTTACGATTCTAGTCATGTATGCGACCATCTTTGTGCACTGTGGAGAGTACATTATGTACACACTTCCATGGCCTCTCGATGCACGGAGAATAGGCTACACCACCTTTGCTCAGTCTGCATGCACAGACCCTTATTTGGATCCTTCATGTAACAAAAATTACATCAAGCCTTCAAGCGATTTTTGGAAGCAAGAATCACCAACATGAATCACAAATTGAAACGCCGTTAAATAACACGGTTACTGCGGGAAAGTATTCAAGCGATTTTTCATCAACATCGATTCTCGCTCATTTCAAGCCCAGCTAATGTACTGCTCATCGCACTGCCCATTACGGTCGACTGTCGGTCAAACCGAATCAGGATTGAGATCTCTGTTCGTTCAAGCCGAATCACATTATAAAACGCATCTTTTTCAGCGTTTCATGTTTGTTTTTTGAAACACGTTTATTTTTATGACTGACTAAAATTGCTTGAAACCGCTTGAACGCAACCGTGTTTTAAACTAAACATCTTTGAAAACCGTGTTTCTAGGGTGAAAAAGTGTCGCTTGACACACGGAATGAAACCGTTTGTAATGAGGCACTTAAAACAAAGATTTGTGAATAAAAATTGATTACATTACGAAAATGGCCTATTCACTGCCTACATGTATAATTATGAATTGCAGTCTACATGTACATGTATGTACTGTAGAACGTGGTCACATGAAGTTTAGACTCTCTGTTATTCTAATGTTGATGGGAGCTCTAGTCCTGTCTTCATTAGCTCAAGTTGGCCAAAAAATTCACTATTTCTGATTTGAGAAATTAGCCCTAAGTTACATAACGCGTTTCCATCAGCCCGAAACTCGAGGTCGAGTAATTTGCTCAGTGTTCACGCATAGACACCTAGTCTTGTCAGTCTACACTTTCTTTAATAGTCACTGCTATGTTTATATGGGGTCCAGACAACTCGCCACAAAGACAACCCGCCCCAAGACAACCCGCCACAATACCCTGGACATCCCGCCACAATACCCTGGACAACCCGCCACAATACCCTGGACAACTCGCCACAGCCTTTTCGGACAACTCGCCACACTTTTTCCCATCATGATTTCTAGATCTAAAATGAAATGAAATTGTCATTTTTCATGATTTTCGTGCTTTTATAAACACAGTCATTACAAAGAATAAAGAATAAAGTTGATTTCCCTAATTGTAACAATAATATATATTGAAATGAAATTGTCATTTTTCATGATTTTCGTGCTTTTATAAACAGTCATTAAAAAGAATAAAGTTGATTTCCCTTGTAACAATAATATACTTTTGATCTAGAGGTCTATAACAGCTGCATTTTTCTGTCCCAGAATTTTTTTATGGTAGGATACTGGAAGCACTGGCGTACTGGGGGGGGGGGGGGGGGGGGCAGGTAATATTAGAATGTAAAGATACGCCAAAGATACATAGCAGCATATTCCTACCATTAAAAAGTTTCCTGAGACATGAACTTAAAAATCGTAGTCGTAACTCGTAGTCGTAGTACGCCTGGCTTGGGTTCGTCCAAAATAGATTCTTGTTGCAAGCGCAAGGAAAATCATCTTTATTCTTTAGAACAGCTCTCAAAATACTCACAATTTCCATGTTTCCTGTCATAACTGTGTTTATAAAAGCACGAAAATCATGAAAAATGACAATTTCATCTAAGATGAGGGATTTTAGATCTAGAAATCATGAGGGGAAAAAAGTGTGGCGAGTTGTCCGAAAAGGCTGTGGCGAGTTGTCCAGGGTATTGTGGCGGGTTGTCCAGGGTATTGTGGCGGGATGTCCAGGGTATTGTGGCGGGTTGTCTTGGGCGGGTTGTCTTTGTGGCGAGTTGTCCGGGATTCGTTTATATGCCTCGTGACTTAATAAAGGTCTGTACTTGCAGACTAGCTTCCGTCCCAGTGACTCCCTTCCATACGTTGTGAGCACTCGCCCCTAGAGCGACACATCTTGGCTTCCTCGTTATCCAGCCGCATAATATAACGAATCTCGGCCCTCCCTTTCATCATAATTTCATCCTTCATAAACCGGGCCGCCGCTGCCTCCTCCTCCTCCTCCTCCTCCTCCTCCTCCTCCTTAAAAGATCTGTTAATACATTTTAGCATATTTTATGGATGGATAATTAATAGTTATACCTAAGATTTATATAGCACTGGTATACATTTACAGTTTCTAAGCACTTTACAAAACAAAACAAATGAAAAGAAAATTATGTTTAATCTACAATATATATAGATTACACATAATTTTCATTTCAAATATTCAAATCAATCAAATCAAGCAAAACAATCAAGATTTTTGTAAACAGAAAGAAAGGAAAAATGAAAAAATAAATATTCATGCAAGAGCAAGGGACAATCTACAAAGAGAGCTCTGCAAAGCAACAGAAGAGCTTTGGATAATTTAATGAGGACTCTCTGTAAAAAACAGTAAAAAAAATAATCCACTTCTTGGAAACAGGTTAAAAACAGGTTGTTTTGACAGGCTTGCCTACGGTATTTCTGAGCACATTTCTGAGCACACCCTCTAATGTACAGGTTGTGCAAATTGTGCTCTGTATATATATATATATATATATATATATATAGTGCCGAAAAGGGAAAGATCAGAAAACATGGGAGTAGTCTGATTGGTCAGATGGCACCATGTGACCGTGCATTGTTTTTTCCCATCAAAATGTGATAACCCACGGCTAAAAGTGATAACTTACATGTATGGCTGAGAGCCGCGTATGCGCATCTCTGACACATGCAACATGTAGTTTCAAATGGCTAGGACATTGAAATACTGCGTACACTGAGACACAGACTACGGTTCACTGTTTGGCTGTGCTTATAATTTCCTTAAATTGCTTTCAAAGCAAATGGCGGTCCCCATGACTGTGCGATTCTTTTCATTTTCATCATGTATTGTGCATATTTCTTGACTTATATATTGCCAACCGTTAAGAAATATTTAAAAGTTCATGCTTTGAAGATCATGCATTAGTGATATCTGATATATACTGTATGCACTGCACTTGGTCAAATTGACTGCCAAAATGGACTTGAAGAGCCTCATTCATTATCCGATTGTGACTGTACTGTACTTGCATATTAATTCACTAAAATGCACTCGTGGACATGAGTTAAAATGTGTACAGAACTTGTACATGTATGTGAATAGATTTTGACCTGTAAATGCAGTAGTCACCCACTCTGATTATCCAGTCAATTTGACCAAGTGCAGTGCATATATATCATGTACCATAGAGCATCACACTTTGCGCTCGCAATTTCGTACATTTCATACCGCTTCTCCCCCCCCCCCCCCCCCCTTTAGAAAATCTTGGATCCGCCCTTGTAACAATATACACAGCAGTCGCTCACTAGCCCCATATTATCTCTATCAAACAGGATTTATGAAGGCGGGAGGCCAAGAAAAAATCAATAAAGTAACAATTAAGTCCAAATATTAAGAACCCAAAGTCCAAGTTTCTCCTATGACCAAAGGGCTACTCGCCAAGGAAGTCGCCATTGTATTCAAAACCTCTTAATCTCCTGAATGTAACTACTATTTCAAATGTGATACACAATACATCTACAGACTACATCTACAATGTACAATTTACAATGAACAATGTCTACTTTGGACTGTATTTAATATGTACATGTACATGTACTGTACATGTAGGTCCATTTTTGTGAATTAATCCTTTTTCGGGGTATGGTTTAAATACACATGTACTATAATAATGTACATGTAGATAGAAACATATATTGCTACGACTTGTACCTGTACATATACAGATAATTATTACCATTTTCCTGAAGAGCAAAATTCAAACTTGCAAGCAAATTGTGCATTTTAAAAGGGAGGGGGGGGGGCATTGTCTTGTTGTAACATTTTTAACTTTCACAATATCTGACTGTGTCTGTCCAAAGCTATTTGAAGAGGAGAAACTTTTTCTAGCATACACATGTACTACATTGTATACTACATTACTTGTGCATTTATGCACTTGGGTCATTTTCTAGCCATTGTATTGTTGGTGTAATAGAGGTACCACTTCTGTGCAGGGAAAAAAATACACGGGGGCTCTGGGCAAAGTAGCCCCCAAAATGCCAAAAAGAGCCCCCGAAAGTCATAACAGAACCCCTAAAATTTGCATAGAGTTCAATGCAAAACAAATTGAAGAGTGTTATTTTCATGCCAGCAAACTGGAAAAATATAGCCCCCCAAATTAAAAAAATAATTTTCCCCCTGCTTCTCTGCCGGTGTTTAATATGTACATGTATGTACTATGTTAGCAGTATTACAATGTTCATGGACAGTAGTTCCTGTTTTACTCTATGCCTTCAGGGTCGGGAGTGAGTTTGCCAATGTTTAGGAATGTACAGTATCATGAAAAGCTCAATTTTGGGCTGAAAATGAAGGAATTTAGGCCATTTAAAAAATATACATGTTTAGTGTCCCCGCCCGCTTCCTCTTTGGGGGCCGCCTCCTATTTTTTTTTTTGAAATTTTTTTGAAATTTTTTTTTTGAATTTTTTTTTTTTAAAGAAAAAAAACATGAAAAACACTGCTAAAATGGATCTATTTCTGATTTTAAAAAAAAAAGAGAAGATTTTGGCGGCCATCTTGAAAAATACCAAAAATAGCCCGACTGTCGGGGAAAATGTACTGGGCGGCCATTTTGAGCGGCCATTTTGAAAGAAAAAAAAGATGTTAAACATGTTTTTTTTTTATTTGGTCTTGAGCATGAACACAGGCTTTTTACACATGTACAAATAAATGTACATTCACTTCTGTCCATGACCCTACAGTGTACTTCAAACTTGTACTGTTGGCCTACAGTGTACATCTCCTTGATACAACCAGGGAGGTGAGACCTACAGCCTTTTCACACACAGCTAAAATTCATCGTATCTAGAGATGATTAGAATCACTCAACAGTTTTAAACATGTTTATAGACAAAATTTCCCAGTGTGAACATCGTTTATACGATGTTGGGATAGATACGAAGTCGCGATGCATACGCCCCTAAAAGCAGGCTGCAGATACGAAGTTCGTATCTAGTGAGCTTGACATTTTGTGTGTGAAAGGTTATTCATGTTTAAACGTGTTTCAGACGTGTTTAAACTGGATGGAGCATGCGCTTTGATTGATGTGACATGACCTTCAATGCGCAATGGCTCTACTGCGCATTTTATGAGCAGTAGTTAATCACGAAACGATTAACGATTGCACCGAAATTTCTGTGTGTGAATTAAGGCTCGTGATTAGTTTAAACACGTTCGAAACACGTTTATACTAGTCATGTTTATAGAATTTTAGCTGTGTGTGAAAAGGCTGTTTAACTCACATGCCCTGATACAACACTGTAGACATCCATGCTACACCTCATATTATTAGCCCTATACTAGCAGTTTAACAATGTAGTTCCTGTTACTTGTAGGCCATCAAGGTCACGACCCTGCCTGACAATGGGAATCAAAGCTTTGTAAAGCACATCCTGTCAATGAACCATGGGTATAAATTGGTATAGAATTATGGACCAGAGAACTTGGACTTTGACACAATAGGTCCGTCCTCATCATCTCGAGATTGCCAAATAGCCCGCTATTTCTGATTTGGGATATAATCCTGAAGTTACAAATCGCGTCTTCATCAGCTCGAGATTTAACCTCGAAACTTGAAACTCGACCTCGAGAAATTAGCTCGAGATATTTTGCTCAGCGTTAGCGCATACATGTAGTGCGAGTCTTCGGTCTGGTGATGACGCACCGGACAAATAGCTGGATATTTTGCCAAATAGTGGGATATTTTGCAAACTATCCAAACATACAGTGTATCTTGGGATGACAATCCCGACCAAATATCCTGCTAATTGCTACTTCGGTCTGATGAAGACGCAAATTAGCTGGATAGTTTACGATCGGGATAGTTTAAATAGCTGGATATTTGGCAATCTCGAGATAGTGAGGACAGGCCTAATGTAATGGTGTGTGAAATATGTGTCTATCACTATCAGTGAGGCCTTTGTGGGCCTTGGAATAGTTTTCTGTAAACTGTAATAGATATTATGTTAATTACCCGGAAGTATTTAAAAAAATTGTCACAACAAATCAAAATCAGGGCAAGTCCTAGGTTGATAATCTGCACAAGGTTTGCTGTGTAGTGTGTACATGTACATGTACATGTAGGCTAAGTTAATATGGGTATGCTTCAAAGTTTCTATCCAAACACCAATGATTATAAATTCAAATAATTCATGGCTTTGAGTGCAATGATAAATATGCTACACATGTACATGTATGCAAGCAGGTTGAGTCAGGTTCATTGTCCGATGCATTAATTGTGAATTATTCTGGACTCACAATATGTACAGTAAATAAAGAATAGTCAAACCTGTCTATTACGGCCACCCAAGGGAAACAGAAACTGTGGCCATTGTAGAGAGGTGGCCTTTCTAGACAGGTTCTGCAACATGCATACATGCCAACCGTTCCGATTTTAACGGAACTGTTCCGTTTTTGAAGTTTTTATAGCCCTAAAAAACGGAACGTTCCGATTTTGGGGAATTTGGCTTTCCATACATAGCATTGATCCGATCGAGTGCTGAACGGATTGCATTGCGCAAGGTGCGTGCAGCGTGCACTGATATGTACGTACAGTGGCAGCGTGTTGCTGCGCGCCACATGCACTCTGATATGTGTTTCCGTACGTAACATTTCCGTACGTAAATACTTGCGCTGGCAAATCTCGTAAGTATAATTTCTATACGTTTGCATGCGCATATCAGCATGCATGCATTCGCTATCGCAGCTAGCGCACCGTATATGCATAGGGTCCCCATGCAAAGTACGTGTTTCGAGGTACCATATAGACCCCTACTTTGTGATTTGTGATTTGTCTCGGAAGAAAATCTGTCAAAATGAGCGGAAGTACAAACATGGGCGCTAATTCAGCAAGGTATCCAAAATATAGCCGCCTAAATAGGAATACAAGGAACGATTTCCCTTTATTAGAGCAAGCACAAAAGGGGAGGAATATGCATAGGCCTACTGCATTTATTGTCGGCAAGCTGTCTTGTTCTGCTGACATTGATTTTGACAACCTCATTTACATGTAGCTCAATGAGTTACAATAATTTTGATTGTTGACTGTTGTCTGGAAAGTTGAATACCATTATTGCCAGTCTCATTTTATGCATAGATCTATGTCATGTATAATTATTTAAAAAGTAACTAGACTTAAATGCATCACTCTGCATGAGTGGCTAATTAAATCTATGTCTATTATCTGCTCTGCCTCTGCCAAGGATAAATTAAAATGTGGAATTCACTTCAATCACTTTTTTGTTTGGTATGACACAAAAATTACCCATAAACTTGGGTTGAATTTTAGGGGAAATGGTCCCTAAAATAGGCTCAGATTGCACCAGAGAGCATCTGGAAACCCAGAGCTTCCAGGGCCCTAAAGCGGGCCCTGGACCCCAGGTAAAAGGACTTCGCGCTCGTGATGTGCGCTTCGCGCACATAGTGTACAGATTACAGAAGTATACATGTATGCGATCCTACAATATTCAGTGATCATTGTCGCGGTTGAAATCGAGTCTAAAGTGATGAAATTGTAAATAATAAATTCCTTATGTACATATACACCTGTAGCTCCCTCTCAAGGTCAAGATATTAATTTAGCTGTAAAACAATGTTTCTTTAATAACTAAAATCGGCCGTTTGGCTATTCCCGTTTGGAAATTATATATCACAACTACATATTCTGAGATTTTCATGGTCGTTGCTACCATTGTATGGCCGTAGGCACTATTTGAAATTTATCAAAATTTACCGGGAGCACCTTTAAAATTGATATTCAATTTTTCTCGAAAGCAGAAGTGTTTTAGGGGCTAAATTTTCTAGTGTTTATATACATCCACAGGGGGATCCCAATATATAAAAATTGTAAAGAATCACTATCCAGCCAATTTTCAAAATTCGCCAAAACTTTGTCACTTTGCCAAGTAACATACTGACTTCATCCACACACTTGAATTGAATACAGCCCTCAAGAGCCGTAGTATAAGAACCTGCTATTTTTACATTGTCAATAGAGTTGTTGAAATGCTTATAAATCACTTTTGCTCAGAAAGTAAGGTAAACATCCTTGTTTTTATTTGTCAGTCACTCAAATCGTACATGTAGCACACTCGGATTTAGAAGATGCTGTTTTTCAGAGGAGTGGATAAGTGGGAGATCCTGAGATCACGCTGTGCTTTCTTGTGGATCTGTTCAGACTTGCAAAATAAATCGTATAAAACATGTACATACAGTTGTACATGCATGTAGATAGGTAATTAATTTGGTATGGTCTGAAGTCTGAACGTGGTATAGTGTAATGTTGTATTTTTTTAATGGATGATGACATAGCGAAAGGGAGGTTTTAGCATCATTTCAACAAAAACTTGGTAGGGAATCAGGGTCCATTTCTATTGTCAACATTGTACCATACAAAAATAATATAAATAGGCTATGCTGAACTCACACTGATAATTGGACATCAGTTCTGTCAACTGGCCTCTACAATATTAGTTTATTTAAAGCCTGTCTGTACTAGTTTGGCCAGGGGGGATTAGCCCTCCCTACAAGGTCACTGACAGGTGGTTATCAAATCATCAAATCAGCTCTCAATTAACATAAGGAAAAGAGGATCATGGGGATCACAGGCACTGATTAGGCATTGTTTGCAATATAGAGGGCGCAAGTACTTGAAGCTATACATGTAAGTAGTGCAGTGGGGCTTTAGATATCGTCTGTTTAGAGCCAGAAGGGAATTAACTCTGTACTACATAAATATGAGTAATAACAACGGTTGATTAATTGTTTTGTTCAAATACATGTACACTAACAAATTAATTTGATGACCCTATATGTTCGCGTATGAGTTACTGTACGTGTGAACTGTCCCCCAGTGTGAACAGTGTCCAAGGAGGATGTTCTGAGGCCATGCTGAGCTTCTAGGGCTTCTACCTGTAGCTCTGAGAGTCCATGCACAGATTGAAATTTTATTAGCCGAGGTCAAACAAGGTCATATTCAATATCAAGGTGTTTCTCTTTTCTTCTTAGATTTACTGTTTTTTTCCCTTGTTTTAAAATATATCTTTTTACTGTTGAAAATAAAATGGTGCGATTGTTTGAGGCAAATTATTATTTTGTTGAATGGTCCATCAGGGCTCCACACTCAACTTTTTTTTTTGAGCCCGGCCACCCTAATACTCTCTTTAGAGTCAGTATGAAATGAAGATATGGAGACGCCCTACATATAACTTTTTTTTAAATTTTGGTGTCTGGACTTTAAAGGTAAAGGCCAGTATTGGAAATGCCCCTATTTCAAAAAATGAAATGGAAGCTCTCATTACCAATCATGTGAAAGAATATGTTTTAACTAATACATGATGATACAAAATTTGCCGGGAAACCGCCTACTAATTCATATATTTGGTAAATTTGTTTCTCTCATGGTCTGTGAGAGATATAGGATAGTCCCATATACATCTTTCTGTGTATGTAGTGCTTGTAACTTTACGAAGAATGGGCCAAATTTCTTATCATTTTGATGATTCCAGAACCTTGCAGATGCTAGATGCTAGATGATCAATCTTTTCTGATCGATTCCACAACGTTTCTTTCACAATGTAATCGCATGACCATAACTGGTCTTTACCTTTAAATTAGGCACCCATATTTCCAGAATGCCTTTTTGTGTTGAGCCCAGGGGGTGTTTCACAAAGATCCTAAGTAGAACTTAACACTAAGTTGGACTTAACAATTATGGACAGCCATTGGAGCCTTAAAATGAAATATATTCAAAAGCAGAAATTCAAGTATTTTAGACTTTTTATAAATTCCACATCAAGAACATAGAATCTCCCATGATAATAGAAAATATGAATGATTTGAATCAACATTTTATGTCTTTTAAAATAACTTTTACAAAATGTTTTCAAGGATGCTAATGGCTTTCCATAATTTTTAAGTCCAACTTAGAGATAAGTTCAACTTAGGATCTTTGTGAAACACCCCCAGGATATATACAATGTACATGTATGTACATGTACCCTTCTGGCTTTAATTAGGTCATTTCTTTATTGATATGAGTACTGTCATACATGTACAGACCTACAGTACATGTGCATGTCGTTACATACTGCACATATATGTACACTGTACATGTAGTCATGTACAAATGTATAGTATGCAGGTGGTTTTGGAAGTAAATTCATTACAACTCTATTTCCAATCAATGCTTTGATTACTTTACTGTGATTCCGTTACTAAACATGTTGAATTGGCTGCAATCATTGACATTTCAGATCTAGCTCAAGATGCAGTGTTTATCTCATCAGTTTGAAATATAATTTGTTTTCTTTTTCTCCATCTGTTGATCAATAATAATAACACATAAAACAAATGAAGTGCTAAGTAAGAAGCAATGTCTAAATTACATGTAAATGTACTGTGTACAGTATGTACATTGTACCTAAAAAGAAGATTACACAAATCAATTGAAGCCCCCCCCCCCCCTTTTAATCTCAATAAAGAAAACAGGGTGTAGGAATTTCAGGCAATAGAATGCGGCTTGATGTGCATGATATGTGTATTCCTTTTCCCCAACATCACTTTTCATGAATACGGTCATGTCTGATAAAAGCCTGCAGGCCCTGCATACATTCATCAAGCCATTTAGTACGCACTTGTCAAATATGGGTCAAATCTGAAAACCAAATTTATGTTTGGATTTTGTCTACGTAGTCTGCAGGCACAGGCTCTAATTTGCACTGTATTACTCTTCCTAAAGCCTTGAGCAGAGCCTAGCTCAGTCAGTTTCTTGCTGTGTCGGGGAGCAGCAACAGTACAGGTACTATGGACTGTGGTCTCTGTATAGTCTTCAAGATCATACCCTCTGCTATGCATCATGATTGACAAAGGTTCGCACCTGCAAAGTATTGTCCATTGGTGCCAGAATCGGCCGTATCAAACTATTGATTCGCCAGCCTGATTTGTGGAGCATAGATTTTCTGGGTGATTTGACGGCTTGGTAATTTCCATCATCACACATGTTGAATATTTGTCAAAAACAGAGGAGAGAGAGAGAGAGAGAGAGAGAGATAAAGAGAGAGAGAGAGAGAGAGAGAGAGAGGGAGGGAGAGAGATAAAGAGCAAGAGAGAGAGAGAGAGAGAGAGAGGGTGAGGGGGGGGGGGGGCTGAGGAGACAAATGTACCTAGAGACAGTAAAAGAGGGTTACAAGTGAGAGAGAGAGAAAGCGATAAAGTGAAATATGTTTGTGCACAGTTGTGTACCAGTACCAGTTGTGTAGAGCGTCAGCTCTGTATATTGGCTACAGCTCACATTGATTAATAATTTGATGTGAGAAAATGCAGTATGCTGTGATGCGTACATGCAGATCATAGATTTTCTGGATGACGTGACACCTGGGGCAATCAATGTCCATCAAATTGCCAAGAGAGGGAGAGAGAGAGAGATGAGAGAAAGAGAGACGGAGGGAGAGAGAGAGAGAGAGAGAGAGATAGAGAGAGAGAGAGATGAGAGAAAGAGAGACGGAGAGAAAGAGAGAGAGACAGAGAGAGATGAGAGAGAGAGAGAGAGAAGAGAGAGAGAAGGAGGAAGAGAAGGAGGAAAGTGACTAAATAGAGAGTGAATAAACCAGCAGGAGATAGGGAGAGAGAGGCTGAGAAAGATAATTTTTTATTTTGAAGGAACATGATAAAGAGAAATAACATGAATAGAATTACATGTACTTCAGGGATGTACCAAAGATCCCTACATGTATAACAAAAATACACCTGTTGGGGAAAAGTAAAAGAGAGAGAGAGAGATCAAGGAAGCGAGAGAGAGAGAGAGAGAGAGAGAGAGAGGGTGGAGGAGGGAGCTGCAGAGAAACGAACAAACAGGAAAGGATGAACAGGAGGGGGAATGAGAGAAAGAAAGGAGGAAAAGAGACAGGGGAGAAGGGCATGAAGGGGGTCGGGTGAGAGAGAGTGAAAGGGAGGGAAAGAGAAGAGTGGAGAGATGGGAGAGAGAAAGTGAAAGAGAGGGAAAGAGAGTGAGGGGGGAGGGGGTGAAAGGGAGGGACACAGAGGGAGTGGGAGAGATGGGAGATGGGGGGGGGGGGGGAGTCAGAGAGAGATACATGTAGCTTGTGCGCACCACCAATTCATGCCTGCATTGTACAGAATGAGGTATTTATAGACATCTACGACTCTATGTTCATGTACATCTTCTTGTAAGTCACCTAATGAACTCCAATTCAGAGATGGGGCGGTGTTTATCATAATGGAAGAAAATTAAGGCGACTAACTGGGTGATGGATGCTTTATCATATGAGCAGCCTTTCTTGAGCAATTATGCCTTGAAATGGACGGGTAGTTAATTAGGCAACATCAGCTCCACGATACCCTCAGGACACCATCGAGCACAGACGCAAGAGTCGAATGCGTGCCTTGCCCGGAGAGAAAGAACGATGCACGGGTTAAGGCAGGTTGTAGGGCATCCATCGCTGCTGCGTGCGTGGTACGTGAGTCCCAAACTGGAACAATTTATGCCGGTGTCCATTTTGAGGATGATGTCTGTATATAAGGAGATGGGATTGTTTATATGGTATGCACGCAGGTTTGGAGCAACAGAGATGATAGAGTCATCAGTCGGGGGTATTTATGTTATTATATCATCTTGTTTAGACCGGCAAGGACATACTTTAAAGCCAATCTTGAGCTCTCGTATTTTGAGAGAAAATTGCTATGATATATTATGAATTGTATATCCTGCAGTAGATTGGATGTTTGAAGCAGTGAAATGGAGAAAAAAAATGCACACAAACTTTTACTAGGCATCATCTTCAATAAAAACCGCAGCTCCCATTTGCGCAGAGTGACCTGTGTTAAGCACATGGTTTCGGGCCCACTTACAATGTATACCTTCATTTCTTTATCTTTCTATGCTCATTACTGAGCCACTTAACATTTTCTACACAAATTGTTTGGCACATGTCTTTTACATGGATTTGTAATCTTGAACATTCAGTGTACGGTATTAGTTTCGGTGGGTTCCGCGAGAATTCATTTTCTATATTTACCAGAACTCAAGTTGCATGCCCTTGTAGTTCCAAACAGAGGATATGTTCACTTTTACCAGCTCATGTACTTTAATACAATAGTACTGGTATGTACATGTAAGTTACTTCTGTATATTCCTATTCCTGATAGTTAATATAAGATATTAATAAACAATAGGTAATGAAAAATATTGTTGTAACTACCCTTACCGAAAAGGCAGGCCTGCTTATAGCCTGCATCAAGCCTGCATATAGCTGCTAAAAAGCAGGGTAATTCCTTAGCAAGCACTGACCTGCAAAAACGCCGAAATATGCAAATTAGGCAGGCTTAATTTAGCCTGTACATTTTAAAAGCAGGCTTATTTTAGCCTGCAAAATCATATTAACCTGGCTCAATTAGCCTGCAAAATTGCCCTGCTTTTTTAGTATGCAAACTAAACTGCTTTGTTAGCCTGCAAAAACGCTGAAATATGTAAGTTAATTGCAGGTTAATTTCAGCATGCTAATCTAAAATGCAGGCTAACAAAAATGAAGATATTCGATTAATTGCCATCACTATCGGTACAAGACTTCTATTGGTATATCGACTCAGGTAGAGGAACGAGGGATAAATTGATACATCATAATCAATATTTGCAAGTGTCCACCAATATGAATATTCTAACCTCAATTGCATTAGACTAACTCCATCACAAAGATCATTTGAAGTTAATACAAGATTGACTTTTGTAAAGGTGTGTGTGTGTGTGTGTGTAATTGGGTTTTTACAGACGTGTATCAATCAGTTATGATTATTTACGTCTGGGACCGACCTTTAACGTCACCATCCGAAAGACGTGACTCAGTTTTGAACCTGCGTCCTCGGCTGAATCAGTTTGTAACTTCCACTGTTGGCTGGATTACAGGCGCACGCCACAACGCCTAGTTAAGGTACAGGCTCATACACCTATATATAGAAAACATACATGCTATTTGAATTGGTTAGTAATCGTATAATCAATATATCTATTGCTAAAACGTG
The DNA here is from genome assembly GCF_000002235.5 of Strongylocentrotus purpuratus. Taxonomy (NCBI): domain Eukaryota; kingdom Metazoa; phylum Echinodermata; class Echinoidea; order Camarodonta; family Strongylocentrotidae; genus Strongylocentrotus; species Strongylocentrotus purpuratus. The sequence goes on from NW_022145604.1 coordinate 24,515,285, forward strand.
AATGTAAGTGTGATCAGACAAATAATCTATTGGTCAATAATTTCCAAAGAAAAATACAATCACAAAATTGATATGCGCATTAATTGTCATAATTTGCTTAACAATTAATCATGATAAATGTATTTTTCTGTGAGACGTGTAAAGTAATAATGAATATTCATGAGATACGTATTGCAGGTTAATTTTAGCATGCTAATCGAAAAGGCAGGCTAACATAAATGAAGGTTTCTATTGGTTTCTATTGGTCCCATATTGGGTTCAATTAGTCTTATTGGTTTATATTGGTCCTATTGTTCCTATTGGTAGATCTATTGGTGTTATTGGTTTCAATTGGACCAATTGGCCCCATTTGACTCTAATCGGGATTTCAATTGGTTTCAATTGGAACAATTGGCCCCATTAGATATTTCAAATGGTTTCAATTGGACCAATCAGCCCCATAGACTTAAATGGGACTTCAATTGGACCAATCAGCCCCATAGACTGTAAGGTTTTCAATTGGGTTCAAATATATCTTTTCTTCATATAAGTTGCAATTTAATCCAATTACGATATTTAATAAACACAAGACTATATCAATGTTATAACTATGGCCTAAAAACATTGCTCTCTCTTTAGGCTCCATAATATTTCTTCCTTTATTTAACTTAGTCTTATGTATTATTCTGTTCGTTTGTATAAATGCATCCCCCCAAAAAAATGATTACAAAAAATGTAACATGCCAAATGTAATGAAATAAACATGTGAAATATGAAAATAAAATGAAATTGAAACTAAATTGGACCAATTGAAGTCCAAAATAGGGCCAATTGGTCCAATTGAAACTAATTGAGTTCCCATTAAAGTCTAATAGGGCCTAGGCCAATTGGTCCAATAGGGCCAATCTGGACCAATTGAAACCAACTGAAGTCCTATTAAAGTCCCATTGAGACCAATTAAAACCAACTGAAAAAATGAAAATTAAATTGGTGTTCAATTGGTTTCAATTGGATTTTTGTATTGGGATGCCTCCCCAAGCGCTCGAAACCTCGCTTGCTCGGCTTTCTATGAACCTATTTTTGTTTCAACTCTCAAATCACCCCTGATATATAACATTAAACGTGCATGTGAAAAATAACCTGTAAAAAGCAATAACGGGTTAAATTTGTGTTCTAAACCTGCTCAGAGGATATTTCTTCAGATTGCAGGTTTAACAAATTATGATAGAAATTTACATGCTAAAGATTAAACTGCATCTCATGTGGCATGCTAAAGATTTAACCTGCTAAAACTGTATTTTGCAAAATGCATGCTAATTTTAAACTGCAGGCTGAGATTTAGCCTGCTAAAAACTGTTAGACTGTGTTTTGCAAAATGCATGCTAATAACAGGCTAAAATTTAACCTGCTAAAACATGTAAGACTGATTTTGCAAAATGCAGGCTAAAATTTAACCTGCTAAAACATGTAAGACTAATTTTGCAAAATACAGGCTAAAATTTAACATGCAATAGAATAATTAGCATGTATTTAAGAATGCAGGCCAGACGCAGGTTCAAAGCAGGCTAAAGCCTGCGTTTTCGGTAAGGGTATAGCTGTAGGAGTAATTGCATCAAAGAAATTACATGAGAGTGTCATTGATTTGATCTCCCCCCCACCCCATTAAAAGGATTTTTAAAAGCATGAAGGGAAGTGCTCTTAAAATAAGGGGGTACACATTCTGTTTTTCAAACAAACAGAATAAAACAAAAAGAACAAAAACAAGTCATTGCATGTAGGGGTGCCTTTTTACTTAAATCTATGATGAGAATCATTGTTATAAAGGCATCGTAAAAATATTTAAAAAGGATGGTAATTAGACTTTTGATATTAATTTTGCCCTCCCCCCTTTTTCAAATCTAGAAGGAAGCTCCTCTGTTCATCAGCAACCCCCCCCCCCCCCTCTTCCCAGATTTTCACTGATGTTCAAAAGTGTAGATACATGTACTACATGTACTGTACCTGCAGTAAATGACCAGTAACTTGAATGATGACCACTAGATGTCATTAATAATGATTACAAACTATTATGTAACAATGAGGGTGACCTTCCTTTTTGTTTCTGTTCTATAGAGATGGCCTTTCTCTGATCACGACTGACCGAGGCACTTTTTGTAGAATAGAAATCTCTCTATACAGTAGCCTTAATCCATGGCCATCTTTTGCTGTTGTGTATTTGGGGGAATAAAGACAAAAAGAAGGGGGGGGGGATGATTTTATAGGTTTCTTCTTGTTTACCGTAAAGGATGATAAAGGCACACTCCACTTCTTTTGTTTATGATAGATAAAAATGTTTAAAAGGTTTTTCCATCAGCTACATCACTGCACTGGGACATAGAGTTGTCATGTTTTAAAACAAACTTGCCCAAAATTTATGGACCTTTTCCATGGGCCTTGTATTTTTTTCTATCCCTAGCCTATACAGTGTTCATTGCATTTTAAAGCATATTTTTCGTGTATGGATCTCTTTTGGAATTTGCTATGAACGGTGAGATTTTCCTGAGTGATCTTTTGTGTGTATTTTATTGTCTTTTTAACAAGGGCTCTGCTCATTTCTGGGCTTTCCAAAAGTATACAGTGTATACATGTACAGGTACATGTACTTGTAAATCACTCTCCACTTTGAAACAGTCCATAACTTGCTTTAAAAGCGACTTCCTGTCTTATAAGGACCTTATTTTTTTGTTTCCCTTAAAATTGTGTTTCCCTTAAAATTGTGTTTCCCATAAAATTGATAAATACGTTGTTTCCTTGCTTGAAAGGTGCCTTGTCTGCTCCAGACAATGGCGACCAAGGCTTTCCATCTACTTCTACATGTACTGTACATGTATATCTGGTTCTTTGAAATGTGACGTTCCTTCTGTTTACCAGTCGGCCTAATGAACTTTTCCATGTATTTGATGTCCTTTCTCCCTCAATTTTTCCTGTCGGTATCCTGTTTTCTGAGCCTTCTCTTCTCGTAATATGCCCAACAACCTATAAAGTTGTCTTTTCCTTTTGATGTTAAGGAGGGAGTTAAGGATTGACAAACACCTAATTGAGCACTTATTCATTTGATATCCTCTCAGATAAACCTGTTACATGTGTAATAGGAAACCTGTCTATAAAGACCACTTTGCTCTGAAGATCACTCTTTCATTGTGTCTCCCTTTGGCTAGACAGTCTTGTATGTACATGTTTAATTGTTTTCAGTCATGCTCATACACTAATGATAATATTAAGCTTAAGCATGACACAGATTACGGATGTTTTTTGGTACTTATTCTGCACTTTTTTAGCGTCAACTTTCAGGTACACCCACTTGAACATCAGTGTCATTTCCTCTCTAATTTCATTTCCTTCCAAAACAAGACCAGTTCTTGATTGCTTCCTGTTCTCTTAAACTCCTCTCATCTCAAAAATATGACGGAGATTGACGTGTTTGTAAAAACTACCTTGAAAGAAAGTCTATAATTGTTTACAATTTGTAGGGTAGTGTGTGTGTGTGTGTGTGTGGGGGGGGGGGGGTAGCGAGCACTAATTATTTTTTTTGGCCCTCAAAAATTTGAAAAATCTCACTCCCCCCCCCCCCCCCTTGAGTGTCAGGGGGTTTGGGGGTCCATCTCCAAAAAAAGGTAAAATTAACGTGTTTTTACTCTTTTTTTTCCATGGGGGGGGGGGGGGGAGAGGTGCGGTCCGGCCCCCCCCCCCCCCCCTGGATCCGCCACTGATACATCCTGTACCAGCAAAGCCTTTGACGCATGTAGGATAATGGCTTGTCATGTCATTCTGTTAGCAGTATAATGTACATGTATGTGGAAACCTGACACAAATTCAGAAGCTAACATTTCAGTCGAAAGGGGCATAAAATTCCATACACTGGAAGCAACAAAACCATTGATTTTTCTCACATTCCTGAATGATGATGGTAGTCGCTACATGAAAGCGACTACCGGTACCCATAAACAAGACAAAATCCTAATTCAAAAACCCTCTGTCAAAAGCTCTGCCAGTTTTTAAAGTGTAAATGCACGCTCTAAAAACAACGATGACTTGTTTTACTTACCGGTAAGTTAAAGGGCAGATCCACTCCAACAATAGCTTACTTTTTAATAGAAGCAGAACAATCAGACAAACCAATCAAAAAAAGTTTGAGCAAAATCGGATAATGGATAAGAAAGTTAAGAATTTTTAATGACAAGAAAAACTTTGAAAATCACAAGACAAGTTGGCATCTCACTCATGAGTCTGTTACGTCATTGCCTCACTATCCACTTATTGTTTTCTTTATATTGATACCCACCAAATAACAATAAATAAATACTGATGTTTTTGATTGATTTGTCCAGTAGTGTACACGTAAATAGTAAATTTAAAAAAAAATGTTTTAAAATTGTTTTATGGCAATTGAAATGGGCCTAATGTTTTATAATTTTATACATGTAGATAAATTTTCAAGGAAGATTCAGACTGAGCATTCTTAAACGCTTGTTTACGTGTATGACCCATGACTGAGTGTTAGTAGTGTAGGCCTAATTTAACCTCACCCCTGTATTAATGGGAAAGGAAGTGTTTAATACAGCTTCGAGAAGTACTCATTCACCTCCAAAATAGCGCTCAATGTTCTTGGGAACCACAACTGTTCATCAAAATAGACGTTTACTCATTCAGTCAATGAACACAAATCAGCTTGTCATTGTCTTTCCAATAGACAGAAAGAAGAGATTGTTTCGGGTCATCATCCGTTGTCAGCGAAAATTGCGGGATGCAATCAATTTACACATTGTGCGCATTTAGTCAACATGAGCTGAGCCACAAAGTCCACACTAGCTAGGCCCATTTACACATCCCAAACACCTTTTTGAAAAATCATCAATTTTTTGGACTACTGGAAAACCATTGAAGTTTGCTCATACCAATTTTTTGGGGTGAGTAGTGCGCATGCGCCACTCGTCGGTGCCCTGCATGCGTTAGCACGGAAGCGAGAAGACCAGACAAGCAAAAATTGGTACACCCTGTATACCCGGTATTAATCTGTGAAACTCGTGCTGTGTAATAAAATGCAGTTATTGTTGTTTCCTATGTCCTGTGTATGTTTATTTGAGTTTAATGTGCAATAACTGCAACAAGGTAATGGTTGCATGACATACTGTAGCTATATAAACTGAAATTGTATTACTTGGAAATTGTGAAGGTTTTTCTGTTTACTGGAGTAGAAATTCAGCCGCGACCATCAAAAGTGCGTGAGTGGATATATGTTCAGAGTAAAAGGCTAGGCTGTTGCCAATTAAACTTATTAAATGCAGCACATACTGTACGTGTAAGAAGAAATAGTCGTTTAGAGGACCTACCATAATTGTAAGTTTCCTTGTAAATGTTGTAACTGTAGGTTTGTATGGCGAGTTTTTGTAGGAGAGAAATCCATGTAAACCAACAGCCAACAAGACTAAAATGTCAGTCTTTGCCACCTTTAGAAAAGTGGTCAGAAACTCAGCAAGACCGATACGTTGTTCTCATGTGCCGTCAGGATGGTGGGCTGTTGAGCTGTGGACTATACTGCTTTTAGCCAATGTAACAAAGGCTTGATAATTTATTTTTTCATGAAAGGAACATGCTGTTTTAATTGTTTATGTACAAAATGTGTTTTTGTTCAAAGTGACCAATTGATAGATCTATTTAGACTCACGGTTATGGCTCCGAACAGACAAATGTTTTCATCATAGACTGTAAAATATGACAATGAAAAGCAATTGCACATTACCCTAAACTTTATGGTAATATGCAACACCAGCCCTTCTTATTAATTCAACTTGCATGTCTGAAATGTACTTTATGACTGAGATAAAAGTGTATTAAAAAATAATTTAAAAATTACTTAAAGGTACTGAGTGACATTGTGATGGTTGATTTCACAAATCTGTTGAATCAAGATGCAAAACACATAAAATTATGTGTGTATGTATGGATTATCCAACTACGATGCCCCAAATCCGAAATGAATTCACGCAGTATGAAGATTTTTAACAAAGTTCAACGGGTTTTCGAATGGGCGTCGATGGGAGGCGCTTGTGAATCTAAATTCTCCCAACCATTTTTAAATTTTCCCAACCGTTTTTCCATGAAAAAAAGACATAAAAACAGGCTATTAAAAATCTGTCAACACTTAAATGTCTGGAATGGAATGTAGAGCCATTTTATTGCTTTGTGAGATTTCTATTCACCTAACATGTAATTAAATTCTACTAATATAGTTGGGAGAATTAAGGAATTGATCGGATCAGTTTTTCCCAATTTGTACGATGAATAATAGTCCTTTTTCGCTCAAATTTTCAGATTATCTTTAATTGTACATCTACATGTAGCATTGAAGTCACTACCTTAGCACCACTTTCTCTCATCTGAACAATGTTACAAAGTCACTTTAACATTACCCATGCCTATTCTTGAAAATATTATTTGTTTATGTTCTCTGAAATAATGATTCATATATATCTTTTTCAATACCTGGAAGTATCCGTAACTGCGAGAAAATGATATCCTGTTTTGAGGTTAACAGGTTGAATATTCTTTTATTGATGCACCGAGGATGATCCAGCATTTACATGATTGCTTAGTCCATCGTAACATCATAATTTGTTTACACAAGTACATGTACATGTATGTGGAGATATGGGCAATTTTCCAATAATCAATGATTACTCATAAAGATGGACTATGTACATGTATGCACTGTGCCTCAAACTTGAGACCAGCGCGGCTTGCATGTTCATGAATTGAGTTTGAAATTATCATCCATACTTTCTTAGAACATACAGTAAAATATTTTTGTCAATGTAAAAATAGAAAAATGCTTCTTTGTTTTTGCACAACCTACATGTACATGTTTCTGGAAAGGCCATTTGTGTATGGCAATTATTTCTTCAGTTTATGTACAGCACTTGGCCTTAATCAACAGGTTTGAAAATGGGTACAATGTTACATTGTTGCTAGTTGGTTGATAGTGGCAGTTCATACATTGCTGAAATTTGATCTTGCCAGCACAAGAGTGTGTTATTTCATGAGTCATAATGTTTAGGAGGATTTCCTTCTGAATATCCTTCAAATCTCAAGATATTTTACCTTTCAAATGTCTTATTCTTTCTATACTCTCCTTATTTTCACCATTAGGAAGATGTTATTCCAAGGAATAAAGTTACTAGATTGATCACAGACACAACTTTATCTGCAAGCTCCAATCCTTCCAGAGCGACTAGTTTCCTTTCACCACCAAGTGAGGGCGTCCTTCCACCTGTTGAGTCTGGCCTACATGATCCTGAGGAGAGGCTGCTAGGACTCGAGAGACCAGGTGAAGCATGCGGGAGAGAGCACGCAGCAAAATGGCAACGCTTAATGCAAGAGGAGGACAAGTAGAGCGGGGATCGGGGCGGTCGCCCAGCAGCAACCGATCCATCCAGGACCGGCTCGGCCTGGCCACCATGCAGCCCTTCCCGTCAATCCGACACATGGGTCGGCTCTCAGAGCAACACCGGTCAAGCAGCGACTCCAACCTGGCCCACCCCGACCTGCAGCGAAGGGCCGGACACCAGTCCAGTCTGATGGTCAGCAAGAATGAGATCATCCTGGGAGGTGACCATGGGGACAGCGCTAGTGCCAATGTGACCTGGGACATCAGGGAAGACGTCGGGTCACAGGACTGGATCGGTCTTTATCTCATCGGTAGGTATGCTCCCCAAGAGGAGCGGAGAGTGTGCATTGTATATTTGTAAAGCGCTTAGAGGCATTGTATTAAGCACTATATAAAAGCTAAATATTATTATTATTATTATTATTGTAAGGTGCAGAACAGTCAATTTTCGTAATATAACCATTATAGCCAAATCCAAATAAATTGGAATGCTCAAGGTGCACTTGTGGAAAAAAAGAAAAAGAAGAGGAAAAAGGAGATCACATAAAAATAACAGATAAAAGGTTCTCTTTTCCTCTTAGAGTTAAGTTTCATAGAGTGGTGAAGTGTGACGTCATCAAAAATTTATTTTTAGAATTTCTCAATTTTTTTCTTCATCTTCCGAAAGAACATCAAAAATAATGTCCAAATGTCGAAAACCAATTGAATATGTTAAGTATTGGCTGAGATATCACCATCTGAATGAATATATGTCCTATGGGAGCTCAGTGTTATATGCTCTGGCTCCTAACCATTAGGAGCCTGAGCATATAACACTGAGTTCCTATGGGGAGTATATTTATTCAGATGGTCATATCTCAGCCAATATCTAACATATTCAATTGGTTTTCGACATTTGGACATTATTTTTGATGTTCTTTTGGAAAATGAAGAAAAAATTGAGAAATTCTAAAAATAGATTTTTATGACGTCACAGCTTCGGTACTCTATTGTAGTTGACACAAACTCTTTGTTTTTGAGGTGATTGGTTAACTTTATGGTCAGTTCAGATCCTGATCGGTCTCGATTAACAGATGAGCTAAGCAGAATTTATAGGAGACACATCGCATTGTCGTAAACCTTTTGTCGACCTTGTTCTAGACTTTGATGCTTAGTCATCCGCATGTTTGTACTGATAGAAGATCATTAAGTAAAAAAAACAATTGCGACACATCCTCTTGATATCATTAAGTCAATACAAAAGTCATTCATTTGGATGTATTTGAGGTGTCATGGCCCGTATCCGGACACCCACCCCCTGGACATCCATCCCCCGGATAAACATCCCCAGTTAACTACCCCCCAGACAACTACCCCCTAGGATAGTTGTCCAGGGCGTAGTCGTCCTAGAGGATGGTTGTCATAGGGGGTAGTTGTCTGGGGGTAGTTGTCCGGGGGGGGGGGGGGGTAGTTGTTCTAGGGGGTAGTTGTCCTAGGGGGTAGTTTTCTAGGGGGTAGTTTTCTGGGGGGTAGTTGTCCGGGAGGTAGTTGTCCGGGAGGTAGTTGTCCTGGGGGGGGGGGGGGGGAGGAGGTAGTTGTCCTAGGGGGTAGTCGTCCTAGAGGGTGGTTGCCCTAGGGGGTAGTTGTCTGGGGGTAGTTGACTGGGGGTGGTTATCCGGGAGGTGAATGTCCAGGGGTAGGTGTCCTAGAACCATCATGTCCTACTGGCAGAACACTGCAGGTCTGGGGTTTGAAACCTTGGAAGGGAATATGTTTGGTGGTTTGTTGACTGCTAAGAAAGCATGTGTATGCTTGTTAGTAAGCAACCAGAATACCGACTGCTTTAAGTCTTCTCCAAGGGACTTGGTAATGAGCAGTAGTGCCTTGGCTTCATTAAGAACCCGGCACCTCCTGGTTTAATAAAAGACCACTGCTCTCCCACTGAGCCGTTGCGTTTCCTTTGACTCAGTCGGTGAGGCGTCTGCCTGTCAACCCAAAGACCCTGGGTTCGAATCCAACCCAGGCGGATGACTGAAGCCAGCGTTAGGTGTTAAAGGTATTACAAAGTTTTGGGAAATTTTGAAAAATGGGTGGATAGTAATTCTTTACAATTATGATATATTTGAATGCCCCAGTGGATGTATTAAAAACACCAGCAATTTTAGCCCCTGAAACACTTCTGCTTTCGAGAAAAATTGAATATAAAGATTTACCGGTGCTCCGGTAAATTTTGATGAATTTCAAATAGCTCCTACGGCCGTACAATGGTAGCTGCGACCATGAAAATCTCAGAGTTTGTAGTTGTGGTATATAATTTCCGAACGACAATAGCTAATCGGTTGATTTTAGTCAATAAACAATGTTTTATACCTTCATTAATATCTTGACCTTGAGAGGGGGCTATTCAACATAAAATGTTTATTATTTACATTTCATAACTTTAGAGTCGATTTCGACCGCGACAACGATCACTGAATATTGTAGGATCGTATATGCTTCCAATATGTTCATTTGAACCAAATTCATGACCCCATACCAAAACTTTGTATTACCTTTAACATGCCCTCCCCCGTTCCATACAGTAGATGTAGGCCATGTTACAGTGAAAATCTTTCCGTCCCTCGGATAGGACGTTAAATGGAGGCCCCTTGTATAGGAGTCGCCACCTTGGCATATTAAGAACCCACTCCATTATTTGTATACATGTGTGATGTGGTGGTCCACCTGCACATCGCCAATCAGTTCTTCCGGGAGAAGAGACCAGAGAATGGCATGATTCAGTTCAATTATACCCTTCCATGCAGGCACAGGCAACATCAAATACGTACATGTAATAATGATAAAAGTTTGAATTGTGAGTGTTCTTAGTAGGGCATTTATCATCTATTCCCCAACAAATCCTGTTGGTGGGACTTTAAATGTCTGTCCACTGGTTGCTTATCTTTTAGGTTTAAAGCTACAATGTACATGTAAATTCCCCCCCCCCCCTGTAAAAATAGAAAAAAAGGAGAAAAAAAGGAGAAAAAAAAGAAAGATAAAATAATTAGTTAGAAATGAATAATAAGCAAAAATTACCTCACCCTCCTACTAGATTTGCGCTGACATCAGATGATTTTTTAAATATTTGATATGAATATTACTTTTTTGCAAGTCATAATATTTGCGATTGTGTACACCTGTATAAATAATTACCTTCTGACTTGCTTTGTTACATCAAAAATATCAGTTGAATTTGGGTGCAATATTTGCCTGTCTACCATTTATGGCATTCTTCAGGATTTTATAAGTATTTGTACAATGTGCATTAGCCAAGACCAAAGTTCAGCAGTGATAGAGAAATAATAAAATAAAGCCAATAATTCGGGCAAAGGTCTCTGAATAGACAATTTTCGTAGTCGATTATTTCCCTCACCGGTTACAAATAATTGTATTTCAATAGTCAAAATGTGAATTGCATACATTAATTGTTGCTAGGTAGGACAAACATTATGGCTCGTCTTACCTAACAACATGTAATGTATGCAATCTGCATTCTGACTATTGAAATACAATTATGTATAACAGGTGAATGAAATAATTGGTAACAAGGCACTTTGAAAAGATTCATGCATTAATTTTGATTACATTATAAAAATAGCCTACATGTACATGTATAGCAAGTAACCATACACACTTAATAACACCCAAAGTATATTATTAAAGCATCCATGTTAGGGCTTTTGACTTTTTCTTGTGTACAGTTCTAATGAAATGCAAGGGAATGGAATGATAGCATGCAGTGAAATGGTTTCTCCTACATGTATACATACTGTATGTACAGATATATAGAACTCAAGTAGCAATGAAAAGTATACACTCTAATTTGCATGCACTATTTCAGCTGTGTTTGTACTATCCATGTTTAACCTGTGTGAATTGACCTTGTTTTCCTTTGAAAGGAAGGATATACAATGTATATACTGGTAGTTGTGGAATTGTGTCTAAATCGAAGGTAAGGTCAGGACTATTTATTGTACTTGTGTCATGCTATTCACCCCAATGGCATCAGAGTATTGACTAAATGGTACATAATCTGTAATATGTTTGCTGCCCTCTGTTGGTTAATCAATACTAGTTACTGTGGATGCTATTCCATTAATGTCCCAGAAATTGCTATAGAATTTCCCTCTTTCTCTCTCTCTCTCTCTGTCCATCTCATTTTGTCTCTCTTTCTCTCTCTCTCTCCTCCTCCTCTCCTCTTCCACCCCATTCTACCCTCCCTCATTCCCCCCTTCCACTCTCTTCTTGTTTGTGGTCACTTGACGGTTTCTTCTAGATGTTATCAGTCCATTCATTGATACATGTACTGTACATGTACTTCTTCCTTTTGTAATTAACAAGCAAGATTCTTTTTTAAAGCATTTTTTTTTTTTTTTGCGGGGGGGGGGGGGGGGGAGTTCATTCCCCCACCCACTCTCTTCTTGTTTGTGGTCACTTGACGGTTTCTTCTAGATGTTATTAGTCCATTTATCGATACATGTACTTCTTCCTTTTGTAATAAACAAGCAAGATTCCTTTAGTCTTTAGAGCATTTTTTTTTTTTTTTTTTGGGGGGGGGGGGGGTGTCTTTTTGAATAAGTATCTTTTTCTTATGTTGACACTGGACAGTGATCATCAAAGACACAACAGATACATGTAGCAATATTATAAAGAGGCTACATGTATGACAGAAACACTGGCAAACTCAGTTCTGTAGCTCTTAAAGATAACAATAGCTCCCTCTATAGGTAAACACATCTGTTTGTAGAGGCCTTATGGTCTAGTGGATACGTCACCGGACTATGGATCACATGGTTTGCGGTCGGGGTCCCTCCGCGGCACTAATGACTATTTGGAAAGATAATAATCTACATTTGCCACTCTCCACCCAGCTGAAGTAAATGGGTACCCAGTAGGAAGAATTCGTTGAATGCTACTTTGTATAGCGCCAAATTATGGCGGCTCAGTTACAGCCGGGTTTTAATGATACTTTGCATAAAGGGCAAGAGATAATATTTATACTTTTCATATACATATAGTAGCTGCACTATATAAATGAACCTATTATTAATATTTTAAAAAGTGAGATTTCTTAAACATAACAGTTTCGATCTAAACTTGTAGAGTATTCATGCTTTGGCAAAAATTTCGAAAAATAACCAAATTTCTTGTTTCAACAATGATCTGACATTTCACCGGGCCTCTTTGCTTCAAAGATATTGGGCCACGGCTTTGGTTGGGACTAGGTTGACCAGTTCGGGTTAAGGTTAGATACCAGCAGCAATTTACCCAACCCTAACCAAAACCCTATTAACTGTACAACCAAAGCCTTGACCCCATATCATTGAAGCAAAGAGGCCCAGCGAAATGTCAGATCATTTATCTTGAGACACCTTGTAAATCATAGGGACATCCAACTGTTGTGTTATAAAGTGGGTTTGGATCAGAGCAGACATCCACCTTCAACACAAGACGCAGCAATGTACCCAACCCTAATCCTAAGTTCCTAACCCTAGCCATACAACCCAAGCCTTGGCCCAAGCCATGGCCCAAGCCTTGACCCAAGCCTTGACCTAATATCTTTGATGCAAAGAGGCCCGGCGGAATGTCAGATCACTGATTTTGAGACACCTTGTGCATTGTAGAGACACCCAACTGTCATGTAATAAAGTGGGTTTAGATCAGGGCAGGAAGGAACGGGGTATGTGAGTCAGGTTTGTAGCTAATGTCATGCCCAGGAGGTCTTTCATCCTATCATCCTTTCATTCTATCAAACTTTCCATTGATAGTTGAGTTCTGTTGCAGAGGGCGCTACACAAAATAATTTTTTTGTGAGATAATGAAAAGCTGAGTGGCAATTTTGAAAGAACATACAATTTAAATGACAAAATCATCTTTGTTTGATCAAAATCAGTTCAGAGATGGCTGAATTATCCATAAATATAACGATTTCTAAAAGCAATTTTAGTTCCTCAAAGGGCACTAGAAATGTCATAGATAAGAATAAGAGCAATAACCATGCACTTTGAAGACCTTTGCAGTCTGAAAACAGAACTCAACTATCCCTTAAAGCCCACTGCACTACGTATAGCTACTTGTGCCCTCTATATAGCAAACAATGCCTAATCGGTGACCATTGGTCCCCCATGATCCCCTTTTTCTTATGTTAATTGAGGGTGTCTCTTGATGAAGCAGGTGAATTTTTGCATCCCAAGATGAAACCATGACTTGCGCAAATACTTTTATAGAGAGATTATCAACAACAAAAAACGTTGAAAAAGAAGGAATCAAAATGTGTGGCAGTCATCATAGATAAATTTAAACATTGAATACCGTAGACACATCCCCCCCCCCCCCCCCCCCCCCCGTAAAAAAAAAGAAGAGAAAAGTCTGTCAAGTATGACAGCTTGAACAATTTACGAGAGCCTAAATGGCACTCGTCACAACAGTCATTAATTGCTTCAAAACAATGAAGTAAAACAGCCCGAGTAAGAATGTAATTTTGATGTGATGACAGACAAAGTTTATTTTGTCGTTTTTTAAACAATGCAATCCAATTATTTCTCTAATCGATTTCCGTGATTTCATGGAAAGCAATTCGTTGACAGGCTGGACTCTCCAGATCTACATTTCCACAAAGATTGGTAATCATCGTTAACAAGGACCCTTTTTTTTTTTAGCACCATCTGTATTAAAACCCGTGTAGCCATCACATGCATCTTCATACATGTATGTAGTACTTTTCAGAGTATTCGTAAAAGATACAGTTTACATGATTCAAGTTATTAATTCAAGCAGACGTATCTTAGTTTTTTTAGAAGGGAAATATACACGAGACAGACAGAATTTGCAGGATGTTATAGTTATTGTTTGATTGTTTTGGGACACCCTGTAGCAAGCAAGGTCTCTTTGATACATTGTAGGTAAGCAGGCTACATGTAACTGTCAGAGTTTCAATAAAAGGACAAGAATATAAGATACACAATTTTATTCACATTGAGATTAAAAAAAAAAATTCTTCATCTAATTCTGTTTAGTTCAGGAAGACAGTAGATATTTTTGTTAATATTTTTGGGCACCCTGTAGCAAGCAAGGTCTCTACGGGGAAAGAAACACTTACTGTTACTGTCAAAGTTTCAATAAAAGGTAGATTTTACTAAGGCTGTGCACAACAGTGTAATAAGGTACCCGAGTACACTTCCAGGCTTACAAGCGAATACTCGAATATTCGGACGCCATGTTTTTTTTTTGTTTTTTTAAATTTTTTTTTAATTCTTTTTATTTTTTTATTTTTTTTATTTTTTTATTTTTTATTTTTTTTGCCACCACCATATAATACCATTGATGCAGTATCCCAGTATCGCCCAAAACGCATGCAATTTTACTTCGAGTTGCAGTTGAAGGCGCCGATTTAATAATAATAATAACAGTAAACAATGCTGTTTTAAAAACCAAAGATGGCAGAATAATCCATTGTCCTCCGAGTCCAAACAGAAATCTGGACATTTGGTCCCAGTTTCTGAGTGGTGAGTTTGACAGTGCTTGAGTTGGGAAGCATTTTTACCGACGGTACTATGCCAGCGGCCGCCGCTCTCCCATGCACGGGTAGGCGTGGGCCTGGACATTTTTTTTGTTTTTTTTTGTTTTTGTTTTTGTTTTTGCGGCCGAATATTCGGGTACGACAAATCGTACCCGAGTAGTTGACAACCGTGCGGGTACTCGAGCATTCAACTACCCGTCGCAGCCTTAGATTTTACACATTATTTTGGGGCACCCTGTAGCAAGCACAGTCTCTGAGGTAGACAGGCTGCATGTAACTGTCAAAGTATCAATAAAAGCCAGAGTTTACATGTGGAATTGCAGGAAGGATATTAAGCATGAGTCACACCAAATGACAGGAGGTGGCTTTCGGCTCTGCAATGCTCATTCCACAATCCACAATTAAAGGACAATCGTTACAGGAGACCCGACGACGGAAGTTCGATCCGAATTGTGCCGTTCTGGACATCTTCTGTCTCTGATCAATCCACCCTGAAGTATGGGGAGCTCGATGCAGGGTTCAGATAAAATATAGTCTAATTTAGATGCAGCATGAAAAATGCAAAAAATTATAAGGGTTTGATAGTCTTAATCCTTTTTATTTTAAAACTTGAAGAATGGGGGCACGGCACAGAAATGAAATATTGAATTTGTGATCTCTTACATGCACAGCTGTGTTACAAGTCAAACCTGCTGTAACGACCACCTGTACAGAAAGACCACATTTTGTTATTCCCTTGAATATGGTTTTTCATTTAAACCTGTACTGAAAGAGCCTGTACACACAGGCTACCTGCCTATAAAGACCAGTTTTCATGTTTTCCTTGAGTGGCCTTTAGTTTATATACAAGTTTAGCTGTCAATTGTTGATTAAGCCCCCATTCACACACATTCATGATGAAGGAAATCAAAGACAGCAGCTACATGTATAATTGAATGGCAAGAGGCAGCGTTGCAAATGTTAAAAAAAATAGTAATACGATGCTGAGTGCAACAATGGCCCTCATATGATCTCCCTCATCTGTGAATCTTCAAGCCCCACTGCACTACCTGTAGCTACTTGCGCCCTCTATACAGCAAACAATGCCTATAAAGCGGTGACCCTTGGTCCCCATGGTCTTCTTTTTCTTATGTTAGTTGAGAGTTGAGTTAATGAGATAGCTACCTGTTAGTGACCTTGCAGGGAGGTCTAATCCCTCCTGGCCAAACTAGTGGAGATACATGTAGGCTTTAAGATACAGATGTCAAATCTTTTAGTTATAAATGCATGTCTCATTTGTGAATGAATCTTGAGGTGAGGCTGGAGATACAGATTGTAGCCCCTCTAAGTTTCAGAAGCATTCTAGTGTAGAGAGAATTGATTGATTACTAGCACTGTAGTTGTAAAACAGACATTGCTAATTGGAAAAAAATGGGAAAAAAGTGAATAGTTGCTACTTCTTTGCCCTTGCCTATTGACCAAGCCATTTCAGTCACTCTCTCTGTATGATGACATTTTACCTAGAAAAGTGTTGGTCTGTGTAGCCTTTTCGATTGCCATGCAATCGTCTTCATTTCACGTTCCTCTTCCCAACCCAACCTCCTTTTTGTCTCTCATTTTTTGCCTTCCCCCACCTCCCTGGAAGTTATATGTTTGCCATATACCAAGATTACTGAAAAGGCCTGTCTTCATCAGCTGGAGATTGCCAAATAACCCGCTATTTTAACTATCTCGATCTCAAATTATCCAGCTAATTTGCGTCTTCATTAGCCTGCAGTTTGCAATTAGCGGGATATTTGGTCGGGATTGTCATCCAGAGATATCTTGGGATATTTTGCAAAATTATCCACTATTTGGCAAAATATCCAGCTATTTGTCCTCCAAAGATATCTTGGGCTAGTTTGCAAAATATCCCGCTATTTGTCTGGTGCGCCTTCACCAGCCCGGAGACTTGACTATGAGGGAACGCTAACCAAGATATCTCGAGCTAATTTCTCAAGCTTGAGTTTCAAGGTCTAGTCTTGAGCTGAAGAAGACGCGATTTGTAACTTCTGGCTTATTCCCCAAATCAGAAATAGCAGGCTATTTGGCAATCTCGAGCTGATGAAGACATACCCGATGTGAACATTTCAGAATGTCTCACCAGTATCACTAGCTTTTCACTTTCCCTATCTTTCTTTGCTCATTATTCTGTCATGTAATACATCTCATCAATCAATAATCATTTGGAAAATACCATAATATTTTGTTATCCATTCTACAAGTTTTGTTTGTTTCTGTCATGACTGAATTATGAAAGATTCCCTTTAACTTCCAGTGAAGCTTCTATGTTGACATGAAATTTGACATTGATTCATTTCAATCTTGTTTATTTCCAGGAGAAAGGAACCCAGCCAGCTACCTCAGCTACAAGAACCGCGGGGTCAGCGGCACACACAAAGGTCAAATCATCTGGGTCGTCGATGCTGAACCAAACTTCACCAAACGTAAGTTGTTCATCTGAGGTGAACTTCAATTTGATTCAGTTTGTTTTGTTTTTTCTTCATAAAGATCGGATTTTTAAAATTTAACACCCTAAAAAGCTGCAGTGACTTGAGGTAAAAAAGGGAATCCATAACAACCTTAAACTTAAAGGGGGAAGGCCAGCCTGATATTAAGCTTAAGCAGTAAAATGAGAGGAACAGGTCCATGAAAGTTTGAGCAAAAACCAATTAAGAATAAGAAAGTTAAGAATACATGAAGTTGGGATCAATCAAACACAAAGTGGCAACTCTTGTGAGCTCCAATCCCATTTGCTCTGCACTAAACAAAATCAGGTCAATGCCGTTGGCAAAATCATTATCTAGAATTGTTTGAATATGAGTAGCTGGAGAAATGGTGTTCATTAAACTTATGGTAGCGGCAAGGGGGTGAAAGCAAATGTGCATCCCTTTTTCCATAAGGGAAATTACCTGTCTTGCCACTTTCAAAAGATTCCTCAAAACTTACCCTTTTCCCAAGTGATCTATGTGATCTACCTCCTTTGAGATATACTTTGTCTTCTTTTCGTATATTTGTATTTGTAAAGCACTATGTTACTTATTGTTTTCAGTGCTCCTAAATATTCAATATTATTATTATGAATACATATGAGCCTTTTGGCCCCCAAAACACACAAATGAAAACGAATGCCATTTTCCTGTGTGGAGGACTAACGTCCTTCATGTACAGTTGCAATATAGTGATTTTTGCGAACAGATATTGTTTCCTGTGACAAGGGAAAATTACTTTGATGCAAGCAAGTAACATGCAAGCCGACACGGACGGAACTGCTTCTTCAGTCACATGAGGCACTGTGAATGCCTTGGTCGAGAAAACAATTCATAACCAATCAGGGAGTCTGTTGTCACGTTTGGCTTCTTCAATGCCTTCCCCTACGATCATTCCTTCCCAAAATGGGATGCACTTGTGTCAAATCTAAAATAAGAAGGAATAAAAGGGGTTAAAATTGTTAATTTATCTCCGATCCATTCTTGGAGTAGGGCACCTGCTTGATGACTGCGACAGGTGGCCCTCGATAGCAAGGTTCACATGAGAGTCTCTAAACTTCAAGTTTAGCGTGTGGTTTTTAACTTTGACATTATCCTATAGATAGTTATGGTCGATGATGCTGACACACTCAAGTTAAGATAATAATAAATAATAATAGCTCACATTTAAAATGCCCCTAATACTTTGTTTCTAGGCATGCACAGCACATATTAAAACCCCTGATCATCTGATTTAGGCTTACCCACAACACAATGTATGCACATTTTCCACTCCCCTAGGAGCATTCCAGCCAGTCACCATTTTACAAGCACCACTTGCTAATCCTACCACATTAACTTTCATATTTTGCCGACTTAAAAAACAGTAGAGGACCTACATGTAGGATAGAACCTTGTGGTACGCCGTGTAATAGAAGAAAAATTGGAGGAATTATTATTATCAACTACATATTGAAATCTATCAGAAAGATTACTTTCAAACCAAGATGACAGACAAATTTGAGTGTTGTTCTAGTTTCCGAGTGGTGAGTCAACACACCGATTACTGAGCTGGGAGACATTGCCAGGCATAGCGCCAGGTGGAGGGGCATAAATCGAAACTTTAAAAAAAAATGTGTATAAACCGCACCCCCAACTTTGAATTTTTTTCGGCGGCAAAAAGGTGCGGTTAATACGCCGTTAATTACGGTATACAAATTTATCGGTGCTCCCAGTAAATTTAGATAAATCTCAAATAGCGCCTACGACCATACGATGGTAGCTGCAACCATGAAAATCTCAGAATATGTAGTTGTGATATATATATATTCCAAACGGTAATAGCAAATCGGTCGATTTTATTCAAAGAACATTGTTTTATAGCTAAATTAATATATTGACCTTGAGAGGGCGCTATACAACATTTAGAGTTTATTATTTACAATTTCATCACTTTGGACTCGATTTCAGCTGCTACAATGATCACTGAATATTGTAGGATTGCATATGCTTCAAATATGTTCATTTGAACCAAACTCATGATCCCTTACCAAAACTTTGTATTACCTTTAACAGGGTGAAACAATTGGACATGTGACATGGTGCTATAAACTTTGAGGTTTTGCAAACTTCAAATTTTAAATTATGACATTTTCATGCGAATATAGCTAATGACTTGGTAATGGGGTATAACGATTGGACGTACGGCAGGCATGGCGCGCAGAGCATCAGTGATATCCAACTTCCTGTGTGTCGGACCCGAGGGTCATTGCAACACGGAGAGGGGAGCCATAATTTTCTCCTCTTTTTTTTTTCCCCGCTGGATTATTCGAGATGATTCACGACATTGAAGTCGGCACTATGGCTAATTCTCACAAAATATCTATATCCTGACCTGACAAATATTTTGTCAATGAACCCTCATTTGTTGTATCCTCGTTGTCTAGTCTCTTCTTCTCAACATTTATCCATTTTTTATTTTTTTATATAACGTAATGAATTTTTTAATTTGGAGTCTTCTTTTACGCATCACAATGTGGTCAATGTCCGAGAAGACCCTTGGAAGTTACTTATTGATATGCAGTCACAAGACTTCTACACGTGTTCAAATGAGATCTGTTTACGCTGGACAAAATTATCTACTGTATATACAATATCAAATAATACATCGGTGAGCAAAGAAAGACATTTTGGAAGTTGATATGCGCCATGGTCTGATGCTGAAGACTAGCTTTTGGAAAAGATAAAATATCCGCTTTGTGCAATCTTTAATCAATCTAATCAAAATGGCACCCACCAAGGTCATTATTGCCCTGTTTGTTTTTATCTTTTCAATTAGCTGATTAATATTTTTAGATTTCTTGTTTTGATGTGGCCACTTTGAAACACGACTATAAAGAGTTTGTGGTTTGGCCGGCTAAAAGTTTTTTTCATAACTTTTAACCAGCTTTAACTCATTATTATGTTTTCTTCTTTTTTGGAGAGATGTCAATTAATGCACAGATATTATGACAGTAATTATATTAACAAATTTGATGAAAATCTGAAACAGGTGCATAGTATTTAATACAGTTAAATATGAAACTTATGACTTTCTTATGAATTATCAAAATAGTCTCAAGGGAGTATAAACAGTGGGGGGGGGGGGGGAATGATTAAAAGCAGTAGGTAATTTAACTTTTATTTAAAAAACTAAACTAAAGAAGAGCTGTGTTAAACCCATAACAATACAGCAAGGAAAAAAATGCTGCTTTGAAATTGTGCTTGTTTTGTAGCAAATTGGAAAAGACATACTGTACATGTACTTCCTCCTTTAAAAAAAAAAAAATTGTTTGTTGTGCTGACAACTTGTTCCTTTATTACAGGTACATGTACATGTAGATCTGTATTGCAAACCCTTCCATGTGTTTCACCTGAATATCACCTACATGTAGCTGTTGCTTATGTTGCGGTTCTGTCAAGACTTAAGAGCAAATACTGAATAGGCACACATGGATCTCTGGCACGTACACATACTGTATATATTTATTGTATGTAAACAATGAACAGATGGAGCCAAACACATGTCTATGAGTAAGAGAGAGACAGAGAGAGAGACAGAGAGAGACAGAGAGAGAAAAGTGGGGAAGAAATTGCGCAATTTCTTGGTAGAGTTTCAAAGAGCAGAGGTTGGGATTTACCAAGTATTTTCTGATGACTCATATTTTACGTGTGTCAGGATTATCTGAAGTGGTGGTTACATTTGGCGAGGGTTCTTTTTCCACTCATCAGGTGTCTTTGCCCACACATTAGGTGCCTTTTCAAGAAATGGGGTAATGTGATTTGATAGTTTTGGTTAACCTCCCGCTGCAGTGACTGCACTCTAGATCAGATGAAACATTGGACAAACAACACTTTGTTTCACCCTCCTTAAAATGACATTCAATATTGAAACATGCAGTTGATTATTAATACAGCTTTGATAGAATACAAGAAAATATCCCTGGATTTTTAAAATTTAGACCAACTGTAGTACATGAAGAAGAACAAATCTGTAACATTGAAATAAATTACAGGTCTTTTGGTAGCACAGTTTTTACACCCCTTTCATTCTTCACTTCTAGGAATACTTTCTTTTCTTTTTGGTTGTAATTTCATTCCTCTTCTCACTAAACTACCATTTTCACTTACTCTTCCAACTTCCACTCCCCTGCCATCCCCTCCCACTTCTCTGTCATTCCCTCTTCACTCCCTTGCCATTCCCTTCCTTCTTTCCCTGCCACTCCCCCTCTTACTCCCCATGCCACTCCCCTTTCTACTCCCCTGTCACTCCCCTTTCTACCCCCTTTCTACTCCCAAGCCACTTCTCTTTTTACTCCCCTGCCACTCCCCTTTATACTCCCTACCACTCCTCTTTCTACTCCTGTGCCACTCCCTTTCTACTCCCAAGCCACTTCTCTTTTTACTCCCCTGCCACTCCCCTTTCTTCTCCCGTGCCACTTCCCTGCCACTCCCCTTTCTACCCCCCCCTTTTTTCTCCCGTGCTACTCCCCTTTCCACTCCTGTGCCACTCCCCTTTGTACTCCCTTGCCCCTCCCCTTTCTTCTCCCATGCCACTCCCCTTTCTACCCCCTTTCTTCTCCTGTGCTACTCCCCTTTCAACTCCCATGCCACTCCCCTTTCTTCTCCTGTGCCACCTGTGCCACTTCTCTTTTTACTCCCCTGCCGCTCCCCTTTATACTCCCAAGCCACTCCCCTTTCTACTACCCTGCCCCTTCATTTCTATTACCCTTACCATCCCCTCCCCATTCCTTTCATGCACCCTTGTCGCATCCCCTGCCACTTCTCATTCCCCTTTCTGCCACTCCCCTTTCTGCCACTCCCCATTCAGATGAAACCCATCTTCCGAAGACACATGAGAAATGAAACAATACAAAGTAAATATGTTGATACCCTGTTTTATATTATTTTTTATGGGAAACTTCAGATTGAACTTGATAACACCACTTCAGTTTTATATCAAGTCTAGACTGAGCTGAAGAGGTGTATTAATGGGTACTCTACACACTAAACCATGAGAGATCGGCCAGCTGAAACCGGATAAGGTCAGTTTGATGGAACTGGCATGTTAGTCTTCATGTTAATCATTACAAGCATTCCAGGCAGTCAAGGTTTATCAGGCTTTGTGGCAGCAATGATTCACATGTCTAAATTTAATGTACAGTCGATATCTAGGAGAGATTACACATTGGTGTGAAGAGGTGTCTGGAAAAGAAGGAGTTTGAACTCTGGTATATATAGGGTGAAAAATAATGAACAACTTTTAATATTCTTTTTATTCTATCAGAATGAATATCATTAAAGCAATTTCATATGAGAGAGCTTGACACTTTTAAGCACCCAGGGCCCAAAATCTAAGCCCAGACCCCCCCAACAAAAAAAAATAAATAAAAAAAAATAAAATAAAAAAAAAATAAAATAAAAAAAAAATTAAATAAAATAAAATGATCTTGGGGCTCATGCATACAAAAATTAAAAAGTTCAATCTCGAGCCTAATCCCATCGAAATGTCCTCCCTGGCTCATTTCGTGTACGAATAAAAATAGCTCAATTTTGATACAACAGTTCCATCATGCGCTGTTGTCCCGAATACCTGCATTGTATGTCCACTGATTTTCAGGAATCATTTTGGTTATCAAAAATCATAGTGAGTTTCTTTGACAAAGCAGTAGCATGACCATTACTCAACATTTAACTTTAATTGAACCTGGGAAAAGGGTAAAAGAACACACCCTTAAACTTTATATTACCTAAACGCTACTAACCCAACCCTTATTCTACTACCCTTGTTTTCCTAACCCCTTCCCCTCCCCTCTCTTACCTCTTCCTCTCTCCCCTTCCGCCCTCCCCTGTGCCTCCCAACGGGCATCTCCATGTAGCAGTTTAATGTTGTATCGTTGAAAATAACTGTGAATGATTATTCTCAAGCACTAAATACAGTACAGCCTGTATCATATCTTTGAATTATTTAAGCTCAAGTGCATTTTATTTGTATGTTCGAACTTGAGCTCACAGTAAGATGCTACATGGGTATCTGCAGACTACACCTGTCATTAGGCCTGTTTTCATCAGCTCGAGATTGCCATATCCCCCTATTTCATCTATCCCGATTGCCAATTATCTAGTTAGTTTGAGTTTTCATCAGCACGAAGTTGCAATTAGTGGGATATTTAGTCGGGATTATCATCCAGAGATATCTTGGGATAGTTTGCAAAATATCCCACTATTTGGCAAACTACCCACTATTTGTCCGGTGCGTCCTCACCAGACCGAAGACTCGCACTATGCGCGAACGCTGAGCAAAATATCTCAAGCTAATTTCTCCAGGTCGAGTTTCAAGTTTCGAGGTCGAATCTCGAGCTGGTGAAGACGCGATTTGTAATTTAGGGATTATTTCCCAAATCAGAAATAGCGGGCTATTTGACAATCTCGAGATGATGAAGACGCGCCTATTAGGTCAAATTAGTTTGCAGGCTTAGACTTTAGTAATTTGACACTTTACCACAATTCCTAAAGCCTTGAGCATAGGCTTGCTTCATCAGTCCCTGGCTGTGTCCAGAGCAGCTAAAGTACAGAGCCTATGCAGTATGCTCACAGCCTAGTCTCACCGTGCAGACACCGTTATGCACCAAGACTCGAGGCTTTGTGACTGCAAACTACAGCTGTCACTGGGTCAGAGCATTATGATTCATAGGCTTATATCTCCGGTATTCTAGCTAGGCTGAAGTCCGCGGGTGTAGGGTTCCAGCTAGCTTGAACAGCTTTGGAGGGGCCCTACCCTACGTCATCCCAGCTCAAGTGGAGCAAAGTCCACTGGGGTTGATCTGAAAGATAGTAATAGCTCCAATATACCAGGGAGGTGTTGTATGTACCCATCTTCATTGGGTTACTGGTGAGCTGAATCGTTGAGGAGGGATTGGCATGGGTGTGTCAGTAACCGCTATTAAAAGACAGATGACATAGCATTCTAGATGTAGTATTATTGCTATTGTTTACTGGTGCAAAGGAGAAATCAACTAGTTTTGTGTTAGTTGGTTGTTTGTTTTATTCAGAGGGGTTCTTCATTAACTCATAAACTTTATTATATGGACCTATTTCTCCTCGTCTCTTTGGATCTGTACAGGTGTACTTGTAGTCTTGTACCATGGTGGCTTTAGACACTGTACCAAACTAAAGAACTGATATAGATGAATGATTTTCAACATTCTTTGTGCTTTATCATTTGAATGAAAGGACTATTTAAAGTACGTACAGTGTCAGACATTGGATATTAGCTTGTGCTACGGAAACTGCCGCTGAGCACGAACAGCAAAGTGGAGGTTTTCATGTAACTGCTTTGAAGCCCATTTTAGTTTGCGCTCATAAAATTGTCCTGAATGACAGATGAATATTGAGGCAGCCTTGATCCCTCCTACCTTAGAGTGCAGATATTGTGAAGAAACTTTGTGAAGATCATTCAAAAGTACTTTTTTTTGTGTGCATTATCAACTCGGAGTACTGGAGCAGAGCCTCAACTACGTTTTGTACCAATTTCATTTGCCTCAAGAAAATGTGAATAGATGGTGATTGCCCAAGTCGTATTGCATAATTGGATTTCTTTCAAAAAAGTGCTTGTATTTCTTGCAGTAACAGGAAGTTGTTGTCACATACCTGTTGAGGACCTACCTGACGAGGTACTGGCAGCATTGTAAGACAGGGAGGTTGATGGCCCAAGTGGATTAAGGGAGATCGGGAGGTGCGCTATTATATCGTTAGGCAGGGACAAAACAAACTTTGAAGAGAGAGACAGAGAGAGACAGACAGAGAAAGAAAGGGAGATATATATATATATATATATATATAAAGAGAGAGAGAAAGAGAGAGAGAGAGACAGACAGAGACAGATAGACAGCAAAAGAAAGAGATAGAGAAAGAGAGAGAGAGGGAGACAGAGAGAGAAGGAGAGAGAGAAGGGGGGGGGGGGGAATAAAGAGAGGTGAGAGAAAGAGGGAGAGAGACATATAGGGTAAGAGAAAGAGACAGTAGGATAAATATAGAGTAAAAGAAAGAAAGAAAGCAACTGAATAAGAGGGATAGAAAGGGAAGAGAGAGAGAGAGAGAGAGAGAGAGAGAGAATAAAAGGGAGAGGAAGAGAGGAACTTGCATGGACAACAAGTAATTGTCAGCTTCCACTTCAGTGCAGTAGGGGTACCCTCCGCAGTTAGTTAGGAGTTCCTGCAGGATCGACCCGCATGTGCGTAATACTGTCTTTTCCCCCTTTGCATTGTACCAGGCGTAAATACAGCAATTGTTTTTCTCGCACCTCACGTGGATCTCACTCAAGTGTTGTAAGGGCTTTCCAACGCAACAGTTAAGCTTGGGTTTAATTGATACATCGTAAGGTGAAGACAGTTTATACAATAACCTATTGTCTTGTTCGCTGAACTTCACTCATCTGCCTGCATGATGCTACGTAGCATGTTTTAGGAGCGTGACAACACTTTTGTGGCATTCGTTCCTGAACCTATTTGTTGCCAAACATTAGTGAACATATAACTCTGCAGTAGTGTTGTTGTCGAGGAACAGACTCTCATTTTGACGGTTTTGTGCATCCAGGCAAAGACTTTTGAATGTTAACGTAATCACTTTCGGGATTAGCCAACACCATGTTACGACAGAGGTATCAATGTGAGTATAGAATGCTTGGAATCGTTCGGTATTTTTCTTCAACTATCATCCACAGTCGATTTCATATATTTTAAGTTGTATATGGAAACTTGATTGACATCTGGTGAGAGCCACAAGGCTATAAACTTTTTGTAAATAATTGTTTGTAAAAAAAGTATACAAAATATACTAAGTAACGCTCTTCTGGCTTCAGCAGAATGTACATGTATTGACTTTCCAGTGTCATAAACAAACACTACTTAACCTGTATACAGAGGGAAAGTTTGTTTGTGAAGCTGCTAAGCATTTCACTTATTTTTTTCAATGACCAATTCCAACAATTTCCCAGGCTATGCCTCAGTTTGAACCATTCAATATTTTCAATCAAAAATAGCCGCCAAGCATGGTTTTATTTGGCTATTCTAGTACCCCAAACTAAACCAAAATGGAAAGTACCAAGGAGGGGGAAGAGGAAGGGGTAGGGAGAGATATTGATGTTCAGAGAATGATCATATCAGTTGATATGAATATCTTTTCCATTTCAATTTTTCAACTGTTATTCTTGTACACAGTCGTTTGCTTCAGCATTTAGTTTGATCAAATTTGCACTTTTAAGGTTTTATTCAAAAATTAAATAATTCATAGAATTGTGAACTGTTTTATCATATTTTGCTTTTCATTTTAACAGTCTTGGTTATGCCATGTGTTATTTGCTTTTGTGATTTTATACACTGACATTCATTATATTGCACTGATCTATTTTGCCATTACAATATTGTAATTGTTTCCAATATTTACTCTATCATGTAAAAAGAACATTTATATAATTATTCATCTGTATGGCTATGATAATAGAAGGATCAGAAAAAGAAGGAACTGCGTAATTTAAGAATTAAAAAAGAAGATTGCATGTAGTTCAATTACTATGTGACACAATTTTAACTGCAAAAAAATGACTAAACTCATTTCTTTTTGCTGAGAGCTAGAAATATATAACTCGTAAAATGAGAGTTAGAGCCCTTTTTACCTCCAAGCAGACAATATACATATGTATATGATAATTAAATTAAATAGCCTTTATTAGTGCGACAATGTTCCCTTAATGGCAACAAACTCAGCACATAAAGGATGCTTAAAGGTTCATACAATTATTTCTACATGTACATGCAGACCAGGTAGTATCAATTCATTCAATGCAAATTAAGACAAAGAATGTTTATGAAGATACCTCATGTACAATTATAAAACTGTTATAAGCAGAAACAAAACCTACATGTACTGCTATACATGTACATGTACTTCTATCCAAAGCAAAGTAGCAAAGCGTGTACTAGGAGAAGCAATTAGTGCAGGCATTGTCATCCCATCTCTCCCTCCGTCAAAAAAGGAAACAGTTATAAATTTGCATGAATAGACAGGAAGCGAATTCACAAAAACAATTACATCTTCCTTCCCCTCTCTCTAATTACGCACCCCTAACATGTGGGATGGGTTTGGGGGAGGGGGAAATGCGTGTAGTGCATTGTCTGAAAATCCATGATGTCAAGAGCCTTTCTCAGAATATTTCCCAAAACTTTACTTTGTAGCATTATATGTCCATAAACAGTTTGATTGAAATGATTGAATATATGCCTATTTAGCAACGATTCTAGACAAACAACTTGAGTTTGGGGGCGGGGAGGGGGAAGCTTTGAGTGTATTGTCTGAAAATCTATGACGTCAAGATCCTTTCTCAAAATATTTTTTCCCCAAAACTTTCCTTATTATCCTCTTTTGTAGCATTATGTCTATAAAGAGTTTAATTGAAATGATTGAAATGATTGAAAATATGCCTAATTTGTACAATTCTAGACAAACAACTCTAGTTTGGGGAGGGGGGGGGGGGGAAGCTTTTAGTGTATTGTCTGAAAATCTTTGATGTCAAGATTTTTTCTCTTTTATTTCTCTTTAATTAGCTCATAGCACTTTTTTAAATCTTCAAGAAGATTGATTGAAATGTTTTGAATATTATAAGCTTAATTAGTAAAATACTAGACAAAGAACTTGAGTTTCGGGGTTGGGGGAAAGCATGTACCGCATTTTCTGTATTTAAGTCTCTGATGTCAAAATTGTTTCTTTTAATATTTTTTAACAGTGTTGTTTTCCTTCTAGCATTTCATGTTAATTATGGTTATGTTTCGCCAATATGTCCTACTACTAGAAAAACTCAAGACAAATTGTTTGTACTTAGGGGAGGGTGCATGGAAGCTTATAGTGTAATGTCTGAAAATATGTGATAAGATCATGTGAAGATTCTTTATTTTTCCCATATACTCTTTTGTAGCTCATCATGTCCATCAAGAGATTGGTTTAAATGTTAAAATATGCCTCATTAGTAAATATTAAAGATATAATGACTCCTATGAGAGGAATAGTTGTTTTTAAGGCTCAGGGGATGTTGCATCCTGATAACACCCTTGCTATTGCAAGTTTTTTGAAGCAGGGCCCAGGTATTCAAACCAAACCAAGTTGCTTTAGTTGTACCAGGGAAGTAAGATATAGGTTTAAAACAGGTCATTTAGGTTTTTGGACATGTTTCATTCAGGATGTCCCAGGACTTTTAATGGCACTATCTAGGTCCAGGAATTACAGACCTTTACAAGGTCCGTAGATAAACCTGGAACTGAACAAAAAAACAGCTGTTGTGTTGTGTTCTTAAGAAGCAATATAACCCAGGTCCATTCAGTTGCCCTCGTATAACCCATGCAATTTCAAAGCAGGGCGCAGAACTAAGTTTTTTGGAAAGGGGTCTAGATTTGGGGTTTTAAAGTTAGAGCCTGCATGCCTGAGCCCTATGTAACAATTTTTATTTATTTTAAAAATATTTTTAAAACTTTATTGTTGATTTTATTCATCTTTTAAAATTTGTATTTCTTTTATTTATTTATTATTATTAATATATATATGTCTTGTTTGGGGGAGGGGGAGTGGGGAGGGAAGATAGATGTCTGGACTTAGATTTTGGGAGCCAATTTGTCTCTGGCACCTGGTAGTGTCAACCCTTTTTTTAAGGACGTGGATCGTCAGGATTATGCTTCATGTGTAGATGAGAAATTTGGTTCAGTCTATTATTATTATTGCATTTGCTAACTGGACCCTTGTTTTGATTTTTAAAAACTAAAAAGACTAAAAAAAATAATGCATTTATCAAGCAGATAATGAAGACTGTTTGCTGTGCACATCAAATCAAAGTTTACAGAAAAATAATAATAACAAATGAACGAGATACTTCTTTCCCTTCTAATAATAGTTGGAGGTGACTTTGTTGAGATGTCAAGGCGAGGGAAATGAATTTAGGAAGAAGAAACGATGATAAACAGACAACAATACTGCAATCTAGCTCTAAAGAAAAAGTTCAGAATCAAATGCATAGTATCTGATTCTGTAAAGTTATGCTAGCAATTGATATGAAGTTTTTACACCTCCATTGAGTAAATGAATATTTTTTACACTTGAACGGAAAATTAGAAACATGTTCATTTTGTGTTGTTTAATGAAGGTATTTGTATCAAATACTTCTGATGACCTACATACACTGTTTCTTTCATGCTGTGATCGCTTGCCCAGAAATCAACTTTATCTCATGATACTGGCTTGTCAGATGATCAATCACAATTTTTGTTGTTGAATATTTTAATTGAAGAACAAATAATCGAACTTATGTGATTTTTGTGTAGTCATGACAAATATACCTTAAATCTCCGTGTATAAGGCGCATTTTTTGCCGCCAAAAAAAATTGAAAGTCGGGGGTGCGCTGCGTTTTATACACAGGTACAGAATTTTTTTTTTTTTTTTTTTTTTTTTTATAGTTTCGATTTATGGCGCTTTACCTGGCAATGTCTCCTACCTAGCTCAGTAATCAGTGTGTTGACTCACCACTCGGAAACTACAACAACACTCAAATTTGTCTGTCATCTTGGTTTGAAAGTAATCTTTCTAATAGATCTCATTATGTAGTTTATAATAATAATTCCTCAATTTTTTTTTCTATAACAAATGGTGTACCACAAGGTTCTATCCTAGGTACTCCATTGTCAGAAATTTAGAGGATGCTATTCATATCATGCATGACTATTGATGTTTGGCATAGAACACAGTGCTTCTGCTAGGTGATGTGATGAGGCTGGTGTGGGACACTTGGTATCATGAAGCCTTAGACTGTTGTTACTATTATTTGTGACAAGTTCACAACTTCAACTGCACCTCGATGTAAATTGAAGGTTGTTCCCCGCGTGGGTTTTCGGCAACAAAACAACAACAACAACAAAACAAAAAACAATTTTTTATTTTTTTATTTATTTTTTTATTTTTTTGCCCCCAAAATAGGGTCACGCCTTATACACAGGTGCGCCTTATACACGGAGATTTACGGTACATACAAGTACATACTATTTGTTGTAGGCTTACAAATCTAACATTGTTTGTACATGACATGTACATGTTCTTCTAGTGTTTTGTTTTATACATAGCGTGCATTATACTGGATATTGTAAAAGATTAATCATCAAGCCTTCGAGTTGATCAACGTTTTGCCACCGTTTCCCAACTAACATCATCATAATACGTGCTATATGACATGTTTCCTGCCTATTTGCTCGTTGTGCCAAGAAAGAATGGCAGATGTGTTGTTTACTTCCTAAAATTTAGCATTAGTTTTTAGGGGGATGTGGGGGAGAGGCAGCAAATTACAAAAAGGAGAGATACTGTTCAGAAATGAGAGCTATACGGTGTGAGTCCAAAAAAAGTTTACACCTAGACAATTGCTAATTATTTTAAAAATCATCTATGAACAGTAAATTAGCATACACCTGTACAACTGGTGAAAGAGTGTTTTATCAAATGTTTTAAACAAATTTATTTGATTTTACTTTATTTTATTTTATGTTATTGTCAGATGTAAAAACCTGATCAATGTATAACAAGGAAAGGAAATCTTGAAAGAATAACCTATAAAAGCTGATAAATAGCTAGATATCAAATACAGTCCACATATAAAATCACTGAGAATCTCACTTTTCCGAAGGGAATTGCAAAAGAGCTTCTTTGAAAGAAAAAAAAAGAGTTTCCGCTGGGGAGGGAATATATAGCAAAATGCTGGTGTTGAATCTCCATGCCTGTATCAAAGTATACAGGTGGATTCTTTAGGCCTGCAGATTTAGGATAATATCTTCCAGCTAGCTGTTCCTTATTGTTTAAAATTTATATAATCTTTTCTCATCATTTTATTTGTTATTAAATGGATGGGGGCAATGTAGGGTAGAGGGATGAGGTAACATGTTTCTAATTTTTTTTGAAGGCCCCCCCCCCCCTCCCCATCCCCCTTTACACACACACAGTCACACATACGCTGCAGTCACATACCTCAATAAGATGACTATTCAAAAATATGTTTCTTTGTCATGAAAGCCACTGATTTGGCAGGAAATTTCATTGTAAACCCAACAGGATGTGCAACAATTGTAAGCAATCATGATTACTGTGGAGGCACTTTACATCATGTATGTTAATCTGAAAGAGAGGGCCCCATGTACGAGGTATATAGTCTTTGATGTTTTACTTATGCATATTAAGGTTCTGTACTAGATCCTTTGACCTTTTAAGGATGCTGTAAAGTGAAAACTACAGTGTTTTACCGCTGGGTCTCGTTAAAGCGTGTTAAACTTAGAGGTAGACTGGAATCACTGGATGGAGGCGGCCTCAGTCTGGCTTTTCAAAAAAGTTGATGTTACACAAATGTACGTCGAGCCGCCTCCGGGGCCGGCCTCAGTCCACTTTCAATATCAATGATGTATCAAAATTATTCTGCTGACTCCAACAAGGAGCATGTCCAGCCTTCAGTTAAGGTCAATGTCTGTGGTCATTGTGGTCTGAGTAACGCAAGGACAGGAAAATAAGGCTAATTAGTCATGTGCTTGAGGATTATGAAATCATTGACCTTTACAGATGTCCAGATAATGCACTTTCACTCAAGATGTTGGCCAGAACTAATCAATGCATGATTTGTTTGATGTATTGCAGTGGCTGCTATTTCTGTAGATCTATCTTCCATACCTTTTATTATTGCTCCTTTTGTATGTCTTTTTGACACAATCAACTTCTGATCCCACTTAAAGCTTACACTTAAACATTGACATCATTGACTTAATGGTATTTAAAAAAGGGTACCTTCATCAACATTAGCATGCAGCTTTCACCAAAATCCAAGCTATCCAGAGCGGTATTGCGGTATTGTAATGATATTTTTGGAACTTGTTTCTTTCTTATTGTATATGAGGAGGCGCGATAGCTCAGTCGGTAGAGGGGTGGTCTCGTATTCCGGTGACCCGGGTTCAAAACCGAGGCAATGCGCTAGTGCCCCTTGGTAAGGCATTAATCCTCATTACCAGGTCCCTCGGAGAGGACCTTAAGCCGTCGGTCTTCTGGTTGCTTACTAACAAGCAATTATTGCTTTCTTAGCTATCAGGTAAAATAACCACCACTATTACAATATATACATGTATGTACACTATACACTTTTTGTAGGTCACGTTATGTAATATAATTTCCCCCCTCTCTCTCTCTCTCTCTCTCCCTCTCTCTCTCTCTATTACAGCTTTAACGAAGGTATGTTTTAAGTACTACCATGGAGCTACAGGGGAGCTACGGGCCTGTACGTCCACCATCAACATCAAGAACTTGGATGTTTGGGACCCGGAGTCAGACGAAGAACTAGACGAATACGACCCGTTTATCAAGCTCACATTATCAGGTAAGTTTTGAGTGGTGTCAATACTCGACTTTGGATGTGAAGGTTGTAGGTTCAAAGCCCTAGCTCAGAATTTTTGTCCCTCTGCAGGGCATTTATCTAGATGAAAACAACCCTCTTTTAAATATTGAGCTCACATTATCACGTAAGTTTTGAACAGGGTGTGTTTGAAAGAGGTGTTGCTGAGTGCTTTCAATAATTGACTGTGGATGTGACGGTTGTAGGTTCAATCCCCAGCTCAGCCCTTACACAACGTACATGTACAGTATGTCTTCCTGAAAGACGTTTATCTACATCCGCCACTTTTCACCTTGGTGTCATAGGCAAGAACCTTCTAATATATGGTTACCTCGGTACCGAGTTGCCAGAAATTCTTTCTCAAGCACTTTTTGTGTTCTGATTAAGAGTGGCAAATGATGATTACTTTCCTTGCCAAAGGGCATCACACTATGAACATGACGGACAAAAAAAGCGGACAAAATATACAGTTCCTCAGGTAGACAAAGGAACATCCCTTCACTGCTATTGTGTAAAAATGCGTAGAACAGGTGTCACATGCATATTCACCTGTTCTACACATTTTTACAAAATAGCAGTGAAGGGATGTTCCTTTATCTACCTGAGGAACTGTATATTTCGTCCGCTTTCTTTGTCCCTCATTTTCATAGTGTCAGTGCTATGCTGGAATTTGAATTCTCAACCTCTAACATGAAATGCAAGCCAATGAACCACTAGACCACTGAACGACATCACCTGGTGTGCAAATTGACTATCCAATGTGCATTTGAATAGTAACGAAGATGACTTAGACAAATATGACCCATTTGTCTAGCTCTTTATCAGGTAAATATTGGAAATGCAAACAACATATGTTTCTATTAATATTCAGAAGGTGTGTGCAAATTATGGAAATTCCATTTTGTGTTGGGATAGAACTGGTATTATCTGGTTTTTGTTTGTTGAAGTGAACAACAGGTGGCTGAAAAGCTCTGTATGAAGAGTTTCGCTGGTATTGAAGCATGCAAAGTTTTAATTGAGTTCCTGTTGTGGCTTAAAAATGAATATAACCTTTTACAATCAATATAAACATTGTTACTTGATGGAGACTGTGTTTTGTTTATCCTGCAGTTCAGTCAGGTTTTATGATTATAGCTATTACAACAGTTAGTATTACCCTTAATCAATATATCCCCTCTGTATCTAGACCTCAAGATTTGATCAGCACATTGTCTCTTCTTCATCTTGCGGTCCATAACAGCTTTAATTGATTTCTCATTACTCATTATTTAGTCAATGTACACATCAAGACATTTAACCAAGACTTTTTGTCTTATTCTTCGTAAAATATGGCTGATAACAGTTAATACCACCTTTAAGAAAGTTATCATTGTCATCAAAAAGTACAGTCTGTTATTCCTGCGATTTGGGAGAAAAACAACATGAGCTGCCCTACACAAACTGGCTTTCCTCCAAACATTGGGCGAAGGAGTGGGCGAATAAAAGAATTAAACCATCCTGTTTCAGGATGGAAAGACGAGGCAGTGAAACTGGGTTGTCAACCTGTTGGGTCCCGTTTACACCCGATGCCGTAAATGTTCTGAAGAAACTCCAGTAGCAAAATAGAACTTGAGGTTGGATTTCAAATACAAATACAAACAGATTGATAATAATGGTAGAAATGATGCACACAAAAGGCCTGTCTTCATCAGCTTGCCAAATAACCCGCAACTTTAACTATCCTGAACTCGAATTAGCCATTTAATTTGAGTCTTCATCAGCCTGCAGTTGCAATTAGTGGGATATTTGGTCAAGAAAAATATCCAGAGAAATCTTGGTCTTGTTTGTAACCCCTCCTGTGCGTTCACTTACAAGTAAAATAGTTTACTTTGCAAAGTGCACTGACAGGTATGGGATTAGGGTAAGGATTGGAATTAGATTTAGCTTTCAAATTAGTTTTAGGATTAAGGTTAGGGTATAGGTATAATGTTGGGTCAAGGGTCGAAGTTGGGAATTGGGTTAGTGTAGGAAAATTACCACGGAGCAATTGTTGCAGGAGTAACTGTGGTATACAACCCACTTTGCCACAATGTTATGTTTTTTAAAAACAATATTACAGTTTACCACGTCTGGTGTGAAAGGGGTCTTGTGAAAGACGGCATCCTCTGCACTACCTGTTTTCATGCACATGAAATTAGGAACACAATCCTGCGCAGGAGGTAATTCCGTGTTTGTGCCAAGAAAATACACAGAAGTGATTAGTCAAAGGCCAGATTACATTATCAAACATGAGCTCGAAGAATGTGCGCGTGGAAGACATTAATTAGACGATGAAATCCCAGAAATTAGCTGTAATGTCGGAAGGAATTCTTGCAATCGATTCATCCATCCTGTGCAAGAAAGATGTCAGGTTTGTGTGAGATAAATACTGCTTTTTGTGCTGTTCTAAGTTATCATTAAATATACCGTAATCATGCAGTCTGACCTGCTTAATAATTACCATCTGGATAGAAATACTACCTTTTCTCTATTTTACACATTTCTCATTGAAACTTATGCCTTTTATGCCTTTTAAAATTACTTTTACTAAAAATGATCATAGATGCTAACAGCTTTCCATAATTTTTAAGTCCAACTTAGAGATAAGTTCAACTTAGGATCTTTGTGAAACACCCCCATGGCCATTCAATTCGCAGCCTTTAATTGTTTAAATACAAGTGAATTAAAAAAAAAAAAATTAAAATCTTATATCTAAAAATAAATACCGGTAAGTAAAACCTCAATTCCATCCATAAATAAAAGAGAAAGGGTTGATCATCTCGACAAGGTTTTATGATGGACTTGAAGGTATATAGCAGGAAGGAAGTGGGGTTACTCATAACCTAAGAGGAGGGGGGGGGGGGGGGGCTCTGTTGAAATGCCTCTAAATTTAGGGAATAACCCCCATGTAGACTACACCATGCATTCTCTATTCCTAGGACTAAACGGCATATTGCAGACTTCCTTCTCCTCAAACAGGTGTGGGGGAATAGGAACGTTTAGTGTTTCATTCTTTCAAATATCAGAAGAAAAAACTGAAAAAGTTTAGGTCTAATTTGAATAAAGTTTTTGTTTCAAAGAAAGGGAAGACAAAGAAGGGTGGATGTGTGTGCATGTTTGAAGTGATGGATGAGTTTGAATACCAGGAGGTGTTTCACAAAGATCCTGGGTTGATCTTATCTCTAAGTTGGACTTAACAATTATGGAAAGCCGTTAGCATCTTTGAAAATATTTTGTAAAAGTTATTTTGAAAAGCATAAAATGTTAATTCAAATCATTCATATTTTCCATTATCAAGGATATTTCTAAAACAGTAGAATTTTTGATTTATAATGTATTTTATTTTAAGGCTACAGATGGCTCTCCATAATTTGTATGTCCAAATTAGAGTTTGACTTGGGATCTTTGTGAAACACCCCCAGGCCTCCTTTATTTCCTGTGCATTTGACAATGTGCATGAAGCTTGCTTTTCATTATTTAAGAAATAGTTTTCAAGAAGTTCAAGGTTTAAAAAAAAAAGGGAAGACAGGGGGTATTTGGTTGTTTGTGTGTGGAGGGGGGGGGGGCATGAGTTTGAAAGTACCGAAATACTTGAACTCGTATTCTGTATTTCATGTGCATTTGACAATATGGAAACGTTTCGTTTGCAAGAAGAAACAAATTGAAGAAGCAAGTTTTTAAGAACGGGAAGACAGAAAGTTTGTGTCTATGTGTATGGTTAGGTGGGATGGGTTTGAGTACTACTTGATCATTTCCAGTGCATTCAACAATGTGGAAACTCGCTCTTTATTTGTAAAAGAATTATATTACAAAAGTTTAAGTTTAAATGTATGTGTGTTTGTGTGTGGATGGGGGGGGGGGGCATGAGTTTGAAGGAACCAAAATACTTGAACCCCTATTTTGTATTTCATGTGCATTTGACAATGTGGAAACTTTTTTTCAAAAAAGAAATTAAAAAAGTTGTTTTTAAGAGAGGAAAGACAGAGAGTGGGTGGTTGTGTGTGTGCGTGTGTGTGTGGGTAGGTGGGATGGGTTCGAATACTACATGTACAAATGTAGGCCTCCTTCATTTCCAGTGCATTTAACAATGTGGAAACTCGCTCTTTATTTTTAAAAGAATTATTTAAAAAAGTTTAAGTTAAAATGCATACAGTGTTTGTGTGTGGATGGGAGGGGGGGGGGGGATGGGGGAGCATGAGTTTGAAAGAACGGAAATACTAGGCCTTCTATTCTCTATTTCCTGTGCATTTGACAATGTGGAAGCTTTTCATTACGACATGGTTTGATGCCGAGGAACAACTGTGAAAGTATTTAGTAGTGCCCCATCTCTGTGTTCACATCAGACTACTGTGAAGTTTAATAGAGTTACACAAAACCAGAACCCTTTACATTATCAAAATAGCTTCTGTCCTATTCAAAGCCATTCATTTTCAGAGCTTTATATATACATGTATATAAATATAAATTTATATTTAGAGCTTTGATTTTATTCTGAATTGAAATAGTATTGGATGAGGTTTACTTCAACAATATTTTTTAACAACATTTTGGAAGTTTTTTTCTGTGTTCAAACTGCATTCTTGTGTGGTTCACTGCCTTCAAATTCATACTTTTTGAAAAAGAAAAGGAAAAATGAGAGAAAAAATTGTGAAAAACAGAAGAATCTATGAAACAATCTTGATGATATTGTGTGATATGTATACTTCAAATATCCCTATTTTCTACTCCTTTTTTCCTTTCTTTCTTTTATTTAGCAAACATATCAAGGAAACTTTTGTAAAAGTTGTCATGTCATGATTATTTACAGATTTCTAGACCAACTCTAAAGTTTGAAATGAGAAGAACATGTGGCAAAGTATGAAATTCACTTGAATACATTGTAGGGAATTTAATTTACTATTAACGATCACATCTTTTTAGCTGCAAAATCCAAAAACAGCACTGCAAAAGGAAATATGTTTATAATACAGATTATCCATTTAGAAATATAAGTGAGATTTTCAGAGCAGATGTTTCCCAAAAGTGTCATCCATTTCGCCAAAAAAGTAGAAATCATAGTGCGAGAAATGACGGGTGTGAAATGAGGAAATAGGACAGGCTCTCTTGTCGGAAGTGTTCTAGCTTTTTTTCCGCATTAAGGGTGATTAAAAGAGCAGCAGCGCGAACGGAAGACTTAAATTTGGAGGTGAAAATCTACAGGAAATCTTCTGATTTTCCCCAAATCCTGATCTTGTCGAGTTCAAGATTTATGGAAATGGGTTATTGGAGGGGGGATAAAAGACATGGATTCAGGAGATATAGAAAACAAAGAACATTACTCAATATGGCATCCTGGGGTAGCTATCATCTGTAGATTGAGTCATTAATGGCAGGATAAAATTAGAAATTGAATTATTCCAACGAAACAAAACCAACAAGGACTGCAAACGGCCTGATAGAAAGTCATCCAAGGGAAATGAAGGGAAATTTAGACATAAATAGCAGAAGTTCTAATACTGGCCAATTTGAAATTGTCAAATTTGAAATTGGTGTGTTAGTGTCAGTGTGTTTGATGTATGTGACGATGTGTTTGATTCATCTTTCCGATGACAGAAATTTAATGTTTTAGATATAGTAATCTGTTAGTGGTAAGGAAAAACCAAAGTAGTCCTTTTTGTGGTATAGGAATTGTGTAGCTACCGGTAATTGAAAACATTCATATAAAAGTTTTGTTGCCAGTTATCAAGAAAATAAAAAGTGAGATTTAAACTGTGTGGTTTTCAATCCTCACTTTATTTTTGCCTATTCATGTGTATATGGGGATATATAAAATTAATTGCCTGATTTCACTTCCGCTGGTGGACTTAGCTGTAATACAAAATAAAAGATATAAATTCACTGTTATTCACTAAAAATGCTGAATTTTTTTAAATTGATTTTTCTGTCATAGTGATCAAAATCTCATTAGTCAGATTTTGTTTTTGTTAACACACAAATTATTAGATTTCTGATCACACTTCTTAAGAGTCCTTGTAATTGTCCCAGGAATTATGGCCCTGTTTGATATCAGAAAAATGGAGGAGAACTGAATATTATATGTTGAGAGCTAGAAGGGCATTTTCAAATGTAAAAATTAGCAATGTAGGAGTCCCTCAAGATACCGAGTTGGGACCTATAATTTTTTTAATTATGGTTAACGATGCATGTCATGATGAAGACAAATGAGCATGATAAATTCTTTGCTGTAGATTTATGTAATGCTCTGTTTTTTCTACATATGGTAAAGTCCTTATCCGACATTTACATCACCCAAGACTCTCTGAGAGACAAGGTGGTATTTCTTGATTGGACTACGGGTTTGCTGTGTGCAGACCTGTACACCCATTAATGGTATTTTCACCAAGTCTGGTGTCAGCTAATTATGAGCTTCGTCTCATGGAAACTGACGACCCACCCACTTTAAGAGATGAACTATGGAAACTAAACCAACAACAGCAGCAACTGTGATGAGTGGACATCACATGTTACATGGTGGTGAATCAATCGTGATTTAATAGGCCTGTCTTCACCAGCTCGAGTTTGCCAAGTATCAGCTCAAGTTTGCCAAGTAATTATTAACCAGTTAATTTGCGACTTCATCAGCCCGCAGTTGCAATTAGCGAGATATTTGGTCGAGAAAATATCTGAGAAATCTTGGGTCTTGTTTCCAAAATATCCTGCTATTTTGGAAATAGCAGGCTAATTTGCGCCCCTCCGAGCTAGTTTGTGATGAGCGTATCTGGTCTGGTGAAGGCTAGTGTAGACGGAACTTCAATCTTCGGGATGATATCTCGATTTTGAAAATAGGGGGTTATTTGGCAAACTCGAGCTGATGAGGACAGGCCTAATGAGTACAGGCCTAATGAGTACAGGCCTAATGAGTACAAGACACTGACCTAGTGTGAGGAAGGATTCTAGAACCTTGTACGGAGATTAAGATATTGAGAGAATCACAGGGGCCTGGATATTGTCATAATGCATGTTACAGTGACACTGAACTGATGAACTTTCAACCCTAGCGTACTGTTTATTGCACAGCGCCATCTCATGGTGAACTTGCCAATAGTGCTTAACTCTGATACCTAACATATTCCCACTTCGCAGACAGATGACTCAATGAAAATAAAAGAAATATTAAACATCCATGAATATCCCCAGCTAAATGTATATTTTTATATAAAGTTATATTTTTCATATGAGTTCCTTTAGAAATTTGTACAAACAAAGTTATACATATATATATATTATTATTATTATTTTTTTGTTGTTGTTGGGGGGGGGGGGAGGGAGGGTGATACTTCTAATAGAATACGTGTATTGCAGTTCCAATTCCCAACACTTAATAGACACGATAATGATGTCATAGAATCATGATTGAGATCTCTTTGTCGTTCGAGCAAATTTTAGCGACGTTATAAAATGCATCTTTTTCGGCGTTTCATGTTTGCGTTTTGAAACACGTTTATCCTTACAACTGACAAAAAATCGCTTGGACGCAACCGTGTTTTAAACTAAACGTCTTTGAAAAACGTGTTTCTAGGGTGAAAAAGTGTCGTTTGAATGCACCCTTAAAGGTTTGAAATATGAGAAGTGTACTTTATTGCAGAGAGACCAACGAGCTGTTCTTCATTTTGGCAAAGTTACAGAATGGATGATAAATAGGTCATCTTGTCAAACTTTCAAATTTATGATTCAATTTTTACGACTTCTCTTTCCTAAAATTCAGGATGTCCTACAAAAGTATAACGTCCTAAGTTTGCAAATTTGTGTATCGAGAAAGGGGTGAAGAAACAATTGTCCTTGTGTACCCTGCATAAAAATCCAAGTGTTTTGTCACTGGAATTGTATTCTTAATCAGTATTTCCCAGTAACCAGTAATCTCTCGATACCTTCAAACAATATCTCAAAACACCTCTTCTGTAAATAACATAATTGTAAAGTGTTTTTGAACATCTAAATGGAAAATGCTCTACATATTAGTATTATTATGTTAATTTTTAACCAGGAAATATCATCTGTATGTGCTCTCTGTTATTCTACTTCTAACTCGTAGTAGTGCTATGTAACTGTTTATGATTCAAAGATTCAAATGATTTTTTATTTCTCATGCAAAACATAATACAATGAATAAGTATATTACTAAAAAATATACAATGAAAAAACAAATATAATAGAAATAGCACAAGAAAAGAGGAACTAACTAGAAGCAGAGCTTGTTGAAGTGTTAATTCCTCAGATGCTGTTTATACACCATGGATGGAAGCCTGGCGCTGCCTAATTGTTTGGAGTATATTTCTTTTTAATCTTTGTATTGGACAAATGGTTCTGCCAGTCTCATCACAGACAGACAGATTTAATACTTTGATGTGTCAGGTGTGAATCATTTATTGTAACAACAAATGTGTTTCCATGGAAATTTGCATTGCTTATCCTGCAAATAGCTGATAAATGATGAGAACAAGAAAGAGGGCTTTCAAAGACTATACACGAGATATGTCCAACATCATAGACCCTTCATGTTGCCTCTTGGTGCCAAACAGTCTGCTGCCATCTAGTGGCCTGTTTCATGTAGTCTCATGAGGAGGAAGCTAGACCTCTCAAATTGGAGATGATTTGAAACACGTTATTGGATTTCTCTGTGGATTGTGGCTCGTCATCGATGCAGATTTAAGAGTCAGAGTTTATTCTAGAAGAGAGACCCCCCCCCCCCCCCCTCCCTCCAAATGTAAAGGTGCAGTGACAAAATATGATGTATTTCAAGAATCTTGATAGGAGATGGTTGTTTTCTAAATGACTCAGAAGGGATTTTGATCATGTTATCAAAGTTTGTCACAAAGTGTTACATATATTCTTTTTTTGTTTCTTATCATTTGGCATAAAATGATAATAATGATAAGATGCATGTTCTGAGCTGATTTATATACTCATTGACAACTTTATCTAGTATTATAATGTTGTAAAAAAAAAGCTAATAAAAGTAGTTTCTAGATAACTGGATCTATGGACATATAGGAAATACATGTATATAATCTTTAACCAATCTCTTATTACACTTGATTTATTTCTACTTACACCATCATGTAACCTTTTTCATAAAAATAAATGTGTAGGCGAAATATTGTCAATAGATCATAATCGCTCATTTAATCTCATTTAATTTTTTGGCCATGAATTTTGCCTAGTTATTAAATACCCCTGTAGTAGCACATACCTGTTCAATTCCTCTTTTTAATCCATTTTTAATGCAACCAGAGAATTGATATACCTCAACCTACATACATATACATTCTTTTCACAATTTTCCCTCATTTCAAAGAGTGAACAAAGATGGAAATATTTTATTTAATAGTCTACCTTTAATTCAGTTCCCAAGTCAGTCATGCAGTAAATCATTTAAAAATGACATTTTCCCCCATTTTCATCTGATTTTTTCTATTGGAAGCATGCATCAGCGAGTCATTAGTCGTTGGGTTGAGAGTGACCCTTATTATTAATTTGCTTCCTCAAATCAGCCACACGGCTTCCAGCTCTTGGCCGTTATTAGCTCCTGGGGAGATTGTTCGTGTTATTGATTGAGCTGGGAAAAATTGATGGGTTAGGGAGGGGGAGGGGGTTGCCAGAATTTGCTCAAAATGGCAAAGTGACCTAATAAGAAGATGGGAAAACGAGACAATATGGCCATCGGGCCATTTTCATAATTAACCAAATTTAATGCATACGTCTTTGTGAAGTGCCTCAGTATAAATTATTTCATTCACCAATAATTGTATTACAATA
This sequence comes from Strongylocentrotus purpuratus, assembly GCF_000002235.5. Lineage (NCBI taxonomy): Eukaryota > Metazoa > Echinodermata > Echinoidea > Camarodonta > Strongylocentrotidae > Strongylocentrotus > Strongylocentrotus purpuratus. The sequence continues at coordinate 24,558,011 of NW_022145604.1, forward strand.
GTCAGAATGCAAAGTGGATATATTATGTGTTGTTAGGCAGGGCAAGCCATAGGCCTAATGTTTATCTTTACCTAGTCTCAAATACTGCATGCAATTTGCATTCTGACTATTTAGATTATTTGTTACAGGTGAATGAAATTATTTGTATATAGGCACTTCACAAAGACGTATACAATGTGCATGCATTCAATTTAGTTACATTACAAAAAAAAAAAAACTATTTGTGTTATGTTTTATTATGTATCAAACAAAGCTTTCTATAGATGTACAATTTATGCCAGCATAACTTAAAGCCTGTTATAGTTCCAATGTACATGTGTGTGTCCGTCATGTAAATTATATTTGCAAAGTATGCTCTGCGCTAATTAAACTTAAAAGGCGATTCTTATCATTTGATAGAGGATAATCACTCTTGGGGCTTTCACAGCTAGACACCTTTACTACAGTAGTAGACACATTTTATGACCATTTACAGCCAATTTGTAAAATGTATACTCAACATGCATTTTTTTTATGCAGAGGAATACTATCTATCAAATAAAATTCAAGAAAACATAAAAAAAATGTGCATTATAGAAATCAGACTATGCTATAAGTGTTTTAAGAAGAGTCCAAAAAGAAAAGAAAAAACTCTAAATATGTATCAGAAAACTCCTGTAATTGAAGTACATGTACAGGTGTAGGTCTTTAATTATTAGTCTTATTTTTTTATCGATCAAAAGAACTAGAGAATTTTTTTCATGGAGTATACTATCCTATATTTGATCATGACATATCTGCTTTTTAAAGAAAATGGCTTCTTTAACATTTATTCTAGCATAAAGCAACAAGTGAGTCTTCATTATTCACCTGCAGAAAGGAGTAGATTATGTCATACTGCATCTGAATCATGCCGCCCTATTAGGAGCGCAGTGATTCACATACACGCAACATCTTCTTTACACATGAAGACAAATACACTCAATCTCATTACATGTCTACGATGTAGTGCACAAGCCCCCCTCTCTTTACACCGCACACATATACTCAAATCCCATCAAGCTCGCTCAATACATGCAGAGAAATTCATGCTTAGCAATATAGCCCCAGCCTCAGTCCAACGTTCACCCTCTATTTTGGATAATGCACCACGAACACGGCTCCAGGCCGGATCTTTGAGGCGCTTTGTTGTCGTATCGGATACGAGTGGATGTGCGTGACGGGGGTGGCGTGCATCGTATTTCAGGCTTGCGCTAGAGGGGTGAGTTAATGTACCAACATTGGCATGTTGTGACACCTGCCGAAATGTACAGGTATTGGGTACATTCTGATGTAATGGACATGGGCAGAACGTTCATTCATTCATATATTGTGGCTAAATGTATAGGAATGTTGTAATGTTGTAAAGGTCATCCAGGGCTGAATGTTTGTGGTAGTAGTTTTCTAGGTAGATTTCATGGTGCAATTATACATAAAATACACAAGAAATCAAGTCCACATGATCTTCATGAGGGCTTGAAATGTACTTTTGACTGAGATGCAAGGTCCTTCGCCCAAGTGCATTAAATTGCATCTGAGTACATTTGCTATGTAAAGACATTTAGAGATAAGGGATATTGGAATGTATATATTGGATTGATGTATGTGGTACTTTAGAAGACAATCAAATATAGGGAGTGATTGACTCTCCAATCTGGAATGATCTCGCTATCTTTATGGCCACCGACTCCTATCTCAATTTTATTCAGTTTCATCGCATTTCTCATCACACAACAGGTATATACCGTAAATCTCCGTGTATAAGGCGCACTTTTTTGCCGCCGAAAAAATTTGAAAGTCGGGGGTGCGTCTTATACACAGGTACAGGAAAAAAAAGTTTTTTTTTTTTTTTTTTTTTTTTTTTTTTTTAGTTTCGATTTATGGCGCTATGCCTGGCAATGTCGCATATGTTTTCTATGTTTTCTATAACAAATGGTGTACCACAAGGTTCTATCCTAGGTACTCCATTATTAGAAAGATAGAGGATGCTATTCATATCATGCATGACTATTGATGTTTGGCATAGAACACAGTGCTTCTGCTAGGTGATGTGAAGAGGCTGGTGTGGGACACTTGGTATCATGAAGCCTTAGACTGTTGTTACTATTATTTGTGACAAGTTCACAACTTCTACTGCACCTCGATGTAAAATGAAGGTCCTTCCCTGCGTGGGTTTTCGGAAACAAAACAACAACAACAACAAAACAAAAATAGGGGTGCGCCTTATACACAGGTGCGCCTTATACACGGAGATTTACGGTAATATCTCGTATTTCACAGAACATTGTGAAAATTGTGATATTATTAATGTCACTTGAAACACAATTACCATAACGGGGCAAAGGAGAACAAATTATATAATTCGTTCATTTAATTCTAATCAGATAAATCTGAGATATTTTTTTCAAAATTCTCTGCCTACATCATGTGTACATGTGTATTCTATGCGTCACAGTTATTTGAGTTTATTCAGCATTTTACAGTTCGAAAGAACACAATGTACAAGTCACGTGTTAGACAAATAAAACAGAGCCATGAGTAAATATATTGGCATGGACGGAGGCTTTTGTCTGGCGCTTTCCTAGATTGAGCGAAATCCCCCAACATACATAGTAATCCAATCGCATCTTGGGCAATGAAAATATCAAATTGACGTACAGCCTCTCTAAATGCCTACCAAAAATATGTAGAGATTGTCAATTGACAAATGGAAAGTCTGTGAGATATATTTTGCTACTTGTGATGATCAGAAAGACAAAGAATGTTGTGACAACATTATTGTTTTATAGTAAAAAAGAACTTTAAACTACAATGCAATCTCTAGAAACATGCCTTCATATGTGTTCTTCTGCCAGGCATACAACAATTTCCTTTTTAGTCACTGTGAGATAGTAGAGATTTAGAGTATCAACCGAGTAGTATCTAGTATGCATACAACATTGTAGCAAATCTTCATTATGTTTTAAGTGTTATAGCTCTTCTGAAATATTCTACTGTGTGGTTACCAGAAGGGCGCACATCCCCTTTTAATAATTTTGTTCCTTTTTCACCAAAAAAATCAGATCAGACACCAATTTACACAGAGATTATATTGTATATTGGATCTTATGAAGATATGAACTCATTTTTAGAAATTTCTATCCAATTTCTTGTTTTTTTGACCACTTTCTTCATATTTTTAATCCATTAGGCAAGCATGACCTAAAAGGAGGTAGATTTGGATTACTATCCGCCGTAACAATTTTTGTAAACTCCCCGTATTTTTTCATTTTTTTTTTCTCACTGAATTTGAAGGAGCGCAGCAATATGGGGACTGATGTAATAATTGTATTTGTGATGTAGCATTGATATTTTTAGTTTAAATGTATGAGTTAGAATGAGTAAGAAGGAGGAGGAAAGAGATAGAAGAGAACCAGAAAGGAACGAGAGTGGGGGAGTGAGAGAGATAGAGAGTAGGAGAGACAGGGAGAGATAGAGGGGGAGGGAAGAGTGGGGAGAGAGTACAAAAGTGAGAGATATATGGAAAGAAGAAGAAGGAGAAGGAGAGGGAGAGATTCATAAGTGTCCAGTTAGGAGCTCATTGCAAAGTGAGGGACATTAAATCACTCAGTGGAATTAGGAAGTGATTAATTCTTACTGGGGCTCCTCCATCTTGGTCTATTTATGTCAGCCAGTCCAGTCCCCAATGGGGAAGAGAGAGAGAGAGAGGGGGAGGGGTAAGATGGCGTCCCGCTGGATCATAGCTTATAACATATCTCATGTTTGGATCGCTTGTTCCCTTGGGGCATGCAGCACTCTCTGCAGGGATTATAGCTTATAACATTTATAAATGTGCTTTACAATGTACATGCAGTACTTATTCCTTGTAAACCTGTCATGTATGATACACGTATACATGTATCTCATCCATTTGGAGCCAGAAGGGCATTAATTCATATCGAGCTAACATCCTTCTGGCTCTGACCAAACTATCTGTTCTTTGAAGCAAGAGACGAACAACAGTAACACATACTTTACAAGTGAAGTACATCCATGAACCAATGTTTCTATTAAAATTGAAGATATTAATCATCTCTTCAAAGCCAAAACAGAGGTAAATCTCGTTTTATATGAGTGGATGCCTTTCCAGCTTTCAGCTGACCATACGTCCTGTTTTGTTGTCTTACATTTGTCTGTCATTTTGAAATTCAAAACGGGTTCTGAATTCAGGTAGCATAATGACCAAGAACAGGGTTGGACATTATGATGACAAATTTGTCTATTTCATGAACTCTAATTTGTGAAGAATCATTTATGGTACAGCTACAGATTAATGTAAAAAGAGGATAGGAAATAGATTTAGTAATCGGGGAATCCTATAAAAACTCCTGGTAAGAAAGCATTGCATTTACTGTATCAATTATTAAAAAGAAAGATCAACCACACCCACACAAAGAGGCGGGAATATCTATGAAAGAAATTAAGGATTACGGTAAACAATTCATAATTCCTTTAATTACAGGTTAGTAAACAAGTGTAACGGTAGTCATTATTGACACTTAGGTTCAATGTCTAAATGCTGTATTCATGTTAATTGATGTACAACTCATGTAATGATATATCTTCAAGTGCGGATGATAAGAACATCGAACAGTTTCCTTCATGGAAAATTCCATTCATTTGTTTCGCTTTGTTTGAGTACAAAGTGTGCTTACCATAAAGAGGATGATGATTATTTGGATAAAGACACAGAGGAGATCGTGCATACTGGTACATACACTTATGAAGTATAAATGAATTGTGAGCAGGACTTCTTTCAATTCCTATAATATTCTTTCGTGTGCTTTGATCGGAGGAGACGAGTAAGTGAATGGTCTTGGATGTGGATGCTTTGTTTGATATATCATCTATTCAGAAGGATGTTAACTCTGTGTTAAAGTACATACACACCATATAGTTAATGCTCTTCCGGCTCCACACACACAATACATTATTTAACTTAACTAAATAGCTGAAAATCACCAGTGGATCCCTGAATTTTAGGTAAGACTAATGTTATCTTCTTTTTCGGTAATTTCAAAACTGAGAGTTTGATTTACAAGTTACACATATTATTACTTTCTCCATTTGTGTCTGAACATTTATGTCACAATGTTCATTTCCATGGTAACTGTTTATCATGAGTACCGGTAGTAACAACATCATCAAACCACATTTGAAGCAAACTAAAGCTTTCTGCACATTCTACAATCTTCCTGCGATCCTATTTATGAAGAAATGGCAGTTATACTAGATATAGAAATCTAAACAAACATCATATTCCAGATTTAGGTTCTCAACAATCATGAGAGTACTAACAACTGAAGGTTTGGTGCATTAAACTCTTTAATAGTCAGAATAAAGGCTGAATCAGCTTCGAAAATCACACTACTGGCCTGATGTCATTATGTTTCTGAGCCAATTAAGCTTTACCGCCTCTAAGGAAGCATGAAATCGCTTGAAATTTAGATTTTGTCAATCGTTGACTATTGAGATCCTTGATTATATTACAATACTACATGTTTGAATGTTGGCATCAAATGTTAATACAAATTTTTCCAATTCAAATTGTAGTCAGATCGTGAAGTATGTATGCGTTGGGCTATAAAAGGTGAAGAAATGAAAAATTCACAATAGGAGGTGTCACACAGAAAAATCCCTTAAAAAATCCCTTGAAAAATCCTTTAAAGGTAATACAAAGTTTTGGGAATTTTTGAAAATTAGATGGTGGTGATTCTTTTCAATTTTGATATATTTGGATGCCCCTGTGGATGTAACATAAGCACTAGAAAATTTAGCCCCTAAAACACTTCTGCTTTCGAGAAAAATTGAATATAAAAATTTACCCGTGCTCCCGGTAAATTCTGATAAATTTCAAATAGCGCCGTACGGCCGTACAATGGTAGCTGCGACCATGAAAATTTCAGAATATGTAGTTGTGATATATAATTTCCAAACGGGAATAGCTAATCGGTCGACGTTAGTCAAGAAACATTGTTTTATATGTATGTATGTATGTAAACAACATACATTGTTTTATAGCTTAATTAATATCTTGACCTTGAGAGGGAGCTATACAACATAAAGAGTTTATTATTTATAATTTCATAACTTTAGAATCGATTTCAACCGCGACAACGATCACTGAATATTGTAGAGTCGCATAAGCTTCCAATATGTTCATTTGAACCAAATTCATGACCCCATACCAAAACTTTGTATTACCTTTAAGGGAGAATTTTCTTGCTTCGATGAGAGGATTTTCAATGGGATAAATGATGATAGACAGCAATTAAGAGGATTATTAAAATCTGGATAACTAAAATCCGGATTTTTGGCCTCTGTGTGACACCGCCTATTTTTTACGTTTTGCAAAAGAGGTAATTTATAATGGAAATGAGGAGATGTAGAATGTCTCCACGATGATTAAGATAAGTTGTTGAATCCGGGGATGAAAAATGAGGATTTTTTTTTTTTGAGAAATTATTTTTCTGAGGGTGAAAATGATTAGTACAAATTAATATGGCAGACATTAGAATGCCTGATTAGAGAGCCAAATGGACATTCACTCGCATTCTTTAATGTGGAGTTATTGCCTTTTTGCCTCACAGCTGGTTGCTCAAAACAATCCTTTATACCCAGAGCACAAAGATTCTGATAAATTCCCTGCTAACAACTTTCCCTTCAGCTTATAATCTAAATGTCAACAGCCAAATTTTAGGGTTCCAGTATCTACATAATGTAATCTTCAGAGAAATGTACATTATGTACAGTAATTACCATGGAGCTAAACATACACCAGCCATAACTGTGTGTGAGAATCTAGCCATAACTAGAATGCTATATATATAATACTGGTTGCCTGAAAATATAATTTTGATACAGTGAAACCTGCAGGGAAAATTTGTTTTGCATTGAACTCTATGCAAATTTCGGGGGGCTCTTTATTGACTTTCGGAAGCTCTTTTGGGCATTTCGGGGGCTAATTCCCCCCTAGCCCTCGTGTATTTTTTTCCCTGGAAACTTGTATATAAAAACCGCTCTAAGGAGACAAGAAAAGTGGTCTTTACAGGCAGGTGGTCTCTATGTACAGGTTCCGTATGTATATGCTTCAATGAGAAACCACTTTCAAGGGAAACAAAGAATTTGGATGTATGGACAGATGGTCTTTCTATACAGGGGATCGCTAAAGCAGACCTGTTTGACTGATTTTCATCTTATAGGCCAATCAACATATTTGGCCATTTAGTTTGTCCCATATGTTTCCAAATGTTATGGAGATATGAACGTGAATTGATATCAATTGTTTAATTTCACTCCATATTTGATCTGATATAAGCTCGAGATCTGTACCGTCTGTTTGGAGCGAGAATGACATTAACTCCTATACTTCAGCACAGAGTTAGCTCCTTTCTGGCTCTAAGCGGACAATAGTTGTGACCGGTAAAGATCGGCACTTAATACTAGGTCTTGAACAGCAATTGAAGCCTCTTCTAGTTAGCATCGTGATCAAAATGACATAATTTAAAATCTACAACTTATTGCCCTTATTAATGGGATAAATGTAGAAAACTGTCCATATTTGCAGATCTTTGAGAGTACTTAGAGAGTAAAAAACGCCACAAGGATGTTCCTTTGAGCAGCCGACATGTGTGTGCTTACATCATTGTGTACATTCAACAGGGCTGCCCCAGCTCTTATCCAGTACTGGGGTTAGATACAGGTCAGGAAATTTGTGGAATATATAGCGCTGGATAAGGCACCATTCTGTTGCCTTGGAGTAAGACATGCCGCAAATGGCTACAAAAAATAGTGAGGGCTGACAGCTGTCTGTTTATATTGCAATTGCATCATTTAGTTTAGGAGTTTCCACAGGAGATGGCAGTATAGTAATCATTATTCATCCATATTAAGATGACATCACTGTGTACTCATCTGTAGGTTGGCACCTCATCTTTTGATAGCCACCTGTTGGTACTGTATACTGCGGCCTGTACGCCGGCAAATACGTTATATGCTGTTGAATTCTAGTGCTGAGCCTTTTTATTTAAGAATCCATTTTTTGTAATACTCTATATGGTGCTTGCATAGATCAATGAAACACATTATTTTATGCATCGTCTCGCAATCTAATGTTTAGACAACCAAATTATTATAACAAAATTATACATGTACTTCTGTGAGTTACATTGTAAGTACACTGACTACCAAAAATACTGCTTACATTCCCTTTAATTCCTTTTTATCACTAATAATGATGTCATCGATGATCTCAGTGTTTACCAATTATGGATGTGGATGTCTCCTGGTACATGTACATGCACCTTTAAAGAGGAGATTGGGTTCTGATGAAGCTTGCCTATTGTCAGTTGGAAGTCATAGTTTATATGTTTCCTAAATATTTCCTGAAAAGAATTGCTCTTGATATGCCTTCAAACTCAAAATATCACAAGAAGTAGCAGATAAGTTTAAACATTCATATGTATTCCCATTTACTGATTTCTGTGTGCACTGCATGCGATCTTCAGCAAGAATGAGTTATTTTCTTTTTGTTTTGATCATTTCAAAACCTCAAAGTTTACATCAATTCGTGTGTACTACAAAATAAAAATCAACCATTTCCCAATCGATTACAACCTTGCACTGTGTAGGACCAGTATTTGACTTTATCTTTTAGGACCTTGCCTTCAGATGGGATAATGTATGCGGCTATGACTCATCCGAATCGTAGTCGTCTAGCAAATTTAGCCGAGATCGATGAAGAAAACGATCACTGCTTTGAAAATTGAGAATAAGAAGCGTCATAAAATGTCCTAGAAATAGGTTTTGAGTGTGAGCTGAGAGGTTATTAAATGGAGGCGAACGAGATGGGAGAAACAGAGGTTTAGCGTTTCTCTGTTGAGCAGGTCTTTGGTTTCAACAGGTTTGAATTGCAGCTTTTCTTAGAGGAATTGAAGCTTTTCTTAGAGGAATTGAAGATTGGTTAATATGACTTAGTTGTTTATATTTATGAATTGAAGATTTAATTTGTTGATACTGGTTAACGTCTTATCATTCTTTCTCCCTCTCCCTCTGTCTCTCATTTCCATCCCCTTTCTTTCTTCTTTTTCTGTCCTCTCTATCTTCACACTTTTCTCCTCTACTATCTCTTATTCATTTTCCTTTTTTCTCTCTCCCTATTTTGCTCTCTATATCTCTCTCCATCTGCCTTTCTCTCTTTCTCTTTCTCTCTCTCTTACTATCTCTCTCTCTCTTTCTCCCCCCCCCCCCCCCCCTCTCTCTCTCTATCTCTCTCTCTCTCTCTCTCTCTCGCTCTCTCTTTCTTCACAATCTGTATGCAACAGGTGTGAAAGCAGAAGGTCTTAAGAAGGGGATCATCTTCAACCCTCATCCTTACATCAAGTTCCACATCCAGACAAGAAGACCAGCTAAAGACCAGCAGCAGCAGCAACAACGTACCAACGACCACCACCACCACCACAACCATCACAGCAACACCCAGCAACATCAGCAGCAACGCACAACGATAGCAGAGAATACCGTCATGCCGGCCTGGCAGGGCCAGGTTAGTCAATTTCTGCAATTTTTTTTTTCTCTCTCTCTTTTTCTCTTTCCATGCTTTCATTGGTTTGGTCTATTGTGCTTTGAGTTGTATGGGACCATGTTAGTTAAGTGTCTCTTGACTTTTAGAGGGTATATTTCTTCTTCTTCTCCTCCTCTTTCTTCTTCTTCTTCTTCTTCTTCTTCTTCTTCTTCTTCTTCTTCTCCTTCTTCTCCTCCTTCTTCTCCTTCTTCTCCTTCTTCTTCTTCTTCTCCTTCTTCTCCTTCTTCCTCCCCCTCTCTCTCCCCCTCTCTCTCCCCCTCTCTCTCCCCCTCTCTCTCCCCCTCTCCGCCTCTCCGTCTCTCCCTCTCCATCTCTCCTCTCTCTTTCTCTTGCCATGCTTGCATTGACTTTGTCCTTGCTGCTTTGAGTTGTTGATAAGGTCATATGGGATCTATGTAGTCAAGTATCACTTGACTTTTACTAGGTCTATTTATGGCTTTATACATGCTCACAGCCAACACTTAAAACAAAGAAGATGACCAGTCCCTGTCTCACATCCCATTGCCTGTTCAGAGCCAAATAATCAGAATAATAATCTGGATTTGTATAGCGCTTAATACAAAATACCGTCTCTAAGTGCTTAACAGATATTATTACCATGGACATCAGATTCATTAATGCACCATGTGCACCATCTCCACTCCCTGGGGAGTTTTTCAACCAAATGGTCACCGTGAGAGCATATGGCACAAAGACACAGAGACTTTCGTCATCCTGCCAGGTCCTCATTGGGTATGCATTGGCAAATATAGATTAATGCCTTGCCAAAAGACGTTAGTGCCCTTTCGGGGATCAAACCCAAGACCTTTGAATTTTTGTTTAAACCACTCAACCACAACACTTCTACTTTAATAGGGCATTAATCCGTTCACTGCCGAATGTTGTCAGTCCCATAGGCTTGATACACGATCTAACTGGTAACCATTGGCAAGGGGTTAATGCATCTCATTGTACATAGAGTCAATGCCCTTCTGGCACTCAGCACTCAGCAGAAGTTATACCCTTAACCCATTAGCAACTAGAGATTTGGCCTATTAGTATATTACTCACTGAATGTTGCAATATTGCTCTCATTTCGACATTGTCCTGAACGATATGAAACGTACGCTATTTTTCTATGCAGAAACCTACTGTAGACATCGTAAGGATTACACAAGTAACACGGTAGACCCCATAGAACAGATATCATAGCGTGTTGAAAACGGAAGGATGGGCGCTTCATTGAGTAAAAGGAGGGGTGGTTTCGAGCAGTTTAGTTGCTAAAGGGTTAATCGACCTGTGTAGTCAAGTCCTGTACAGGCTTTCTTACGAACGCATGCACTATTGCGTGTTTGGAGCCAGAAGGGCATTAACTCCTATACTTTAACTCAGAGTTATGAGCCTTCTGGCTCCGAACAGACAATATGTAATTATGAACTACAGCAAATCATTCCTTGCCAACTTGAGGGAAATGCAAGTCAGATATAAGCTCATATACATGTACATGTACATGTATGTACAATGTGGAAAGTTAGAGTGAAGCTTTAAACAAGAAATGTTCAATTTGAAGAGGAATTTTCCCTTTATTTTTGTTAACACAGACTAGATTTACCTACATGTACATCCTGTTTTTAATAAGCTTAGAGGCCTATATCGTGGATGAAATTGGACTGATTTGAATATTAGAAATTCTGTCTGAAAGGGAAATGTTTGTTTTCCCTTGATGACAGTAAATGTATTTTCAGATTCGTTTTTTAGATTATTTACTTGTTATACCTTTGATTATCAAATCGTGATCTATTATATAATGCATGACTGAACAATATCCCCTTCTTTAATTAGGTTAAGTAATTAATTGTTTAATTCTTACCACCTATAAATATGATTATCTAATTAGGAACAAATCACCTAAAAAAAAAACATAAATCAAGCTTACTGTACATGTACTTTGGGCAAATACGTTAAGTTTTTATCTTTCTTGACCAACCTAACATAGCTAGAATGGACCATTTACATAATGTTACCATTTTATGTACACTTCAGCATTATTTTTAACGTAGTATAAGCCCATTGAAATGAGTCACATGGGTGCCGAAAAAAGAAAAAAAAGCTTGAATAATTATTACCTGCAGGTCTTCTTTTCCAATCCATGCAATTTTACATACATAAATAGCGAGATATAACAAATAGTGATTTTATTTTTCAAAGGGGAATACAGTACACACAAAAATACATGACAATATGAACCCGAAGAGGGCGCTGTGCAACTGTATACAATGTGAACAAGTCAAACTGAATTCGCTACACATAGGATTGAAGGGGTTAAACATGGTAACCTTGGCATTTATGTAATGTTTGGTCATAGGACATCGAACACTACATTTTTTTTTTTGTGGAAAAATGGCCTTGACATGCTCTTTGAGCGCGATGCAACGCATCTGCTATAACAAAGTTTGACTTCTTGAGTATCAGAAGAAGATGGAAAAATGGCCTTGACATGCTCTTTGAGCACGGTGCAACGCATCTGCTATAACAAAGTTTGACTTCTTGAGTATCAGAAGAAGATGGATAGATTCGGACACCGACACCACAACTCTAGTGTGTATTGCTACTTATCAGGCTGTCAAGCACAGGGCTCGGCTAGCCATCGGAAACCATCGTGGAGCTCCCGTCGTCCGAAATCCAATTTCTCTCCTCGCTCGCTCCCGTCGACGTACCTTCGGGGTGCATTCCCGTCCGCGAGCGAGTGGCCCCCGGCCGCGTGAACGCAATTTACAAATTCATGAAATGCATCGGGATGGATTCCCAGTCAGAGAGGAGATGCGCATTTCTGTGCACTGCCCTCGTTGGGTCCCGACCTGCTTTTCTTCGTCGGAGCGTGCCGATGCAGGTTGTCCGTGCACAAATTTGCCGCAGAAGTCTGTAGCAGTATGTGGTGTTGATGATGAGACTTTATGTACTATCATGTATGCTTTTTCTCCATCACTTCCCCTCCTCTCTCTCTCTTCCCCTCTGTCTCTCTCTGTCTCTCTTTTTCTCTCTTTCACTTCTCACTCCCCCTCTATCTTTCTGTTCATTTTTCCCTCACCCTGTCTTAATTCTTCCATTTCTCTCTATCTTACTCTGTCTCTCCAATTCTCATTGCCTCTTTGTTGTTTGTGTATTTATGTCTGTCTGTCTTTTACTCTTCCTCTTATGTTTAATTACTCTGCAATTTTCTTTTCTTTTTTTTTCCTTTATTATTTGTTCTGTACAAACCCTTTTACATGGAGTTTTACAACAGTTAATCTTAATAATTCAGAACTTGTTAGAAACAGATTTTGAGAAAGATATATTAGGACTGATTGTAAACATAAACACAGCTGTGCACACATACACACAAATACAATACATGTAGCTGTTGAATACTTGAAAGACCAAGCTGAGGTTTACCCCTTCCCCCACTCCCCCCCCCCTTTCCCCACCCCCCTTCCCCCACCCCCTCCCCCACCCCCTTCCCCCACCCCCTTCCTCATGTGACAAAAAAGAGGACACTATGATATAACCCAGAAATCAGTGCTGATTAGAGCAAACACAGTCATCATGTTTTGATTAAGAGCGCATTGAATAAATGTTGTTCTTACAAAAAGAAGTCATGTGGGACCGCTTGGAAATGAATCCTCATATGGGGAAATCTCCGGTTCCTGTGGACGTTCTTTCACTACCCTTGAATAGCTCTCCGTTTCCCTATTTCAAACCCTCTTCTCAATTTGGCACCATTTTCGGGAGAGGGGGAGAGAGGGAGGAAGTCCGATTAAGGAAATGACAAACCGTGTAGAGCAAATTGTGTCATGGTACAGTGTGTCAGGAATCCATTTAACCGTTCTTCCTCCTCTGTTTGTTGGCCAAGACTACACTCCAGTGGTCCAGTCAAGCACATGGTCTCTGATTTGCGCAACTCTTGTCTTTAAATATTTTTCCGCCCGCATTAATTTTAGGGAGAAATTAGCGAGATGTGGACTTGCTTCATTGTAAATCATTTTGTTTTTTGAATGATATTGGACTGGTAATCACGTTGACCCACTTTAATTGGCATTCACCCTTAGACTCACATACATGTGTATATACATACAGCATATGTATGTATATCTCTGCAGGATTTTATTCTCATGATTGGATCATTAACAGATGAAATATTATTCTTCTTCTTCTGTGAGTCTAATATTCCCACTAATTGGCTGTGGCCATTATAAGAAGAAGAGCTAAAATAGCCAGGTGTTCATGTAAGTATTTGGATTTCATTTCTGTACTCATTTAGTTGGTTGAAGTTAAGTTATGGAATGAATATGATCGCATTATGTTACATCGTCTGCTGAAAGTCAGAAGGGCGTAAAGAATATAATTTTACATCTAGAGTTAACTCCTTCTGGTTGTCAACATTGTGAGCAGAATACCTTTCACTTGTATGTATTTATATATTTATTTTAAAAGGTTTCATTGATGATAAATCATTTGCAGCCAGCAGCCAGATGCCAGAATTGCAGATTCTTATACAATCACAGTAGATAAAATAGATACATCACTCAATAATAATACTTCCATCTTAGTGAAACTTGTAGGAAAAAGGTACATTTATAGTTTTATAACTTGATCACAGTTCTTGAGGCGTTGTTTCAAATTACAAACTTTATCTACACTGTAGTAGTCATCACTGTTAAAAACATTTTTGGCTTGTAAACATACATTTTATAATCACTTTACAAAATTTTAGTGGAGTACTAGAAGGGCATTACTGATAAAGCCTAAACTCCATGTACATGTACTCTCCCACCATTGTGGCATTATGCTGTAAAACTTGAGAGATAGATTGCCTCGGATGAGAAAAAAAACCTTCACATTTTCCCCATCTCTGTTGTCACTGGGTCTTCGACTGAGCCCAGACGCAACCACAGGCAACAGAGCCCGATTGATACCTAGATAGAATAACAGTCTTGATTAGTTTTATTTGACAGTCCTCAGCTTCAAATTGTCAGGAGATGTGTTGCTCACAAGCATTATCTTTTCCCTCTAGATACAGCTCCTCTCCTAATGTTTTCCGTCAATTCTTTGTATTTTATTTCTTTCTGGGAGGGGTCATCAAGATCTATAATACATCTTTTATTTCTTCTGCCCTTTTCTCTCAAATTTTTCCACCATTTTGCTTATGGTTTTTGAGCGTTTGCTTCTTCTTTTTAATTTTTTAATTTTTCTAAATTGTGCTTCTTGTGCTACAGCTTTAATTTGCCCCAAACTCATCATTATTTTGAGTCTCACATTGTCTCCATTTTTTAATACATTTGTTATTGAACCTTAAAAGCCTGAATGTAATTAATCATTGCATAGTCCCATGCATCCATAATTGCAGTACCAAGGTTTCATGGATTAATGTGGCATGTCGGTTGCTTAGCAGACATCATCGGTCAGTGTTATTGATACCTGTGACTATCCTTATTTCTTTCTAATCACTCATCATTTGACTAATTGGCTAATGGCCCAATGGGAAAACCACTAGAGATGTAATGATGACAAAGGAGAGCATTTAAAGGGTGTTGGGAACATCATTTCCGATATCTTTATGATGAAATTTGGCTGTTGTTATAGTCACAATTATGAATGTAATGTTAGCAGTAGAATCATTAGTTTTAGTACATAGTTAGGAGAGAAAGAAGAGATGATGGAGGAGGAAGAGGAGGAGGAGAAAGAGGAGGAAGAGGAGGAGAAAGAAAGAAATAAAGAAGAGTAGGAGGAGGAAAAAGTAGTAATAAAATACTGAGTAGTATAGTTACAGTAGAATAAATATAAAAAGAATGAACTCGTGCAGGGTTAATTAAATCAAAAGCTAATTATTGCAATGAGAAATTGATGATGTGTGTGGTTATATCACCATTAATAAGAAGATATAAAAGGGGAAAACACCTAAGAAGTGTGTTTCTTTAACAAGCAGTCCTTAGTAGTAGTGAGTGATTTACACCGCGATCGTAACTACTGGCGTGATTTGTTGGAAATAAACCATGATGCTTGTGATTCTGTCACACACACGTGTGTGTCGCATAATTGCATTTAACCTACGATACTCTTTTGTAGCTCGATCAAGCCGCAGAAAAATAAATTAAGGTATGGTTTTCGCCTCTCATATTGGTGTGACATAGTATTACTTTCATTACTGCTCCTTTAGATTAGTCTTACGGTACTTTGTTATAAGATTTGTTTGAATAAATTCTCTGACCTTTTTACTAAAATATAAATTTGTAAGATGACAAGAAAACATCCATTTATTATGAACTGATTTGTTTTTAAAGTTTTTTTGTTTCAAATTTCTTGAAAATTTAAACAATCTAAACAAATTCTGGGTTGCATAAATCTTTCAGAGGATGCAAGTACCTTAGTTATATTCCCTTGGCATGAATGCAGATAATCCGTGTTTAATCTTATATATTTGTAATACATCATTTTTTTACTCTAATATATGCTTTTTTATAATAAGATGTGGCACAAAATATAAATAACATGCACCTCATTATGACTGTACTACAAGTTTGAAGAACTTAATAATAATAAGAGCTAGTTCTTACATGTATATAACGCTTTTCAGGACCAAAGGCCCTCTCAAAGCGCTTTACAGATATACCTGTATTCTTTTCCCCCAATACCATATTTATAAGAAAATCCTGTCGTACAAGATTTTCAAAAAATATTTGCTATTACTACTCTGGGTAAGGGTCTACAGGTTGCATGGAGGATTGTAGAATTGTGCTCATTTTTTTCACATTTATTTTATATTTCTTTCGAAAAATTCTGTAGTAGATGTGTATTAGATCAATTTTCTGGATTTCATTTCTTTCGATGCAGGGTGTAATAGGGTTTACATGTTAAAGGACTGTAGAATAGTGCTCATTTTCCTCACATAAACATATATTTCTGAAAATTCTGTAGTACATTGTGTACATGTGTTTTAGATCAATTTTCTGGATTGCATTTCTTTCTGGGGATGCACGTTTCCTAATTGTATATAGCGCTCCCTTGGCATAGCTGCAGATAATCGGCGTTTAATCTTGTTTGTGTATGATTGCTCATTTCCCTGTGTCCTGCTCGGCATGTCAAGCCAACGCTTTCCCCTCAAATAGAACGACCCAATCTGAGAAATGACAGCTCGTTCCTGCTCCAACTTCCACACATTTTGTCCTCTCATAATCTGTCTTGTCATACCCCCATCTCAAGCTAGATAGGTGTAGAAGTGTCGTGGTTGATCTAGTCAATACATCGTCAGATTGTGGATCACAGGGTTTGCGGTTTTGTCTCTTGGCGTATGATACAGCGATAAGTCTTAATTAAAACTAGACAAAAGTTCATACGATCAGTTGTAGCAAACTTACATGTATGTCCTCTTAAAGAGGTGGAAGTGCCTTTAATAACACATTAACTTTGAGTTAATTCCCTTCAAGTTCTTAACAATTTCACTTTGTTCTTTGATGCTTTGCATCACATAGGGAGACACAATGACTTTGTTGGACTGGTAATCATTTGTTAAGTGTGATGTGACAGTGAAAAACTCTCCCTATGAATTTTCCAGATTTGTTTTACCCGTCTTTTTTTGCTCTTAGTTCAATCTATTGATTTGCTTTCCCTGTGAGTGCCTCAACATTTTCTCCGTATTAAGGAAGAAACGATCACTGAATCGTGAGCTGATATGGTTTGAGATGAGCATATACACCATTAAAACAAGATTACTTAAAAGCATGCGAAAGCCACAGAATATTGATGAAGCTGGAGAAAAGCCAGTCAGCCATCATTCAAAGATGGTGGTTTGCAGATTTAAAAAAAAACCTGCTTTGATACAGTCATTTGCCAACTGATCTTACTAATGTATTCAGAGTGTAAAGTGCTTTAAAAAAGCATCAATAAAACATCAAATAACAAACAAACAAACCAACAGACAATCAAAAACGTGTGTTCGTAAGAGCTCTTCTTATTTTTTTCCATTTTTGTTTATAACATGGGCTCCACCTTCTACAGGGGGGGGGGGGGCAGTGTTTAAACTTAAGGTTTGCAACCATAGGTCCTCTTTTTATATTTGTTGACATTGGCAGAAGGGGGGGTGGATTTAAAATAATGTGGGCCATAACTGGACCCCTTCTCGTGTTTAGCCCTGTTATACATGTAGTAGATTTGAGATTACCTTGGATAATTGTTCCACATTTCTTTTCTTTTTTTTCCTTCTGTTATTTTCACTCCTGCCTATTATTTAGTTTTCCAAAATTTCCTAAGACTGCTCCAGTGCTCAATCGCTCAGTGTTCCCATTCCTTTACTACACTGAGCTGATGTTTGATGTCCATATTCTGTACTATGATGAAATCACTTGTGCCCTCCATGAAATGAACACGATTGAATTCCATGACAGACACAGAACTCATGCATGAACGGTGATTTGCATTATGCATCTAACCCAAAAAATCCTGGTCGATGCAGAATGATGGGAGGAAGTAAACAAGTAGATGGTAATAGAATGGGCCGAGAGATTTTAAATTGAATAAGGGAGGGTAAAAAATAGATATGACATATGTCTGAGAGGCAAGCACGGAATACTGAAATGGGATTTTGGAGTATTTGTAGGGTGTTGATTGGAGATAGGGTAAACAAGGGGTTGAAACATGTTGCTAGAAGGACCTGTTGTATTAAAAAGGTGAGATAGGCAGAGAGGAGAATAGGGAAAATGGAGTGATGGGAGACATTTTGAAGGGAACGTTAAACTTAGGCAATCATATTAGAGAGAAAACTTAAATGAAAACATGTGCCAAGAACGAAGGATATATTTACAAATAATCAATTATCAACAGGATGGTGACAATCGCTCCATACACAGCCAATTTTATGTACACTACCTGAATTTCTAATTTCATCCCAGAACCAAAATCTATACAGAGCCCTATAAACTCTAAATGTAGACCTTTCCTCGAACCCAATTTGCGATCCTAACTTTTACCCCAGTTCTATTGTGAAATATAGACTTGAGAAATTGTTGTGAAGCATATGGTTTGTTGAGAACCAGAAAGGCAATAACTATGTGTCAAAAGATATGAGTTAATTACTCCCTTTTTGCTCCAAACAGACAATATTACCTACCTTGTCTTTCAAACCTCTATCAAATCTCTTTGGGTGCGTTCAAGTGAAACTTTTTCACCCTAGAAACACGGTTTTCAAAGACATTTAGTTTAAAACACGAGGCGTTCAAGCCATTTCAAGCGATTTTTTGTCAGTCGTAAAAATAATCGTGTTTCAAAACACAAACATGAAACGCTGAAAAAGATGCGTTTTGTATCGTGATTCTGCAGAATCACGGTCGCTAAAAATCGCTTGAACGTAACAGAGATCTCGATCATGATTCTACAGCGTCATTATCGTGGCCTGCTCTCGGTTTGGCCAACAGTCGACTGTAAACAAATTCTGTAACCACGCGGCGAGGTTGACCTATACTTCCTGGGTCAAACCATCGATCAGATATGAAGATTTAGTCTAGGGACCGACCTTTAAACGTCACCCTCCGAAAGACGTGTCTAAAGTAGGTCCATGGTCAAACTGCGCAGTGTGATGAGCAGTGGCTAGGCTTGAAATGAGCGAGAATCGGTGTCGATGAAAAATCACTTGAATGCTCTTCCACAGTAACCGTGTTTTTTAACCGCATTTTGATTTGTGATTCTAGCTTTAAAAAAAACTTGAACGCAACCTTTGACTAATACATCACTCATCTCCGACCGAGGGTCTTCGTTCCAATCCTTCCTGTCTTCTTTCTCAACAGCGCATCCCAAGTCCCTCTGCAACTACAATTAATCCCCCATTCTCCCACCTTTCCTTCCCCTCTACCCCCAATCTACACCCCTCATGTACCCCTCATGTACCCCTCGTCACAATAACATGACCCTCATCGATCGGCACTCTGTCATCACCATTACATCATGGTGCCTTGGAAGTTGTCTTTCAGCAGTTGTTCCCAAGTTTAGACTTGACTAATTATCCCTCCTCTGAGCCCCTTTCTGTATTGTATATTTGTTTTAGAATCTTCAATCATAAAACATTGAGATATATGCAGGTAATTGTCATCATTACAAATATAATAGAAGGAGAAGGAGAAGGGGAAATACTAGTAGTAGTGGTAGGAGGAGGAGGAGGAAAAGGAAGTAGAAGAAGAAAAGAAGGAAAATAAGAACAAGAGGAACAAGAGGGGAAAGGAGAAGAAGAAGGATGAGGAGGTAGTCCTTAGTAGAAGTAGTAGTACTATCAGTAGTAGTAGTAGCAGCCGCAGTAGAAGTAGTAGTAGTAGTAGTAGTAGGGCAATTCCACGGTAACGGAAGGACACTCAGACAAGATTTTTGAACTTCAGGTTCATACTAAAAGAAATGTTTTATTAGTATGTATTAAACTAGGGGAACAAAATGTGTTTCAGTCAAGTGGAAAGCTTCATCAACTTCACAAAGTTTGGATAAACACTAATTAACTGGAAAAACCATGTCCATTTTTATGTCCTTCCGTTACCGAGATAATTAATATGCACATTCTTAAACTACTTAACTATAATGACAATTTTTTGGGGGAGAATTAAAGGCACTTATATAGGTATTATATCTGTACTGTTTCACATCTTATACTAATAAAACAGTTCTTTTAGTATGAACCTGAAGTTCAAAAATCTTGTCTGAGTGTCCTTCCGTTACCGTGGAATTGCCCAGTAGTAGTAGTAGTAGTAGTAGTAGTAGTTGTAGTAGTAGTAGTAGTAGTAGTAGTAGTAGTAGTAGTATTAGTTACTGTAGTAGTAGTAGTAGTAGTAGTTACTGTAGTAGTAGTAGTAGTAGTAGTAGTAGTAGTAGTAGTAGTAGTAGTAGTAGTAGTAGTAGAAGTAGAAGTAGTACTTGTAACTTTGTAAGGTGATAATACTACTATTGTTGTTTTCATACTTATCTCTCTTCTCCATACACTATCTTTCCTATTTTCACTTTCTCTCTAATTATATCTCTCTATCTCTTCCCCTCTGTCTTCCTCTGCCCCCTCGGACCTAAAATAACACTTAACCCACATTGTGAGTCGTCATTCATTTCTCAACACTCACCTGTCTGTAATAATACCCAATAGTGCATTCCAATTTCCTACAGCCCTATAAAAACCCTCATCCATTATCCTAGAAATTCCCATGCTATTTCTCCATATCTCCCCCATCTTTTTTCTCTCTCTCCTCTCTCTCTCTCTCTCTCTCTCTCTCTCTCTCTCTCTCTCTCTCTCTCTTTCTCGCTCTCTCTTTCGGCACCTCTACTTTTAGTCATCTCTCTTGCCTCTGTCTCAAGGTCATTGTGTCGTGTCATCTTGTCATCTTAAATGTGATACATTGGCTTGCTCCGCTATCAATTATATAATTACATGTACATGAAGAAGATGGATTGCAAATAGTATGTAATCTTTCACTGAGAGACCTTTTCTTATTTTCATACATCTTTTTATTCATCAATTCTGTTGCCATCTTCTAAAAAGACAATTAGTTTGAAAATGAGTTATATGCCATACATGTATATCTTTTTCTGACAATTAAGAAATATATGAGCAAGTGCATTTCATTAATGAGTCGACATCTACTTTAGATTTTCAACAACATACTTGTGTCTTTACTCCAATATTTGCCCTTCCACCTGTACTGTGTACAATTTTTGTTGTACCTTTTAATTGACACCCCAACATGCACTACCTTCCCTTAACATGCACAAGCACCACCACTAGCACCAGCACCAGCTAAAACCGCCCATTCTGCCAAACTTTCTTTTCCAACATCTAAGATTGACCACTGTTAGCATTACACCAGACGTGCCCTTACATGATACTACATTTAAACACAGACACCATCTTAGACTGTCTTGTGCTACCATTACACCGTACACTACAGGCTTTGTAAGACCAAATGCTAGCACCATTTAATATCACCACTTGTGTTATGATTACATTACATTCTACAAGGCTTTATCAACCTTACCCTAACACCCAAGTGTTAGATCTACCCTCTCCCTAATTCAAGATTGCCTAGTATCAAGGCAACACCATGCACTGCCCCCCTCTCCTAAAGCACTCTAACGACCTGCAGGTGCTAGTGGATGTTTTTGATTTCCTCCTTGATATGATACTGTCCTTCGGGGGCCTGCAGATTTCCTCCTCCGGTCCCAACCGTGCCGGAAAGCTGCTCAGGACGCAAATTGATGACTTTGAATGAGTGGGACTCTAGCTGACATCCCCATTCAGGGAGAGGAAGGACGATGACAGCTTTCTGTTGGGCATTCCTCCGTTTTGCCTCTGTTTTCACCGAAAAACCCTCAGGATCGCTGCTCCTGTCGATGGACATCTTCTGTACAGAGATGATTTGTCATGATAGATTGAATTGTCGAGGTGTCTTCTGTCGTTCCCCCTGTACTTTTCTATGACTTAATGTTTCCTCTTAGGATCATAGGATTACTGATCAAGGTATTTCTCCTCCATGCATGGATTCCATGAAATTCTTAGAACAGAGATTTGCACAAGATTTCCGTTGGTACTTGTAGGTGCAAAGATGATCAAAATATTGCTCTGTGATGCTTGTATGCTTTAGAATTTTTGAAAACAAGATTCACACAAGTTTATTTTCAGTATAAACTCGGAAAGATATTTGTACGCATTTTACAATGGGTAATCCTTGAAAAATCTTTAAAAGACCTTCATTTCATATGATGAAGCCTTTAAAAAAGAAACATTTGTGTTCGAGCAGTGTTTACTTGATTAATAGTAGTAAAAATGATGGAGATGATGATATTGATGATAATGATAGTAGTCGGATTTAAATATAACATTTCTATAGGAAGTGCCGTTATATTAAAGGGCAACAGTGCTGTGATGTTTAAAGGACAATGCTTTGCAGTACTAACAAATATAGGTTGATCATTCTGAAGCTGTCACAGAAAAGACAAGGGTAGCCATCTATGACAATCTTGAGATTTTACAGTTCTGTTTTAGATTAAGCAAATTATTCTGAGGCTCCAAATTTCACACATTCTCATGAAGAAGAAAGAGAAGAAAAAAATAGTTGACATCATCCAGAATGACATGTATTACCCCAGTCAGACTGAAGTCTCCTATAAATAGCTTCATTCTGCAACAATTCTCCTGCAAATTACTGGAGCTTAGTCACAACAAAACTTGGCACAATTAAGCAAAGACCTCCTTTTAGTTTTCTTCGTATCTTCTGACCGTGTTTTTATTAACGGGAGAGCGACGAGGAGTTGCCAATGCCCGGTGGCAGAGAGCTAATTCAAACTTCCGATAAGAAAACACAGCTTTTCCTTCCCATGTTTTCCCGCGTGGCGAAACGGCCGGCCAGTAGGGGGGAGCGGAAGCAGCCTTTAGGGGGCATCATTGGCCAAAAATCACATACATGTGGTTATGGCAACATGAGAAGCAAGTTTGGAAGCCAATTTGTAGTTCATGGATGTGAAAAATGACCAGAATTTTGCACTGCTAGTGTACGTGTACGTAAACACTCTGATTGGATCATCAACAAACAATCACATCATACCTATTCAGTGCCAGAAAGAGTTAATGCCCTTCTTGCACCAAATAGACAATACAATATATGGTTTGCACTGCTATTGTACGTAAACACTCAGATTGGATCATCAACAAACAATTACATCACACCTATTCAGTGGCAAACAAGTGTAAACTCTTTGTTAAAGTATATGAGCTATGCCCTTCTTGCACCAAATAGACAATACACATGGTTTAATATTGAGAAAAAATATGAAAAGTGATTTTAGTTAGTAAATGTTTACAATACCCCATGCAGTTCGCTGTGCAAGTGAACAGGCATCTCTTATGGTACCATGTCTACTTGTTTATCAACCAAAACAGCAGCAGTTTGATAATTATATTTATGTCTTATTTTCTTTGCCTAGAGTTTCAGTAGTTACATAGATGTGTAGAAAAAGTACATGCTCATGTTTTCAATAAGTAAAGCTGTGAGCACAATATATCGACAAGGGATGCTAAATCAGATCAAAAGAAAAACCACAGCTCCCAGACGAAAATAGATGGAAGCATTTGTTGTTGTTGGTTAGATTAAACACTCTGGAGGCGGAACCTCATTTTGTAATGCGTTTGGATCTTCAACCACACACAGTGAGAATATGCTGGCTTCAGTGAATACTAAACAGTAAACACATCTCTCCAAATCAGCTCAAAGTTATGGTTGAATTCATATGTACCTGCGGATAAGAAAGAGATTCCCCCTCATCAAATACACACATCATTTCATCAAACCCTTATCAAATTTTCTTGCAAGTGTGTCAGCAGTGGTTTAAGGATGCCTCAAATTTACATATCATCTGCTTTGAGACAGAAAGGCATTTATTCATATACTGGGATACAGAAATAACCGTCTTCTCGCTCTGAAAAGACAGCATCGCCACGTACCATTATGTGATAAAATTATCTGTATCTCGTTCCGACTGCTAATATGCCTTTGACTGGCCCCCAAAGTTTCTTGCTTGATTGACTTCAGGTTTAGCTCTGAGGAAGGGTGGAATTTATAATAAATTGATGGAGCTGCGTCTTTTGTTTCTATTTGACCAAAGAACATGATTGAAATGTTAATTCATTCCTTAGTCTATGTAGCTTGTTTTCTTTCTGTTGTTTTGTTCTTATAATCTCTCTCTCTCTCTCTCTCTCTCTCTCTCTCTTTCTCTTTCTCTTTTCTCTCTCTCTCTCTCTCTCTCAATTTTTGTTCTTCTCTGTCTTCCCTCTTTCAGTTATGCCCGCTCCTTTTTCCTCTCTATCAAGTCTCTTGTAACTGTTCATGTCTTCCTTTCCTTATCCTTTCTATGTCTATTTTTCTCAATCTGTCTTACCCTCTGACTTCTCT
Source organism: Strongylocentrotus purpuratus (assembly GCF_000002235.5). NCBI lineage: Eukaryota > Metazoa > Echinodermata > Echinoidea > Camarodonta > Strongylocentrotidae > Strongylocentrotus > Strongylocentrotus purpuratus. Next base: position 24,582,566 of record NW_022145604.1, read on the forward strand.
TCCTCCCCTCCCTTGGTCTCTTAATACCTTTCCACTATTCTCTCATGTATTTTGCCTTTCTATTTTGTTTGCCTTGCTCTCTCTAGCCAAGTAGCCATATTCCAACAATTGATTGGTGCATTAATACATTTGAAATTTCACTCATGAAATAAGTATTTAACCCAAACTTATTAACACGTTTCTCTCTGTCTGTCTCTGACTATCTCTTATATGACCTTTGAACTTTGACCTCTCCTTATGTTGTTTGTCTCCCTCTACCCATTTCTGCCCATTTTGTTGATGCATGGTGTAAATATTGTCAAATTTCATTCATGGAAAAGAGAAATTCCACTCAATTGATAACCATTTCTCTCTTCTCTCTCTCTCTCTCTCTCTGTTTCTCTTATGACCTTTGACCTGTAGGAGTTCACCTTCAACGTGACCCGTGTAGACGTGCTGGAGATTGAAGTCAAGGACAAGTTCAACCGGAGCCATCCGGTCATCAGCCGGTTCCTGGGCAAGCTTTCCATCCCGGTTCAACGACTCATCGAAAAGGTGGCGCTAGGGTAGGTAGACCTTCAGGAAGGATTCAAACTTACCCAAGTCTAGTACCACATCTGCAAAGGACAATCTCAAGATCAAGATAAATTTCCATCCCTATTCAATGACTTGTTGAAATCGTAGTGCTTCGGTAAAAAGACCTTCAGAAATAATTCAATGTCACGCAAGTCATTATAACCATGTATTGAAAGAAATTTTTCGAAGAAATCTTTGTCTTATTAAGAGCACTTTTTGATCTGCAGAGAGCCATGAAGGCATAATTGATTCATATCATACATGTAACACAGAGTTAGTGCCCTTTTGGTGCTCAACAGACCATTTTGATGTTCTGAACAGTGCAACGACCTATACTTACATGTATATATGTTTCTGATGAATGCAATGCGTAATGACATAATTATAACTGATGTGCATCTGTACTTCATCGGTGCACTTCATCACAGAGGCAGGAAGGAAAGATCTATCAAGCAGTACAATGCATTCAAATATTTTTTTCCAGGAAACCGGCTTAGGCTGAATTGCTCATGATGACAATAGAGGGGGGTTGATGGGATAGGAAAGGTTTGGAAAGATTATGTTCAAGGTTGCTTTAGCTAGAAAATAAGCAGGTCGAGTTCATCTAATGTCTCTTGATTGAAGCCTTACCCTCACCCCATACTAGTCATACCCCATTCTATATCTCTCACCTTTTTCTCTCTTTCTCTCTCTCTCTTTTCTCTCTCTCTCTCTCTCTTCTCTCTCTCTCTCTCTCTCTCTCTCTCTTTCTCACCCTTCTCTCTCTCTCTCTCTCTCACCCTTCTCTCTCTCTTTCTCCCTCTCTCACTGTCGCTCACTGTCTATCTCTCCGTCTTTCTCTCCCTCTCTCACACATACCTATATGGCTCTTGTTGCCCTCACCACGCTTCTCCATCTCTAAACATGCCTTTTATATCTCTATACATGTCTTTATCTCCCTCTATCCCCCTCCCCTTCCTTCTCCCTCCTTCTCCCTCCTTCTCCCTCCTTCTCCCTTCTTCTCCCTTCTTCTCCCTTCTTCTCCCTTCTTCTCCCTCCTTCTCCCTCCATCCTCTACCTACCCCTCCAATTCTTGACTATCACAAATCGTTGATCACTGCTAGAAAGATCGCATGATCTGCAAGACAGCACATGCTGACTAATTCATTGTCTGGCAAGATCATGTAATCATTCCTCGTAGAGATTAAAGGTAGATCTTTATGTGTAGATCTGTGGGTAATATGACCACCTGGGAGGCATTTCACAAAACTTGTCATCAGTGAAAAATGAGAGTTGTTGTTATAAGCTACTGAAATCCTTGCTTCTGATTGGTTATCAACAGATTTGTTACTGATTTTTGTCACTTGTCACTGAAAAAAAGGCTTTGTGAAACGGGTCCCTGGTCTCAGTCCAGTGGCACATTAGACATATTACAGGTGTTGCAGTTGTTGAGTCGTTTGACATGACTGGAGATGCAGAGGTCATAGATTAGATCCTTGGCACGGCACTTATAGCCCTCTGCAAGGCATTGTATCTCCCATGTTTCTCTCTACCCAGGTGTATAATTGGGTGCCTGGGAGGGGTGCAAATATTGGTGAAAGGTACCATTATAGAAAGGCTGCCAATGTTTACAGTAGTGCAGGTGTTTGAAATGTAGCACCCGGTAATGTTTAACCAGGTACAGTTTCATGCAGCTTAAAAATCCTGCCTTTGTGGCAACTGACAAATACATTCTAAAGAAAAGTATTGATATATCTTGTGACTTTGGGACTTTTATACATCATCTTGAACAGTTGCCTTTGAAAACTTAAACAAGTGTGTAGGTTGCTAGGCTAGCAACCCTGTAGAGGTTTTGTGGTTTAGTGGATAAGGCGTTGGACTGTGGATCACAGGGTTCGTGGTTCGAGTCCCGCAACGTCATTAATGTCCTTTGGCAAGATATTAATCAACATTTTCCACTCTCCTCCTAGGTGTTAAATGGGGTACCGATAGGAAGGAGTTTCTTGAATACTGTGAGCACCTTCAGCTGCCTTAGAAGAGCCGGGGTAATAGTTGGAGCGCATTGAGCACCATGCATGGTGGACATGTGCGCTATATAAATATCCAATATTATTATTATTATTATTAATAGGAAGTGAAATGATAGCCATGTTTTCTGTTTTGTCTCCTCCTACAGGGAGCATACCGTGACGTACAGCCTGAACAAGAGGCACCCATCAGACCACGTCAGTGGCTACCTGACCTTCACTGTCAATATGGAGGAGGTCCCAGGTAAGACATCCATTCTTTTTGAAGGACTTGGTTTTTCCTGCTCCTCCTGGGAGGGGGGGGGGGGGGGGGGCGTGTTTCACAAAGACTAAGATCAACTTTAAGTTGGACTTAACTATGGCAGGCCGTTCATGCCACTGTTTGCTCTCACCATTTATACTGGCATTGGTCTCTCAAGGGACATACAAATCATGGTCTCAAATCTACAGAATTTACCTTTTTTGATAATTCTGATTGAATAATAATATTATTTAAAGACCATAATGGTGAGAGCAACCAGTGGCATGAACGGCCTGCCATAGTTAGTCCAACTTAGAGTTCGATCTTAGTCTTTGTGGAACAGTCCTCCAGGGATTCCATTTTTCAAGCTTGTGCCCAAAGCCTGGACCTGCCGTATCTCTATTGCAGGTTTTCAGGGGCTTCGGTTTGCACAGGGTTTGATTTGATTTAATCTTTTATCATTTAAAGAATTCTATGTTTTATCATTATGTAAAAGACAATGAAGCTTAACATCTTTATTGAATCCAATAAGTCTATGGACTAGTGCTCCAGACCATGAGCCCTCCCCCCCCCCCAAGTTCAGTATCCTCGTGCTTTAAAGCCAGTACATTGTTTATGGGTTGCCATAATGTGACAGAAGTGGATAGATCACACCTGTCCGATCCTTAGACGTTAATGTATAATTATTTGTCCCACCCTGATGATTGTTTCCATGTTTTTGTCCACTAGATGACCCCATCCCCAATGGCGACATGGGAGGTCCCCCAGAGTTCATCGACATGACCCGGTCAGCGTCCTTTCCAGTATCCCTCAGAGTATCGGGCGACGCCTCTGTTGAATCGTCGCCACGACACTCCATCATTTCAGAGGAGTTGGAGAATGCACACAACTCGGTGGCAAGGTCATCGTCGGCACCGTCACACGCCGTGAACCACCAGAGGGAACCTAAAGCCATACATATACCACCCATTGAACCGCCGACACCGACAGACACCAGCGTTGCTGCACCGATATCAAATGAGCAGTGGTCGCAAGCCACACAAGACATGTCAGAACGGTCACTGGCTCAAGTTGAGAGTATCGCCTGTATGTACTCGCTTCATGGTGCCGGGGATAGCCCTGCAAGGGAACCATCAACAACAGTTACCACAAGTGGCACCAACGGTGAGAGTATACATCGGCCATTGACGATTAATATACCCGGTGTGCAGAATGCATCGGCTTTAGTTTCTAGTATCGGTACACAAGTGACTCCTTCACCTACATCAAGACCACCAGTAAGTCTGGCTAGTCCAGAATCAGACGAAAGAACTTCAGGTGAAAGAAACCAGGAAGAGAATAGAGGTAGGGTAGATATCAATATTACTCCTCCTGAGGAGAGTGCGATTGCTCCGCCAAGTCCGTTAGAGGCACCTTCTAGTCACTCGATCAGTGCACCTATTGCAGTCTCGCGCAGGAGATCAACAGATGATAGTGAATCAGGCAGATCTCATCCATCTCTCAGTCCACGTTCCTCCTTACCGGACAGTCTCTCCCGTTCATCTGAAGGCAGTCAACGTTCCTTGAGCGATATCCTGCTGAAGCAACAGATCGACGAAGAGGTTCGGAGACTACGAAGCAGATCCTCTCTCTCAAATTCAGAATCTTCACCTCACCAAAGCGAACAAAACTCTGAATCAGGATCTTCACAAAGTAACATTGCCTCACCTAGTACGCCCTTCTCAAGTTCATCCATTAAAGCCAATGGCGCGACCGTTGAAAGGACTTCTGCAGACAGTGTGGCCTCAGAGCCTGTGGCAGGGTCAGGTAGTAGTAGTCCAAGTAGTGTGCCAAAAGAACAGAGCTCTGTAGAATCAACAGATGGTGCTGCAGTCTCGCATACTAGGAACAATAACAACAGTTTGTCACAGGGAGCCAGCGAGAACGCAGTTCCAGCCACCATAGCAGTTGGTGTAAACGGGGACGCTCCAAGAGAGGGTGTGCAAGCCATTAGTAATGGACCTGGTTCCACGGAAGAACAGACACCAAGTGTGAATGGAGAGGCTAACAAGAGCTCACCCAAGGTAGGTTCTTTCATCAATTCCATTCCACCCTCAAAATAATTCCAGTACCTAATCACCTTCAGGTACATACATTCATTATATTCTCTGCAGAGCCCAAAAGGTGTTTTCACTTTGCAAATGCAGACAACAGCCTACAAGACCCTTTAATTTGTTATTCAGAGAAACCTGGAGTTGTATACAACTATACATGTATATCAAGAGAGTGAGTGGTATGTCTTTCTTATGTTGATGGTTCAGAAAACTCTGACAAATATTAAAACTATCTTACCTCAAGAGGTATCTGGATTTCCTGAGGGCCATATTAGAATTCAAGGAGGTAAACGTAAAGAAAATATCTGGACTTCAGTAGTAGAAAGCCTCTCATTTTGAGGAGCACAGAAGAATATTACTCAATAGAACAATTTTGAAGAAATGTAAATGATGATCAAATTACAAGGTGACCTTTTAGAGGTAAAGAAGAAATATTTCACAGGCAATGGCCATGTGGTTATAAGATTGATCTTACGTGTAAATAGAAGCAAGCCAGGTTTGTTTGCTTTAATATTTCTACAGTATTAAAAGCCATATTCACAGATGCAAGTAGATTTGTTCTGTCAATTGAGTCGTAAAAATCAGCAAGGCATCTGAAAATTGCACTTAATTGGGATCATTGTTTGCCTAGGGCTTGAAGAGATATACACAGGTACTGCATAAACTATAAATAGGCAATGTTTATAGAACTCCCGGTCATTTTTTGCTGAAAAATCCATTCCACCCACATCCCACCTGTCTTGTCCGTCAGAGTAGTTTACATATGGCTAAACATTTGCCCAAAGTTTTTTTTTCTTCAGCATGTTACATTTGGTACTGCTTACCTGTTATGATTTATCGTTAAATTCAATAGTTGTATAAACTAAACAGGTTTATATTTCAAGTTTCAAGTTTTAAGTTTATTTATTTCACTTCATCAACAATAACATAATTGAACATATTGAACAATGGTAATTATTATAACTGTTTATAAAGACTTCTCTAGGGAGACAAGAAAAATGGTCTTTGTGGACAGGTGGTCGTAGTGTACAGGTTCCTTTAGTACATGTTTTAATGAGAAACTATTATCAAGTGAACCAAAAAAGTGGTCTTTCTATACAGGTGGTCGCTAAGAGCAGGTTTGACTGTCCATGTACTGTGCTGTACATGCCTTTATGGCATTGTATTAGTGCAGATCTGTCGTCAAGCAATCATTATCCAACCTGACGTCTCACTTTCAAACTTTCAAGATGTAGATTAAGTACCAATGTGAACACCCCTTTTCCCTTTTTATGGTCTTACTTGAAGATGAAAACAATGTGCTATTGAAAGTAATCGGATATTGCTCCCAGGACAGCGAAAGAATTATTTTTAGATTTGTCTTGAGATATTACCATGATGTTTGTCTTAAACAGGCCAGGAATATAGGCCCATTCACAATGCAAATTATCCGTGGATAATACTGGAGAAACCTGCAAATCACTGTCACTGTTTACTCATTGTGTGTTGTGCGCATGTGCAACTTTCCACTGCTCTGTCGCTTGTGATAGTGTCAAAGTGAGCAAAAAGCGTAATAATTTTCCTTCCTCGAGAGAAAGCATTAACACTGCAAAAACCAATGAAGTTTAGAAAAACCACACTCCAGAGGTGTTTTTTTTTCAGTGCAGGTTTTCAAATAGTTTATAGGCAGTTACCTAGTAAAGCCTCGGTCACAAGTGCCAATACGAACTGCTACAAAAGCCGTACAAACGATTTTCAGACAATGGAAATTCAGGAAGACAATGGAAAAACGGAGATTTGTACAAAATTATTGTTTGTACATGTACAAACCTTTGTGACCGTAGGATAAGTTCCAGCGAAACACCGGAATGTGAGTCAAAAATACGGTTTTTGCTTGCAGTGTGAAAGCTCCCATACACACAAGCCCTTTTGACCCAGTGATACTTGGCAATGTGGGCCAAGTCAATCCTAATGTAATTCATGGATCATATTTTGTAAACATGTTGATAGTAACGGCAGGAGTTTGATTTGATATTTCCAGCATTATGCCTGGTTACCTTCCTTATGTTTATCGTTGCTTGATTAGATTTAAATCTGTTCATCTTTTTTTCTTTCTTTTATTTTTTGAAATCGATACTGTATGGTTACACTGTGTCATACCAGTTTGAGCAGGTATTAGTGATACATTTTAAAGGTACTACAGGTGTATGTCCCTTTTGCAGCCAACCTCAAATGCTGTAGAACTTTGCAGGAATTATGAATATGTCATGTATGTCCTATCTGTGAAATTTAAACATTAGCAGTGTCCTCATATTCGATTTTATGCAAGGAAAACCATTTCTTGCTAGACTTCACTGTCAGACACTATTGAGTGACTGACTGGCTTTTTTCTTCTTTGGTAATAATATACATGAAAAGAGTTGTAGAGGGTACATGGGTATTTGTCTACATCAATAACCCACTTCTTATGATGGCCAAGATTAAACTGATTGAAACTTTGCGCAGCATAAAACGTATGACCATTCGGTACAATTGTCTGAAAATCAAGACTATTACTTTTGGGCTCTATAGCCCTTAAGTCGATTTGACAACTAATAGTCATTATTTCCCACTTGAAGACATTTTCAAGCCCCACCTTTTTTAGGGAAGTTCTAAATTAGTATTATCTTTCAAATGCAGTTGGAATTTAACTTTTTCATTTGTTTTGCCTGCAAATGGGACATAGTCCCTTTAAAAAGTGAGTTTTTGAGCTTGTGTTCTTTTTCAACATGACACATAATATAACTTCCCTTACCATCAACTTCACGATGTACATGTACATGTACATGTACACATGAATATTCAATGTGTGACCTGTTTGTATACTATACTACTAGTTGTAGTTCTGACTTTCAATGTACACCATTTCAATTTTCAAATAATTTGTCATATTATCGAAGCACCACTAGCACTGGTGAAGAGGCATTTATTTTATGACAGTTTTAAGGGCCACTTTTTTGTTAATATTTAAGTAAATATTTTTTAAACTATCAATTTTAGTCTCAATTCTCAAGTATCAGTTGCTAAGCCAAATAATAAACCTTATTTGAATATTATTTTTGATAGGCCTTCTTGAAACATAAGGGGGTAAACTGAAATCAGGAAGGAAAAAAAATCACTTCATATAGAGGAGATTGGATTGAGTTCCAAACTGGATCAGTTATTATCCTACGGCTGGTTTGTATAGATATAAGTACCTGGATATTGTTGTGACTTTATGGTTTGTATCGGCGGGAGCCCTGGTTAATATAATCATTGTTTTCACTCCGATCACTACCTATCTACATTATGTGCATGCATGAGGCTTTCCGCAAGACCAAGTCAATGATTTCAAAACCTGACAGAATACAAGTCCAACTTTATAGTTAAGTTTGACTTTGTGAAACACCCCCCAGTACTCAACTTTAATTTTGATGGACATATAATGCAATCATTGTTCTCCACTCTCTCACTACCTTCCTACCATTATTCCCAGGGTTCGGCTGATGCGACCCCTGCGGCTTCCACTAGCAGAGAAGACGTGGTACCCCCCATGGGCTCAGCTCCACCAGCTGGTACCAGGACAAGAAGGAGATCTAGCAGCCACAGGAACAGCGCCGTGTGGCAGAAGAGACAAGGACTAAGAGCTGCTGCAGCTGGCTTGCACGGTAAGTGGTAGATGTGGTGACTGCTGTTGCTGCTTTGTTGTTGTTGCTGTTGTGTTGTTGTAAGAAACATTTTAATAAAGTGATATGTAATTTGTAACTGTTTGGCAGGAGAGGCAGAGACCAAGAGCTGCTGAATGTGTTGTTAAATTAGTGGCCAGAAATTAATGTAATGGAACTTAAATTTGCGGTAGAAGGAGATCTTTGTAACAACTCCTTTTACATGTAGCAGGAAAGCACCAACTTTGAAGTTCTGCAGCTGGCTTGCATGGTAACTGGTTGATTTGGTGTGTGTTAATGTTGAGTTGTAGCAATGGGCATTGATAAGCAATGTTTTGAATTTATTTAATTGATATAAAATTTAAGCTACACTCTGTAGAATAAGAAGTCTGCTATCCCTGAAAAAAGAAGAAGTTGCATTTGACAGAAGAGAGAGTGCCTTGAAGGTGTTCTATGTTTCATCCCAACATTGCTGCACTGTACATTGTATTGTTTGTTTGGGACTTTATTTGAATTTAATCATCATAACCATATCCTTTTATGTACATGTACAATCTCTCAGTCAGGACCTTAAGCCTTTGGTCCTCTGGTTGCTTACTAACAAGCATTTATGCTTTCATAGCAGTCGGGTAAAATAATCACCACTTGGCCACCGAATATTGTTGATTTAAACCAATCCATATTCCATATCCTTATTTGTGAAGAACAGTTATTCCAAGTTCATCTTCCATTACTAACGATGATATCCAAGGCGTTCAATTAAGTAGGACGAGGATGAAGCAATCAATTGGAAATTAGAGAACATTCATAAATCAAGGCCCTTCTAATAAAAACGTGGAAAAATACAAATAAATTAATGTTTTGCTCCTCTCTGTCACATTTACGACAGTTCGATTCCCGACAGACTGCGATGGAATTACCTTCCAGGAATTTGATATTATGTTTGAGCAGGAGATAGTAGGCCTGTCCTCATCAGCCTGAGATTGCCAAATATCCCGCTATTTGAACTATCCTGATCGCAAATGATCCAGATAATTTGCGTCTTCATCAGTCCGAAGTTGCAGTTGGCAGGATATTTGGTTGAGATAATCATCCCAAGATATCTTGGGCTAGTTTGCAAAATATCCCGCTATTTGTCCTGTGCGTCTTCACCAGCCCGAAGACTCGCACTATGCGCGAACGCTGAACAAAATATCTTGAGCTAATTTCTCGAGCTGATGAAGACGCGATTTGTAACTTCGGGATTATTTCCCAAATCAGAAATAGCAGGCTATTTGGCAATCTAGAGCCGATGAAGACGTACCTTATGTGTGAGCAGGAGATAGTGAATTGGGACAAGGACCATGCAGAGTTTAGAAAAACATGAGAAATAGAAGACCTTGCTCATTTTCCCCCTTCTCTGGAAGTCAATGAGGATATCCTAATTATGGCGAGGGGGAAAATAACAAGAGAAAGATGTAACAAATTGTGTCTGATTTGGGATGGGAAGGATATTTCGGGTCCAATTAAGGCGTTTTAATTGAATTTTTGGCAGCGAGAGAGATTGATTTACAACCTTGGAGAGGCAAGCACATCATGGCCTGACATGAAATGACAGGCATTCCAAATTCAACACTTAAAGGGAAGGATTAGGCATGGCATTCAGGCACACTAATGGCAGGGTGTGATAGAAACAGACTTTAATGTGCAGATTTACAAAGAAGGTTGACATGTTTACCCGTGTATTGAACTTAGCGTAGAGGCCTCATACCCAGTTGGCGGGTGATAAGACACTTTACGCTTATAAATTACACTTTGTTATTCTTATTTAGTCTACTGTGGAGGTTTTCATTTGAACCATGGTTTATTTTCAGGGAAAAAAATACTTTAACAATTTTGGAGGCTACTTTTGAAGCTTGCTTGCATGAAAATAACACTCTTTAATTTGTTTTGCATTGAACTCTATGCAGTTTTTTGGGGCTCTTTTATGACTTTCGGGGGCTCTTTTGGGCATTTCGGGGGCTAATTCGCCCCAAGCCCCCGTGTATTTTTTTCACTGTTTATTTTGCATAATACACTGTATCTCTTTAAAGAATGTTCATCTTTTTATCATATCCTGTAAACGCTGTTATTTCCGCGTGATTCATTTTTCGCGCTGAGCGACCCCAAAACATATTCGCTGGTTCTTAAATTCGCATTGCACCAAATTCAGCCTGTTCAGAACATGCATAAGAAGTTATGTTTATATTTTTGCGGATTCTAAAATTCGCGGACACCGAAAATCCATAAAAATTAATGTACCGCGTTTACAGTATACTGAATCCTATTAAAAGTGTATACTGTGGAAACCTCTTGCAATGCTGTATACTGTACAATATGTAGGTGCCAGGCACTGTGTGAATTAGGGCATGTAAGCTATAAACCTGCATTGTCTCTTTAGCTGTGATCACCCATTGTTGTGCCCAAAACATCCGTAATGTCAATGGATAAGAGAGGGAAATTGACCTTTCAAAGGTCAAGCAAACGACACCTGGGAGTACCGGTAGTTAGATTTCTTTGGCCGGTGTTCATAGAAGCATTGATAGTTATAGTCCAAGTTTGAGTGGATACATTTAATCCACTGATTTATGGAGTGCCAAATGTGAACTGCCTTATCTTGTAAAACTTGCCATATTTCTGTAACTGCATGAAGAAAATCAAAATCTCTTTGAAATCAATTTCTTATTGTCATTTCCTTATGCTCATTTTTTTAAAGGTATAGACCAGTTTTGAAAACACCCTCCTCTCAAAAAATGAAATGGAAGCTCATATGAAAGAATATGTTTTGACTAATATGTGATGGTCAGCGCTCAAAATACACGGGGGCGGTGGGACGGGGGACGGGGTTAGGGGGTTTAACCCCCTCCTCCCACCCCCCCCCCCCCCCCCGGCCCCCTTGGGCTGTCAAGTGAAAATGTGATATTAAAGCGGGGGGAGGAGGATGCTGGAGAGGAGGACTACTAATCTATTTTATTTTTTTCTGGGGGCGGGGGGAAGTGAAGCGCCGTTTTAGCATGACTTTCTTTTTAACTCTTACTTTCACCCTTACGATAACCCTAAGTTTTTGGTTGCTGCTTTATATGTAGTTGATAATGCATGATTAAAATAAAGAAAGAGAGAGAGAACCACCATCATTTTGCAATGGTTCAGGGTTTGTGTAATGTACATTTGAAACCATTTCTTAGCGTCTCAACCCTAAAAGAATAGCAAAACTATTTTTGAGGAAAAGCATTATACTGAATTAAATAAAGAATAATAGCTTTATATTGGATCATACTAATACTGATACGGGCTAAAGACAATGTGGTATTTGTATAGAGGTATTCCAAAATGACATTCTGATAATCAACATTTGTTCTGGTATCATATACGCATAATACAACTGATCTTTATGATTTCTTAACTTGACATAGCTTCTTCTCCCCCTGCAAACAAAAAAGAAAACAAGGTTATTTAATAAAAGGATCATGCGACAAATAATCATTGTGATTCAAATTGATGCAAGGATTTTTTTAATAAGCTATGCTTTTCACCAGAATCTTCTTTGTAAAAAAGACTTTTACAAATCTCAGCCATGCAAATCTGCCACTGTGTTGTAAGATTAGGAGAAGTGTATTCTTTCATGAGTATTTTACATTGAATGGAACGTCTCAACTCAGTAAGCATGGCTAAGATTTGTAAAAGTTGTTTTTACAAAGAAGATTCTGGTGAATAGTAGTGCTTATTCAAACAAATATTTGCATCAATTTGAATCACAATGAATTATTTGTCGCTTAATCCCTTTTAATGACCTTGTTTTCTTTCTCGTTTGCAAGGGGAGAAGAAGATATGTCACGTTAAAGACATCATAAAGATCAGTGTTGTATGCGTATAACTATAAATTATATACACAGGCCAGTAACAGCTATGTAGCTTGTAAATTTGTAAGAGGGAAAATGCTGATTGAAATGATAATGATGAAATAGCAAATTATTGAGGAGTATCATAGGTACCAATTCAATGGATATTTGTATAAAAAAGAACCCCCGTCAGTACTAAAAGAGCCCCCGTGAGAAGGCTCACTGGGGCTCTTTTTTTGAGGGGGGGGGGGGAAGAGCCCCCGTGGACAAAAAATTAATTTGAGCCCTGGTGATGATACAAATTTTGCCGGGAAACCGCCTACTAATATTTGGTAAATTATCATATCGATCCGGCCTGGAGAGATATCGCGAATTCACTTCCAACATTGAACATTTGGGCATATATTTCTCCTTTTTTTTCCGCAAATTTAGGTTGAAGTATTTGCCATCTAAACCTCTGAAGGCGATATTTAAACAATATTGAATGGATATTTTGGACCCAAAACCCTTGAACTGCAATTTTACCACTTCCGGTCTATATCTTTAAAAAGAATAACATTCATTTACTAATGTAAACAGAAAAAAAGTTTATGACTTGAACATTCTTACCTTGTCTTTACAGTGACCATACCAGGTGCGACGTCTGAGAGTTCAAGCACCGATTCACCTACGACCCCCGTGTTGACCCCAGGTCATCGAAACACCTACCAAAAATACCTGCTTCCCGAAGAGGATGACCCACTGCCTGACAGTAAGTCACTGCCCACTTTTACCTCACTCACATAAATCTATTGAATTATAACAATCTATTGAATTATAACGGGCCTGATTGGCTTCAGATTATTATTTTTTCCAGATTTTTTTTCTACAAAAAAGGAAAACCCCTGAGATCGATGTAAATTTTGTTTAAAATCAGGTGGGTGAGGTGCCCTTTGTTCATGACTTGCTTGAACCCATTGCGCAAGCACTCTCGCTATCATCCCTGATATAACTATTATTTGTAAGAACAATTTTCAGCCAATCAGAAAAATTGATTTGAAAGTTCTCATAAATACATGTATCAGAAAGGAAAATTACCTGCAACAGTTTCTTTGTGTATCGGTAGATTATAAGAACATTCTAACCAGCATAACAGCCATCCTAATAAAACTTTTGTGTGATTGAACTCATTGTACCTAGGGGATGTTTCACAAAGATCCTAAGTTGGACTTAACAATTATGGAAATCCGTTAACATCAATAACAATACATTTATTTTATAAAATTTGTTTTAAAAGGCATAAAATGTTGATTCAAATCATTCATATTTTCTATTATCAAGGAGATTTCATGTTCCTGATATGGAATGTATGAAAAGTCTAAAATACTTCAATTTTTGCATTTTAAGGCTACAAATGGCTCACAATAATATTTCAGTCAAACTTAGAGTTAAGTTCTACTTGAGATCTTTGTGAAACACCTTCCAGGATGACCATACAATACATGTACATGTAAATTAATTTGCAGCTTGGGAAATGGGTAGGAGGGGCTCCGTCCTTGCAGACTGTATTGACATAATGACAAATCTGTCTTCTTTCAGACTGTTATCATTGTGAAATTTACTGCAAAGATTACAGTCCATTTTGTGAACTGTTAGTACTGTAGCCTTCCTAAGATGATGAAATGTTTTCTTTTATGGGACGAAACAGTGTACATGTATATTGCACTCATTCTGAAAAAATTCTTTGCTTGTCCTGCTAGCTCAAAATTTTCTTGTATCCCACTCAATGCCATTCAATAGTGTTTATCTGTCTGTTTCTAGTTTATGGCATTATCTATCATCAATATCCATCCTGTATTGAAGAAATATTTTAAATGTTGCAAAATCTATGAAAAAAAAATCCCTGTCCATGCTGACTCCTCATTCCTCCTTTTGTATATTAGATTGGGAAGCGAGAATAGACCAGTACGGCCGTGTGTTCTATATTGACCATCAAAGCAGGGCTACCACGTGGACCAAGCCTGGACGCAACCAGACCGGCAGACACGAACGGGACACCAGGGCCTCCGAACAAAGCAGGCAGCAGCTTGATAGAAGGTAAGGATACTATATTGGGATGGTTTTATACAGTGAAACCTGTCTATAAAGACCACCCAAGGGAGATAAGAAAATTGGCCTTTACAGGCAGGTGGTCTTTATGTACAGGTCCCTTCAGTACATGTTTCAATTAGGAACAATTTTCAAGGGAAATAAAAGATGTGGTCTTAGTAGACAGGTGGTCTTTCTATACAGGTGGTCACTATTAAAAGCAGGTTTGACTGTAGTATCAATATAGCATGACGTAGTATAGCACTCTTTCTTGTCTTTTACTCTTGTATAAATAATTGATTAAACCTATATATATATATGATATACAATAGGCTTGCGGGTGCACCATGTGTGAGAGAGGGCGGATTGAGGAGTCCTGAAAAGGTCTCTCAGTAATCTTTCTTGAGGGTTTTGTAGTCCTGAAAAGGTCCAGAGCCACTCCCGCAACTCATCCTCTCCAAGCGCTATAGTTCTCCTTAGAACTATAAGCTAAGAAAGATAACCAACAGTCTTTTTCAAGACTATACCAACAGTCCTTTTCAGGACTACAAAACCCTTAAGAAAGATTACCGAGAGACCTTTTCAGGACTCCTCAATCCTCCCTCTCTCTCACATGGTGCACACGCAAGCCTACTGTATATCTACATTACCATGCAAGCCGACACTTACAAGCAGTATATATATGTTATTATAATTATAGCTCATACAATACATCCTTGTATTCCCCTCAACGCCAGGAAATAGATGCAATGCATGCATTTGTTTACGTGTACACTTGCATGTAATTGCATACCCGTATTTATGAATATAATTGTGGTTTAGAGAATCGTCATGAGGAGGATTATCATGATGGTTTTAGAATTGCCCTTACAATGATTATAATATTTGAATGTGAGCAATTGAGTCAGTTGGGCATTTGTCGCTATAACCCGATTGCAACCCTAATCCTAACCTTACAAACTTACCATTGATGAAATAAATCCCAGATAAAATGATGCATGAGCCATCGTCAGATCACCCTGTTGCCAATTGGGTTGCTCCGACTAACATTAAGTTGGTAGTGATCAAGTGCTTCTTATTGCTTTATAACCTGTGCAGGTATCAGAGCATCAGGAGAACCCTCCAGAGTGATGACAACGGCAGCCGGAGAAACAGCTCTGAAGGCCCGTCAGCGTCCAGTAAGTTGACCCTTCCGCCTTTGACCACACCCATCGGCCATCCCATTCCATATCGCCAAATCAAATCAACTGTTTGGAGTCAGAAGGGCGTTAACTCATATACGCATTTACACAGATTTAAAATCTCTGCTGGCTTTAAACAGATAATATTCTTGACATTTCGCATCATCCAAATTTAGAGTAATTTATACCTTATTGTACAGGTGTATGTTAAGAGATAGAGGGAAATTTTATAGAGAGAGTTACAGTATAAGATGATGACGTGGATCCTAATGAAATGATTGGTTGAAAGCATACACGTGACCAGGCATTTATTTTGCCTAACACGTAATTTGGATAACAACCGGCCATTATCCAATTCTAATGACCGGTCATTATCAAAATCATGTTATAAAACATCATTTTATAAAACAAATAAAACATAATCTTATAAAACAAATAACACACATCATTTTGTTCGGGTATTAGTATAATTACCCACACTAGGTACCTTCAAAACAGTCCCAACACCCTCCGCTATCGCCTCGGGCGTGTTAGACTGTTCCAAAGGTACCTCGTGAGGGTAATTCTTACTATTGCCCTCACTGATGTGTATTATTTGTGTATTAATGCCCTTCAGCCTCTAAACAGACAATGTGGTAACCTGATCATAACCACTCATGTGTTATAGTATCTTGGTCCTTGACATTAACTGTTCCTTGGAAAAAGTGTGGTTTCATTTTCTCACTAGATAATTAATATAGCTCTGTTATGCTGTGATAAGCAATATCCAATAGAGAGTTAGAAGAGTATAATTATAAAGTGAGTAGACTTCATTTTTGTTTGTTTAATGAAAGACATACATGACAAACAGGATTGATCACAAAGACTTCAAAGAAATCGACCTTTGCGGCTTTTAATGGCCTCTCGCATTACAGGTACATGTTCAAACTACATGTACGCCAGATCATATCATCAGTCATAATCCAAACAAGAATTATTCCTGTAGGCATTACTCATGTATAACAGCAGGGTATCCATTGTGTCTATCATTTGGAATACCTTACAATGAGATTACATTTAAAGTGTGAACAGTTCATGTATGTATGCAGCATGTACAGGTGTACATAATTAAATCCAGTTTAATGTGCGAGTGTGAACAGGACATGCTATGTGTATTTGTAGCAGAACATAACGAGTGAATAGGTTGGGTCTGTACATGTACATGCATCAATCCTTGTGTTTGAGTGTGAACAGGGCATGTTATACAGTGTATGTATTTGTAGCAGAACATAACAAGTGAACAGGTTGGGTCTGTGCCTTGTTTTTGAGTGTGAACAAGGCATGTTATGTGCACTTGAACATATGGCTGTGTGGCATGCCAACATGGGTATTCATTACACTGATAAACAGCTATCAGCTGTCATTGTGCAACAGGGAAACATCGAGGTTGTGGTAAAGTGCACAAGTCAGTCCCATCCCCTAGATCTTACTTCATTAGTGCGTGCGTGTCTGGGGAACAGGAAACAGCTTAGCTAGTGCAGAGCTGAAGAAGAATGCCTGTTACACAATCGCTGCAGACAATGGGATTCTAGGGACGCAGAAAGTGTTTACTCGACTCTAGGGTTTGCGGCAGATCATGACATGATTATCGACACAATTAGTGACATGAGATTTGACATGAGAAGAATGGTGTCGTGCTTGTAGAAGAGGCTCAGAGCACATTGTGGATTTGCCCAGAATCAATGTTTCAGCACAGTTTCTGTGAAATCGGTGCGTTGCCCCACAGGCATGATGACTTGCCTTGCCATTGGGATCTATCGTAAGAATGTTCTCCTTTCTCAACCTCTAGGTTCTTCAGAGAGTATACCTCAAATACAGAACCCAAGGAACCAGCAGTCTCTCATGGAGTCACCGGCGGTGCTCTTCATCACCAGGCCAGACTTCTTCAACTTCTTGCATTCAAACATGGTGAGTAGTCAGTGGGTTAAGCTCCTGCCCCTCTCTCTCTATCTCTCTCTCTCTCTCTATCTCTGTCCACCTGTCTCTCTCTCTCCTCTCTCTCTCTCTCTCTCTCTCTCTCTCTCTCTCTTTCTCTATGTCTCTCCCTCTCTGTATGTCCCTCTCTCTGTATGTGTGTGTGTGTCTCTCTCTCTTTCTATTTCTGTCCACCTGTCTTGTCTCTCTCTCTCTCTCTCTCTGTCCCTCTTCTTTTTCCCCTCTCTCTCTCTCTTTCTCTCTCGTTCTCTCTCGTTCTCTCTCTTTCTCTCTTACTCTGTCTGTCTCTTTCTATTTAACTCTTTATCACACTCTCTTTCTCTCTCATTCTTTCTCACCCTCTCAGTCTGTCTCTGTCTCTCTTTCATTCTCTCTTTCTCTCTCACACTCTCTCTCTGTCTCTCTTTCTTGTCCCTCTCTCTCTCTCTTTCTTGTCCTTCTCTCTCTCTCTTTCTTGTCCTTCTCTGTCTCTCTTTCTCTCTCTCCTTTGTGTTCTTCATTTTCCTTTGTTTATTTGTTTTGTTTTCATCTTATTTTTCTTCTATGGAGGCTCAGCTACAGCTGGGGTAATTATGTGGTACTTTGTAATGAGCACAGTAGAGTCCATCGTACAATATAGCAACTGTGCTACATGAATGAACATATTATTATTACTCTCTCTCTCTCTCTTTCTTGTCCCTCTCTGTCTCTTTTTCTCTCTCATTCTATTCCCTCTTCATTTTCCTTTCTTCTTTGTTTCCATCTGTTTATTTTCTATGGAGGCTCAGCTACAGCTGGGGTAATAATGTGGTACTTTGTAATGAGCACAGTAGAGTCCATCGTACAATATAGCAACTGTGCTACATGAATGGACATATTATTATTACTCTCTCTCTCTCTTTCTTGTCCCTCTCTGTCTCTTTTTCTCTCTCATTCTATTCCCTCTTCATTTTCCTTTCTTCTTTGTTTCCATCTGTTTATTTTCTATGGAGGCTCAGCTACAGCTAAGGTAATAATGTGGTACTTTGTATTATACGCAGTAATGTAGTAGCTGTGCTATATGAATGGACATATTATTATTACTACCCTGTGTAATATTCTTTATTTGATTTTTCGTCTATCTCCTCTTTTGATAGGATGCTAAAAACACATTCCAGAAGAACTCGTCTGTGAAGCACATGGTGAATCGGATCAGGAGAGACCCAGGCAAGTTTGCCGACTACCAGCACAACCGAGACCTGGTGGCGCTGCTCAACTCCTTTGCAGATCCCCAGGGCGATCTTCCCAGAGGATGGGAAACCAAGAAGGACAAGTCGGGCAAGGTAAATAGGAATTCTGATCTCAATGAGTTAAGCCTCTTCTCTAATAAGTCAGCAGATACTTAAAGTGACTCGGTAACATTGCCTCAGATTCTGAACATTAATGACCTACATGTATTTATATTCATAATTTATCAATTTCATTGTACTCAATTTAATAATGTTCATAATCATGTTGAAAATGTATGTATTATCAATCCAACCCTTTGGTTGCTATGAATAAATAAACGAATATATAAATCAAAATTTTAAAAACCATTTTCCTAATGTTTTATATAGCACTGCAGTCTTTTTGGGAAGATGAGTATGGTAAAACCATATCGCTCAAAGATTTTTTTTTTTTTAGACACTTGGGGGGGGGGGGGGGTGGCGGGGGGGAGGCACAAGCTTGAATACAAATTTTGACATGCAAGAACAGAAAAGATTTGCTTATGTGGGGGGGGGGGGAAGCAAATTATAGGGGATGATCCCTCCATTCCCACCCCTGGTTTGAATTCCTTTTCATGAAAACTCTACACCTATTTTGTTGAACTTTTCAGATCATACAGCAAACTGCTTTTTTAACCATTTTCACACATGGAACAGTTTCTATTAAAAAAACTAAATAAAGTACCAGTCTAGGATTTTCACTACCAGGGCAAAAATGTCAAAAAGAGCCCCCGAAAGTCATGAAACAACACAAACAGATTTGCATAGATTTCAATTCAAAACTAATTAAAGAGTGTTATTGTCATGCAAGCAAGCTTGAAAGTAGCCCCCCCCCCCCCAAAAAAAAAAGACCAAAAAAAAATGTAAATATATTTTTCAAGGTCAATAGAGATTTTAATCTTCTGTTTAATTTGTTTAGGATTTCTTCATCGACCACAACAACCGAGCCACCAGCTTCATCGACCCTCGTCTTCCTCTCAACATCGTGGATACGTCAGGTGCCATGCTAGCGCCCCCTAGAGGCAGGATCAGGAGTCGGAGCGAAGGGGAAGATGAGCTGCAGAACAGTACCTATGCAATCGTGAGTCAGACTTCTTGAGAGATGTATCTTAAACCCTAGACTTCTGGATTGTCTAACTCCCATAGGCTTAAAACAGGGACCACCAGGTTCTAGTCTGCAATGGGTTAAAGCCCCACTGCACTACTTATAGCTACATGTACTTGTGCCCTCTATATAGCAAACAATGCCTAATCGGTGACCATTGGTCCCCCATGATTCCCTTTTTCTTATGTTTATTGAGAGTCGATTTGATGAGATAACCACCTGTCGGTGACCATGCAGGGAGGTCTAATCCCTCCTGGCCAAACTAGTGCAGAGGGGCTTTCAATGAAGTTGGATATCATCTGTTTGGAGGCAGAAGGGTGTTAACCCATGTACACTGTACTTTATCGAGGAGTTAATGCCCTTCTGGCTCCAAACAGATGAAACGTTGAGATAGGTTCGTGAGATTTCGTCTTATCTGTGTTCATCGTGGAATGTGTGACAGGAATTGAACCATGGCAAAAATTTACTCTTCACTACAGTCAAACCTGTCTTTAGCGACCGCCCATGGGAAACACAAAAAGTGGTCTTTGTAGACAGGAGGTCTTTGAAGACAGGTTCCTTTAGCACATGTTTCAATGAGAATCCATTTTCAAGGGTTTCAAAACACCTGGAACCCGTTTCACAAAGCCTTTTTTTCAATGACAAATGACAAAAATCAGTGACAAATCTACTGATGACCAATCAGAAGCAAGGATTTCAGTAGCTTATAACAAAAACAGTAATTTGTCACTGATGACAAGTTTTGTGTAACGCCCCCCAGATGGTTATTGTTCATCAACATATTATCCATACCTTCCATTGCAGCTCCAGCTCATTCATGTGTTGTAAAGAATTGCTTTTATGATATCAAGCATGTTCTATAATTGTTGCCATTGTATTACTTTTCTTACAGCAAGCAGCCCATAATTCCAGAGGTGGTCGGGGTTCAGGGCCCCCTCCCGTTGTCCCCAGACCGGTAGAGACCCTTCGAGGGGGATCGTCACGCTCGGAAGAAGTGCCCATGGGTAAGAACCTTCTCCTCACTCGCCTGCCCTGTATCGGTTGAGCATTAAATCTTAATCTTAACCCCTTTCATGCCACAAACATTTTACCAGCTCTCCTTCATAGTATTGATGATAATAATAATAGGCATTTATATAATGCCATCTATCTAGACAATTCTATTCTGAGGGGCACAAATCAGTTATTACCTTGGCTGTAGCCTAGCTGCCATTATGGCATTCTAGCATTTCAAGGATCAATTCCTGCCAGGTAACCATTTACCTCACTTGGGTCGAGTGCGGCAAATGTAGATTAATGCCTTGCCAAAGGACATTAATGCCATGCCAAGGATCGAACCACGACTTTCAAATTTCAAGTCAAGTGCTTAAACCACTAGACTACGACACTTCTATTGTGTGAACTTAGAGGTGATATTGTTTTGAGTTAGAGTGCTTTGTTTCATGGTAACATTGGGTATGAGATGTTTTCCAATATCTTCAGTGTGACGCTGAAATGGTAGAAATTCAGAATGATTTTTTTTTTCAAAGTGGAAACACAATGAGTCACATTCTCTTGATAATAGCATTCCTGATGTTGGTTGATATTTGAGCCTTCCATGCCCCTAGAATAGGATTTATCAAGATGGTCACATGACAGCAAATGTATCACCTGACCCTAGACTGATTAAATGGATCCATTGAATATTCACACTTATCCAGGCCAAGCCAAATAGTCATGAAATCCTGTAAATGCCTGTTAGATGGATTGGGTAACTTTGTCTCAGATTCTGAAACAAAATCCTGGATTTAACTAATGCTGCAATCAAAATTATAAACCTACAAGCCGATCGCCTGTTTGATTATCAAGATATTTATGATCGGAAATTGAAATTTCAAAAACTGTTTTCCCAACGGTTCTTATAACACTACAGTCTATTAGCGAGAATGAGTATTGTAAAACATGTCACTTAAAGACTTTTACTTTTTTGAGGCACTTGATGATCATTTGAAGCGCAAATTTTTTAGGGCTTTAATATTACACCATTTCACAGACACTGATAACACGCAGGGCCATGCATCTCAGATTTGTAAAACTGGACAGATTGTTAAACGATGTCCTTGAGAGCCAGATGGGGGTATTAACCCATGTACTTTTAAGTATAGTCAATGCCCTTCTGGCTCCGAACAGACACTATCAAATTCCCTTCAGCCAGTGCTCAGTCTTCTCGACTTTGATTTAATTCAATTCAATTCAAATCAAAATCATTTTATCCTTGAAAATCAAATAAACATAAGATTGTACATTGGTGAATAATTACATTTGAACAAGAAAAGGAGGACAACAAAAAGTATACACTTGAAAATCGGAAGCCTCCAGATTATTACATTGTGTGTACATGTCAGATGAAAACACATTGTATTAAAACAAATAAACTATATGTAATGTTGCACTTTCATTTTGAAAATGACATGCTGGCCTAATTCCAACCTTCCTGTTTTTCTTCCTTATCTTTGGCAGCATACAATGAGAAGGTGATAGCGTTTCTAAAGCAACCCAACATCATGGACATCTTGCTGGAGAGACAACCTGGGCTTGGTGCTAATCAGAAATTAAAGTAAGTCCCTTGGATAGGATGTTAAATGGATGTCCATGTGTAGGAGAAACGCCACCTATTCATATGGATAGCCAATTGCTCTATTCATATAAGAGTAGGGGGGAAATCCTGTTGGATAATACACTTATCAGTTCCTGTAGGAGAGATTCGAGGGTCACATTCTCTAAAATTCAAAATTAAAGTAAGTCACTTGGATAGGGTCTTAAATGGAATTCCATGTGTATGTGTAGGAGAGTCACCACCTATTCATATGGAAAACCAATTGCTCATGGTCCCCATGGAAGACCAGCGGTATCATATTGATACCGCTGAATATGGGCTATCCAGCCGTTTATTTTATCTTGTTATTCATTATTCTATTTGTTATTATTGTACTGAATGCATAATGTCTTTTATACGGAAATAAAACAAACAAACAAACAGTAGGGGGAAGTCCCTGTTGAAAAATATTACATCAATATGCTTGGTAGAAGTTCAAATGAAAATCTTTTCACACTCATGGTTAGTAACAAAGATTTTCTTGAATGATTCTACTTTCTCCGAGTCTCTGACTAAGAAAAGTAAAGCATAATATTATTAATTGTCTTTTCTTCTTTCATCTGTACCCCAGAGACAAGCTTGGACAAATAAGGAAAGATGGAATTGAAGCTCTAGAAAATCTCTCAAATGACATGGAATTAATTATGTTACTAAGGTAAGTCAGTAAGAGTCTTTGTCACTGGCAAAGTCTTTTGCCATTAATCAATCATAACTAGTCAGTATCAGTAAGTGTTGATTTAATCAGGGTTTGTGTTAATGTTGTGCAAAGGAAAAAGATACAGGAGATGGTATTAAGCCAGTTGAAGTTCATGGGTCACATTACACGTAAAGGCCTAGAGAATCTTGCTTTGACAGAGAAAATTGTGGAAAGGAGGAGTAGGAGAAGAAGAAGAATACTTTGGATGGACAGTCTGCAGAAATTTTTAGAATAGAGAGGAGAGAAAGAACTGGGAGTGGCGCTAATAGAGAAGGCTAGGAGCCGAGGGTTGTGGAACAGCATGATCGCCAACGTCAATCGATATGGCACTTAGAAAGAGAGAGTTATTGTTGTAGTTTCTAAAGAAAATCACTGTAACAAATTTATAAAGAGGCCTTATTTGGGGGATGAAACACCTCCCTTTCACCATTCATCTCTTCCTTTTTAACAAAAACTGCTCTTCATAATTTTAATTTCCCATTTAAAACATATTTGTAGATACATGTACAGCTGTAGATTCGATAAATCTTTTCAATATGTCAATATAAATATATATATATATATATATAAGCAAGTTTAGTGAAACTGCAATTTCTGACAGTGCTCAACTGTAGGAGCAAATGTAGATATAGGAGTTGGAAGGTTACACTTTATTGGTACGAGTTATACAGACTGTTTCGCCAGAAGGCTCATCAGTAACTAAATACATAATACAATCATGGCGAAGTTAAAAACACTCATGTGCAGTCAGGCAAGAATACAAAAGAGACACAAATAATACCCAAGTAAGGGCGAACGCAATAATACAATAGTGGAATTAAGGGGTTTAAGGGTAAGGGGAAAGGTCATGGTGGTACAGGGGGGGGGGGGAGGGGTTTAACCATATTCAGAGAGTAGAAACTTTCTCTTATGTTTACATGTGGAAATGAGTTCAGTTCTAGAGTTAAGGATGGTGGATTTCTCAGCAGTGATGATGTGGTACTTTTCCCATAGGCAGAGATTGCAGCGATTTGTTCTGGGTGAGTATGGTTGGGCGTGCCGGATGATTCTCCATGATATTGTGTAGGGTGTCCCATCGTCTTTCAGCGTCCAGGTGTGTTTACTTAGCTCGGTCTGGTATCTCTTTTCTTGGTGGGTGAAGCTTGCTTTATGAGTTGCATATCTGGCTTTGAAGGATGTGGATGTGAGTCCAATGTAGAGTTTCTCATCGTTGGGGGTCACAACCTTGGCTTCATAGACGATATTTTTGGTTGTGCATTTTCCTGGGAGGGGGCAGTCGTCTTTCTTTCTGCAGTTGCAGGTTTCTGGGTCTCGGTTGGGGTTGTGGTTGATGATTCTATTGTTGTGGGCCTTGGTTATGGTTGCTATGTTATCCATGCAGCTGTAGCTGATCTTCAGTGTGTTCCTATTGCAGATTTTGTGTAGTTGGTGTTCCTTTGGGAAGTGCTGGTCTACGAGAGCGAGGAACCTTCTGCCAATATTCGTCTTCGCGTGCTTGCTATATGGGGGGTTGAACCAGGTTATGTTGCGTTTTCGTTTGTGGTGCTCTTTGTTGTTGATGTCACTGGTCTTGGGTGTGTAGGTTAAGTTGGTGTTGTGGCCGGCATCACGGAGTGCTTTTTCATACTCCGGTTTCGCCTCGTTGAATACCTCTGCGCTGCTGGAGATCGTGGATAGGCGGGTTTGTATGGAGTGCGGAATCTTCTTGGTGACGGTTGGCGGGTGGTTGGATTCTACATGGACGTACAGCTGGGTATTGCCAGGCTTCGAAAATGGTTTGTGTTCTTTGCTATTGAGATCGAACGTGACATCTAGGAAGTCTACGACGGTAGAGTTAGCACTGGCTGTCACCTGGAGGCCTATCTTTCTGAATTTCTCACATAGCTTCTTTTTTATGGTCTCTGCTGCTCTTGCTGGCTTGTGGACGATCGCTAGGCCATCATCCCTGTAGAGCCCAATGTTTTCCTTGGGCACTATGCTTTTGATCTCATCCAAGATGAACGAGCCTACGAGCTCGCATGTTTCTGCGCCATCGTATGATCCCATTGTGACATCGAAAAGATCATCAGCTGTTGCCTTTTGCCAGGACATGTTACCATGGAAGAGGAGGGTGTTCTTGGCTTGGAAGATGATTTCTGCTTCGGATGTGGTTATGGTGGTGAACCTCTTGGCGAAATGGATGGCTTTTTGCAGGAGTTGTCGGTCGATGGAGGGGTAGAAGTTCACAATGTCGAAAGAGATGAACGTGGAGTTGGGTCTGGTTTCAATACCCTTGAACCAATCTATAACTGCGGTGGAATTTTTCCATTGGTTGACATTCGTAGCTGCTATCACCTCGGTGTTGATTCTTTCTAGTATTTTCTTAGAGATGATGCCGATTTCACTTTTACTTGGATTGATGAGTCTACATGTCGGGTGGCTTCGGAAGTTTTGCTTGTGGTCTTTTAACGTTACATATGCGGGCTTAGGAGCTAGTACTTGCATCCTATCTGAGAGATCAAGGTTGTCGGCGATCTTTCTTGCTTCTATGTTGGTGGTGTTTTCTGATCGCTGATCTGATCTCTTGTATGCAGCTGTGACGCTGTCTTTCATCAGCTTTTCATACTGCTGCGGGGTGACATTGTAGTAGTTACTCGTCTTGTCAGCTGGTACAAGGATGTTCTTTTCGTTTCGGATTCCCCTTACCCTTAAACCCCTTAATTCCACTATTGTATTATTGCGTTCGCCCTTACTTGGGTATTATTTGTGTCTCTTTTGTATTCTTGCCTGACTGCACATGAGTGTTTTTAACTTCGCCATGATTGTATTATGTATTTAGTTACTGATGAGCCTTCTGGCGAAACAGTCTGTATAACTCGTACCAATAAAGTGTAACCTTCCAACTCCTATATCTATATATATATATATATTTTTTTGAATAATGATGCATTTTCATTTTCCAATTTTATTTCCAGTTTATTTGAAGAGAGCATCATGAGCTATATGCCCACCCCTCAACAAGCAAATGCCTTGAGATCTACATTAGCACAAGCAATATCACCACAGAATTCACCTCAACACTCACCACATTCATCACCAGGTAAGATAACCCCTATGATGATGGGGGTGATGATAGGGATGATAATGCAAATGATGATGACGATGAAGAGGAGGAGGAGGAGGAGGATAATGATGATGATGGTATTGTCAGTGATTATGATGATGGTGGTGGTGAAGATGGGGATGATAATATAATGATGATGATAATGGGAATGAAATTGAAAACGATGGTGTGGAGGAGGAGGAGGATAATTGTGATGCTGGGGATGATGAAGATGATGGCTGTGGTGTTAATGATGGTGATGATGATGGGGATGATGATGATGATGTTGATGATGTTGTCAGTGATTATGATGATAATGATGGGAATGACAAGATGGTGGTGGTGATGATGATGATCAGATGATGATCATGGTGATGATGATGATGGCGGTAGCGATGATGGTAATGATAATAATAATCATATTCAAAATACATCAAATGTTTTCACTGAATAGCCATATATTATATGTACGAGATATCCTTTTTCAACTTTACTACCATATTTGTTATCTTTAACTTTATATATGTTCTTTCAAGTTGATGTGCAATTTAACATTGGGCGTGCATTCGCATACTTGAGTTTTACTTGTAACCATCCATCGTCTATCCAATCTTTTTTCAGTTGTTGGTCGTGCCAACGCCAGAGCACCGGCCCCATACAAGCGAGACTTTGATGCCAAGCTGAGGAACTTCTACCGAAAGCTGGAGGCTAAGGGCTTTGGCCAAGGTCCAACCAAATTAAAGTAAGTCCCATAACCATATTATTACGCCTTTGTCTTAACAGAATTTGTTTCAATGCCAGGTTTCAATTGTCTTAAATTGATCACACTCCAATGCACTGTTTTCATACTTCACATACCTGTTCCTTTTTCCAGAAGAAGAAAATCTTTAGTTTTAGTCCAAGGTCAAACATTACTTATTTGGATTCTTATCCACTAGAAAAAGAAAAGGGCCCTGTTTCATGCAACTTGTTATCAATAACAAATGCTAAATTTCTATGACAAATTTGCTCTCAGCCAATCAAATGCCACAATTTCAGTAGCTTATGACAGTTATTGTAACTTGTTATTGGTTAACAAGTTTTTAAGAAACAATACCTAGATTCTCCTCCAGGGGGGGTGTTTCACAAAGATCCTAAGTTGAACCTATCTCTAAGTTGGACTTAACAATTACGGAAAGCACCCTTGAAAATACTTTGTAAAAGTTATTTTAAATGGCATTAATGTCGATTCAAATCATTCATATTTTATATTATCGTGGGAGATTTCATGTTCTTGATGTGGAATTTATGAAAAGTCTAAAATACTTGAATTTTTGCTTTTAAATATATTTCATTATAAGGCTACAAATGGCTCTCCATAATATTTAAGTCCAACTTAAAGTTATGTTCGACTTAGAATCTTTGCGAAAGACTCCCCTGATGTTCCAGCACCTGTAACCTTATTCCTTGTATTATCTATTCTCTTCTGCAGACTGACTATCAGGAGAGATCATCTTCTTGAAGATGCCTTTGGTAAGATCATGGCTATCAACAAGAAGGACATTCAGAAGTGTAAGCTCTTCATCTGCTTCGCCGGTGAGGAAGGGTAAGTCACCATCTTCTTTTTGAAAAGTCACCAACCTAGGACACCCTCCTTCTCCCCCACCCCTCATCTCATTTGCTTTGTTGTGAGGAACGGTATTTACATAGTCATTATTGTTGTGGTGTTTTGTTTAAGTCATCAAGCTTGGACACTCTCCCTCCCCACCCCCAACCCCACCCCTAACCCTAGCTTTTTTAGCTTTTCAAATATCTTAATTAGGTGAAGCACCTCCACCCCCCCCCCCCCCACACACACAAACTATTCTGTTAATCCTTGTACAGCACAACGATTGTTCAGGTTATTAAATGTAGATATTTTGTTGAAACAATGAACAATTACGTATGATACCTATAACTAAATTTCAAATACTACATGTATATATCCTATCAGATAATGGTTTAGATTTAGCATTCATTGCCCATGAGCTAAAACATTGGTATTTGCTTCCTGGTAGATATTTCTCTCTTAGTGTGGCTAATGTTATTAACCCTCAAGAGGAAATAAATCATGTTTCAGAACCTTTCTGGAAAAAAGCCAACCGTCTACATTTTCATAAATGTTCTTATACTGTAATACTGTAATGGACACTTTCCTGTTCGTCTATTTTGGGGGTTTGATAGAGATTATTTATTTTTCTTCTCTCTGTACCTTAAAGTGACTCGGTAACATTGCCTCAGATTCTGAAACAAAATCCTGGATTTAGCTCATGCTACAATCATAATTATATACCTTTAGGTCAGTCAGGAATCCCATGACTTCTACAAGCCCATCGCCTGTCTGATTATCAAAATATTTATGATTGGAAATTTAATTTAATTTCTTGTTTTCCTAACAGTTTTTATAACACTACAGTCTATTGGGGGAAATGAGTTTGGTAAAACCGGTCACGCAAAGATTTTTTTTTGTTGAGGCACTTCTTGATCATTTTGAAGCGCAATTTTTTTAGGGCTTCAATATTATGCCATATCACAGACACTGATAACACGTAGGGCCATGCATCTCAGATCTAACATTGTTAAACGATGCCTTTAATCTAATAATAATCAAAAGCATCTTTGTTTTTATTCTTTTCTCCTCAGTTTGGACTATGGTGGCCCATCAAGAGAGTTCTTTTTCCTCCTATCAAGGGAGCTCTTCAACCCGTACTACGGTCTGTTTGAGTATTCAGCCATCGATACCTACACTGTTCAGATCAGTCCAATGTCGGCCTTTGTCGATAACTATCTAGAATGGTGAGAAATATTGATTTTATTTTTTTGTTTGGTTAGTCTGTGTTTGTTTTGCACTCTCTGAGTTCTTGCTGGAAATTTGAAAATCAGCCAGTCATATTTATGAAGATTATACCTTTGTCATGAGATGCTATACAAAGGAATTGAATGTACATATAACTTTGCTAGATGCAATAAAACAAGAAATAATTCATTCCGTCTACCGTTGTCATTACTTGTCAAGGATCATTTCTCTGCAATTAATAAACTATTTTGTTTCTGACTTGGGATATTGTGCAGCTTACTTTACTGATAAAAACTGATAAAAACGTTGTGCAGCTATTCAAACATTCAATATACCGGTAATAATTACTGATTAACAATATCTTTTTTTAATAATGCATGAAGCCAAGTTCTTCTTTTTAGTTGTTATTTAACTACTATATGTAAATGTACAATTTATTACCTTATTTCATGTTTCCTTGTATTTTACTGTAAATATGACAATATTAGTCTCCGGACTTTTGCCATGTTGTTTTTTTACAATAAAAACTGAAATTAAATTGGATCAAATTGAATTAACACATTTCATGACCTTTCTTTCCTGCAGGTTCCGATTCTGTGGTAGGGTCATCGGTTTGGCCATCATTCACCACTTTCTCCTGGATGCCTTCTTCACCCGGCCGTTCTACAAGGCCCTGCTGAGGCAGCTCTGTAACCTGACCGACCTGGAGTCCCTGGACGGCGAGTTCTATCGGAGTCTGCTCTGGGTCAAGGATAACGACATCACTGACCAGCTGGATCTGACCTTCACAGCGGACGAAGAGGTCTTTGGACAGGTGAGTGGTCACTCGATGGTCATCGTATGCTTCCGGAAACTTGATGTGGAATTGGGAGCCAAGCTCAGCAAGCACAATCAAAAAGATTTCCAAGAAATTGATTCAAGGGCAATTTCAATGCTGTATTTATTTATTGCTTTCAGAAATTATTATAATGGTCCTATATTACAATGGGTGATGGTTGAGGTTGTTGAAATTAACTTCAAGTTAATGTGTTGAAAGTCTTTGCAATTTGTGTTACTAGCCTCCAGACATTGTATCAGAAAAATAATATAATATTATGTTTTGACTTTGCCTTGGCCTAAAAGTTACTGTCAATATTAAAGAGTACAGGATTTCAATATTTTAATAATTTTAATTTTAATTTATACACATTAATTGATTTGGGTGTGTTTACTTTGGGAATTGCAATGTTTATTTTCCTCATTTAAGTGAAAGGCATATCATCATAAAGTTATTGACAATTTTTGACTGCCCACATACATACATGTACTGTCTAATGTGCTTCAGATTTGAAATGATTTGATTGACATTCTGTGTACCATTTTTGATACTGTCTTACAGCTGACAGAGAGGGAGCTAAAGCCGAACGGGAAGAACATAGCCGTGACGGAGAAGAACAAGAAGGAGTATATTGAGAAGATGGTGAGGTGGCGCATTGAGAGGGGTGTGGCCGAACAGACGGAGAGCCTTGTCAGAGGTTTCTATGAGGTTAGTCCATGATTTATTTATTTCATTTTTATTTCATTTCATTTTTATTTCATTTTATTTCCTGTAGCCTTAAAAGAAACTGATGGCTAGGACTACGTCCTAACATACGTTACATGTTAGCCTTGTCCAACAAAGTCATACTGAAAACTGAAAAGGAAAGTACATGTACATGTATTTCACAAAAAGAGAGCAAAATTCAGCAGAAAGATGACCTCATCTGGATAGTTTAATTTATTAAATATTACATACAGCATTTAAATAAGTCGTAGTTTAAATGTACATGTAATAGTCAACAGTTTAGTATTTCTTGTAGACTGCTGCTTCAACAATGAATTTTCAGAAAATTAGGATTTACTTTTCATGGAAGACTAACCATTAAGAGAATTATGATGATAATAATAGTGGGTTCTTGTATAGCACTCCTGTCTGTCAGACTTGACACTCCTGGTGTTCCGCAATTATTACCCCAGCTTTAGAATGGCTGCCATTATGGCGCTCTAGCCTTTCTAGGAATTAAATCCTACCAGGTGTCCATCAACCTCACCTGGGTTGAGTGTGTGCAAATGTAGTTTAATGTCCTGCCAGAGGACATTGGTGCCATGGTGAGACTCGAACCCCAAACAATATGACCCACTGTCCATTGACGCATCCACTAGACCACGACACCTCCCTAATATCGATCTGTTTTCCATTATTCCTTGTAGGTGGTTGATTCCAGACTGGTGTCCGTGTTTGACGCGAGGGAATTGGAGTTGGTGATCGCTGGTACGGCTGAAATCGATGTTGCTGATTGGAGGAGGAATACAGAGTATAGAGGAGGTAAGCAGAAATGTTGTCATTAAGCGACACCCCACCCCTTCCCACCCCACCACACCCCATCCCACCCCACCTCATTTCCCCAGGCAGAATAGTAATTGGACACTTATGCTTTGTGGTTGGCCTACCGGTATATTGTTATAATCACATACAGAACTCAGAGAGGACCCCTATGAAAAATGACATTCATGCTGATCAGAGTGTCCCATCCTCACAACTTTAATTTTAAGATGTCAATGTATTTGTATATTTATCACTAATGTATTCCGATTATTACTGTTTTAGTTGTTCATATATGTATTTTTATTGCTTGTAAAAAATCCCATTTAACATTTACATTCATTTTAACTTGGACGAATACAGAATTGAATTTAATTATTAATAAAATTGTAATTTTAAAAGAGAGAACATTATAGAAATTACATTGTCATTGATGCAGCTTGGAATATTGTGGGACAGACTGCAGAGTGCAAGAAATGTATGGTCATGATATATTCCCCCCAGCAGTGATATGATACCGTAGTCTACCTAAAAATTACTTTGTTTGAAGGAGATGAAAGATTAAAAGTGTGGTCAAAATCCTTTTTCGCCAATTTTGTACAACTTTCTGTGATAAAGTCTGTTCAGAGCCTGCTGGGCATTATCTCACTATTCTAACACAGAGTTAACACTTTTGTGGCCCGCTCCAAACAGACGATATGCTCCTTTTACTTTCTTTTGCTTTAGAGACATGTATTTTCATTTTCCAAGTACAGCTATGATTTTTTTTTAATGCAATGCATTATTTTTTGCTGATGATTTATATTCTTTAATGTGTTAATGTCACTATGGTTTGTTGTCATTCTACTCGGTGATGCATGTGTATTTAATTCAATTAACTGAAAATATAATTACCGGTACTCAAATTTTTCTTTGCCAAGGTTTCCATGACAAGCATCACGTGATCAACTGGTTCTGGATGGCTGTGGAGAGATTCGATAATGAGAGGAGGCTTCGTCTGCTCCAGTTCGTCACAGGAACATCCAGCATTCCATACGAGGGATTCGCCGCTCTCAGGGGCAGCAACGGTCCAAGGAAGTTCTGCATTGAGAAGTGGGGAAAGAACTCATTTTTACCAAGGTGCGTGATTGCCAAAAGGACCTTCTCTTTTCCTTACAATAGTAGCCATGACAAAATAACGAGCGTGATATGACAAGTTTTAGAGAAATCTAAAAGTCTCTTCACAGATATTTCTATAGAGTTCTAATCTTCCGGTTGTCAATTTGCACAATACCTTGTGAATGTTATAGTTCATGTATAGGGTCTCGGGGTAGAGCAGTTCATATATTTTAAAGGAGATGGTAGTCACTTTCCATGTGCAGTATGTCATAATTTGCTGACACCAGACTTGGTGGAAATACCATTAATGGGCATACAAGTTACGCACACAGCAAACTCGGAGTCCCATCAAGAAATACCCCCTAGTCTCTAGGAGAGTCCTCAGGTGAGGGAAACCTAAGATAATGATGTTTCTATGTCGGATGATTGGTGTAGGATTATATTAGCTCCGTTGGGTTTTTTTATCCTGGTGATTGACAACACCTGTTTTTTAGGTTGAACACCCAAATGGTGTCAAATTCCCCATGTGAGCCAACTACACTGCATCTTTAGTACACTTGTGAAATGGTCTATGGTTGACAGCACTCCTAGATTATTACAATTAGAATTTAACGTTGAATCACACTTCTTGTAAACAGCACGCCCCATTAACTCAGTGTCCTAAACAGATTAAATTGACCCCTCAAGTGACCTTATTGTAAAGTATTGTAAACCCTTTGTATGGATCAAAAGTGCAACGTGAAAGGGAATGGGTACTAGGAGTGCCTCATCACAATGAAAAGCTGGATTAAGGCAGGGATTAGTTAGGAGATTAGGATTAAGGATTTAGACTGACTCACTAAGCATTGGCATTGTAAGCTCTGTGAGGTACAATCTAACTACTGTACTTATAAGTCAATCAAAGGTTCTGTGAAGATGAGAGAACAGAACTTAAAGTAAAAGAGAATTAAAGGGGATCTACTGCTTTGCAAACACACAGCTTATCAGTCATTGTATGGGGGACCATTAAAAAGCAATCCAATCCTTGTAATAAGTTCATTTGGATGAAAGCAGAAAAGTAAGATAAACAGAAGGTGAAATTTTGAAATAAATCTGAGAGATTATATGAGATGTATAAATGTTTGAAATATGAGATCACTATAAACTTAGTGTGAAGCTCAAATTGGCAACTTGGTCAGTGGATTGGCGTGTACGAAACAAAACCCTCACTTGTTCCTGTATATTATACTCTTTACTTCACTGTCTGCCATTGACTGCACTAGCACCCCATCCCAGTACGGTATAGTTTCTAGAATGAGCTGTGAAAGGGATTAATCATATGCTTCAAGGTTCAAGGAACCCCCCCCCCCCCCCCCCCCCTCCTCCTCCTTAATGATACCAGTGACCCCCCAAAGGCTGGACCCATGCTACGCTGGCTTAGCTACTGATCTTATGCCTGGAGTTTCATTATGATAATAATAGAGCTTTATGATAAGGAGTTGAATTCAATTCACTAATCATTAAACCTCTGATAATTGTACATTTTAGTTTACTATTTTAATTCCTTCTATGATGTGGATGGCAAAACTTGCCCAAGAATTTGAAAGTTAAACACACATTTTTGGAACAAGAACTGTTATGTCTGTCTTTGAGAAACAGAAGGAGGTACAAATGTAGCCTCTGTGTCAAGTTTATTCCTGTGGAATATATGTTATGCCCAATGTAACAATGAAACAAGATTTTTGTAATTCATAGTGACTCGTAAAAGTCATTTTATAACAACTGTTCAAAACTCTGTTGCGCTGGAATGGTTGATAACCCTCTTTCATTCATTTTTGTTGATTTCAGGGCTCACACCTGCTTCAACAGGCTGGACCTCCCTGCGTACACAACCTATGCCATGCTGATGGAGAAGCTGGTCATCGCCGTGGAGGAGACAAGCACGTTTGGAATCGACTGAGGGAGAGAGAGTGAGGAGGAGGACTTTCAAGACAAGTGTCGGATAGTATGGAAAGACCAAGTTTGCAGACAGATCAAGATCAAGATTGCGGGTCATTTTGAATTGACGGAACTAATGATTCTGCTTTTATATAGCGCCCAATACATCGATACAACAATGTGTCTACGGCTTTATAGATATATTATTACCCTGGTCATCTGATTCAGGCTTACCCGCACACAATGTATGCACATTTTCCACTCCTTGGGGAGCATTCCGGCATCAAGCTCATGGATAATATGGATAATATTAATGTGGATAGAGCATGTCTGCAAAGAGACGGAGAGGAAGATTGTTTGTCATTTGGAATCAAAGCGAGTGGAGAATATTTAACCCCCTGCATGTGAGATCCGGATAGTCCCTGTATTAAGCCTATGGGACTGAGAGAATTCAGGAGTCATCGGGTTAAAAGGTTTTTTGGATAGCATCGGTGTGGACAGGGCACGCGTGCAGGAGAATTATTATGTTATGTCAAGCCTGATGTCTTCGTCAGCGACTCGTTCTTTGTTTGACTATGACAGGGAAAGAGAGAGAGAGAGAGAGTATATCTCCTCAGTTACACTCTCTCTTTTGAAATCAATCTCTTCATCACATCTATCCTACTGTGTATGCTATGTTAGAGGATTGAAATGCTGTGCACTAGTGGATTCAGCCCAAGAGCACCCAATTCTGGAAGACTATATAATTCTTGAGCATTGAATGCACAATACAGCTATATTCTACAATGCGGTCCAGTGTCGAATATCAATTCTTTCTCTAGAGCCTCTATTCCATTCAAACTCATTACTACAAACTTGGAGTGATAGGGGAGCATCACATCAATTACATCAGGCATTCTTTGTAATACATCATCTCCCTTCCTGGAATCCCGTTGCAGAGAATTCTTGCCTGGAAGTTTTTTTGAAAGACCAAATTAAAAGTACAGGTCATCAAGTCCTAATGACCTATACTCTTTCAGCGATGACTTCACAATACGGCTCTCCCCTACGATGAAATCTGCTCTGCAACATCTCTCTGAGCAACTGTATGTCTGGAAGGTTTCTCAAATCTAACTTGGTAACATTGTCTGGAAACATCGTCTTTCATCGACCATAGGCTATATCATCGCAAAGCATGCGTCACTCAAAATTGAACCAGTTCTTTCTATACCATGCGATATCATACTCCAAGCAACCAATGTATTGGGACTGAGTAAACTAATATCTTGCGAAATGGTGTTTTCCATCATCATTGCCCTTGTTTTTGATGAAAGTAATATACATATCGATGGATGCGTTCACCCAAATTCTTTGCATTCTCTCACTCAGAGATTGATTGAATGTATATTGCATAGCTGTAACCAGATCAAGTATTTGTTCATGTCCACACTAGAATTGTCTTCAGTCATTGGGTATTAATATCAGTGTCCATGCTAGGGAAGATGGTAAGACTGCAATGAGTAATAGATATATGATTCCTAAGATTTATTAAAACAAAAAAAATATATTACCGTTACACATCTGTCTCGCATGGCCCTTTGAATGCATGTTACACGTCTCTGTTATTTGTTAAGGCCATGGCTGCTTCCATTTATGGAAATACTGAACGTTGATTCTGGGAATCAGTTATCAAACAGTATTAAACAATTTTTGATTTCAGTGTGATGTAAGGCTAGCATTTTCATGTTGGTTCCTCTGTTTGAAAATGGAAGTTGTGTCCATATGGTGAGAAACTTTTGTCTTTCACCAGAGTAAATTATGTTTTATATTATTTTTGAAACTTATTGTATGAATTTTTGCTTTGCATATCCCACCAATTATGTCTTGTGTTTTCTTAAAATATTTGTCCTGTTTCTGTGCTCAGTTTTATCAAATGAAACAACAAATTGTTTGCGACTGACATCAATCGCAGTATTAGAGAAACAGGACTGCAAACTTGCAATTGATTAGAGGGCTTACCAGCAACTCTTTATTATAAAACGGGGCCCAGGTTTCTGTATTGTACTTGATGCTGTTACATGAAGCTGTATGTTGTCCATTCGTAATGGTCGGGATAGTGGATTTTTTTTTAAATTGCGGAGCAGACAGTACTGGTTCCCCCAATCAATCTGCAGTGAAAATTTGTAGATGACTGTTATAGGCAGATTAATCTAGTGATACACGAGAGTGCAAATGCACACTTGTGAACATAGATACATGTATGCAATTTGTCCCTTGTAATAAAACAGCTTCAATGTGATTGTAACACCATATATCGATGTGCGTTAGTGTTGGAAATCAACTTGCGACAAGAGTGAAAGGAAAGATTAAAATGTTTTTGAGCAAGGTCTTACAGAAACTCTAGTGGGGTTTGTGTGCAGCACACAATGTACTCTCCTTGAAGGGCAAGCCAGACGAATCAATCCATGATATGTTCTTTGATCAAATCTCTTACCATTTCAATTATCTTCCATGAAAACGCAGTTACCGAGAAACTGGACTGCCAAATAGAAAATGTAGAGATGTATATACAAAATTTGGATGAGAAGCATGTATAAAATAGTCGATCATTCTTACTATTAATTGATATAATGTATATTTATGAAATTGATTAATTGTAATGTATAAAAATAGAGAGGTGGAAATTGGCAATGATGAAAGGGAAATATATTAGCTTGTATTATTTTCATGAATTTATAATGATAACACCGGAGAACATCTCAAATATGTATATCTGATCAATGGTGTGTTATGTGATATTTAAACAAAGACAAAGTATTCAGCTGTTTACATTTAATATATATTATTATCCTTATTATTATTATTATTATTATTATGAATATCATTATGAATGCAGAGCTCTTAATGAGTGTATGTTGAATAATCAGTGAATCATTGATATTATAACAATATGTGGCTCATATGCATGCAAACAATTCTCTATATCAGAAAATAAAAAAACAACAGCAGTACTTCCTAAACATAAATAATGGGATGATAATTGAGAAATTTACAACTATTGTGTTTTTATTTTTTGTTTAGCCAGTACTTTGAATATGTTATCTCCAGGTATTATTTCTTGTACTCGATAAACTACCACCAGACTATGGTTCTATATTGAAAGTTTGTTTTGCATTTTTGTCTCTTGAGAGCCCGAAGGGAACTTTATAGGGGGTGTAGCATGACGAGACTATGTGTCTTTCCCTTGGCCTGACTCGGGGGCCGATCGGGTTTAATACGACTACGAACCACGCCACCGCAGTATTCACGTGCGTGCAACATACACGAAACCGAAGCATGATGGGAACTATGGTCTGTTTCGCGAACGCTAGCACGTGCTGACTGTTAATCTAGTCCATTTGTTTACATGCAGCTATCCAAAAGTAGTCGTAGATGGCGTTAACCAATATTTGCCATGCTGCACCCCCTTTAACACAGAGATAACGCTCTCCTGGCTCCCAACAGATGATTTATTTGTACATTTTGGGTTTCAAGCGAAAAGGAAATCATCGTAAATCGATCAGAATGTAAATCAGAGTATATTAATCCAGATCTTTGCCATGATGATGTGCATGTTTGCATGTCAAGTGAAAGTTATTTCTCTATGTTCTTCTAACCAATACCATGTCAAGGTCATGTGAAGGTCACGTGGGCTCTACGCCTAGCGTCTCGCGCAAAATGCTTTTACTCCTGCAAGTTGGTGCAAAATTCAGAGTTGGTGAATCTATTATATGTAAACATGCAATTCAAAATGTTATATTACTATACATGTATACCTGCAATTACAAATATTCTATGTTAAAATATATTATAATTTTGTAAAGCTATTAGTTATTAGTTAGATTATATCCTCTTTATGTTTCTATTTATTACCTATATTTCAGAACAAAGCGTATTTCTTACAAGGATATGGTGTTATAGTCTCATTACATAACTTTTACTCTGTTCCAATTTGTCACTTTGTAAACTGGCAAAATATTTATCTTATTTACTTCCAGATCTCTCAATAGATTGTTTAGTGTGTGTTAATTGATTGTGCAGTCATGTGCAGATTTCCAGCATATTATTGCAAAGATTACAAGTTGATATTTTGTCCTCATCGTTTGTTTTATCTCGTGTTCATCAAATACATCTAACTTTTTATCATGATTTTGAGGCAGGGACACATAAACATATATTTGTGGAAAATGATGCACATTCATATTTTCTGTGAGACAAATGTGTCGAGCATGAAGGAGAGATGTGAAATTTTACCAGTATAACTAAAAAATGAATTGATAGGCCAACACATTTGATGTACGGTAGATAGAAATACAAGGGGTGTAATTTTGTTTCAATGTTAATACATGAGTTTTTTGTGTTGTTTTTAGTTTTAGTTTTTTGTTGCTGGTGGAGGGTATATAATACCAAACATAATTAAACGGTAAAATGATTCTTAGACCTAGCTTGAGTGCCTACATATTGGTGCCAAATGAGGGGGTTTGAACCCTAAACCTGCATTGCATCCACTTGTTCATGACTGCATTCATACTATAAATATTTATGATATCGGTATATCAAATCTGGCATTTTAGAACATGTAGTTTAGATTTTTCTTTACTTCTTTCTTTTCCTAACTAAAGTGATCAAATTTGAGCTAATTCGAATATGAAAGCCCAGCTTGATTAGCTGTGCGCACATGCTCTATAGTGAATTATGAGTCTGAACATGTACATTTATGTAATTTTAATGGTGTTAATCTTGTTTGTAATTATTTTTCTTTTGAATGAAATATTTGAGATCTTGTACAGTGTGTATTAAGAATAAGAACATTCAATATATATATTGACCTGTAAGTCTTACGATTATATGAATTTTTATTACAGTATGATATGAATGTAACATAAATATTTCGAATTTGGGGGAGAATACTGACGTGATATTTTCACTGAAACTCTCAATAAATCACTTCACTGAAAAGAAATTTATTATTGTTTAGTGTATAGTGAGTATTTTGCATTTTCAT
Source organism: Strongylocentrotus purpuratus (assembly GCF_000002235.5). Lineage (NCBI taxonomy): Eukaryota > Metazoa > Echinodermata > Echinoidea > Camarodonta > Strongylocentrotidae > Strongylocentrotus > Strongylocentrotus purpuratus. The sequence continues at coordinate 24,622,141 of NW_022145604.1, forward strand.
CCACCTCCAATTATATTGAATGTGTGCGATTGTTGAAAGAATGGGTTTATGATGAGTTGATGAAAGATTGGGTGAAGGAATGAGTTATTAAATGGTTAAAGGGCAATCCAACCATTGTAATAAGGAGATTTGTATGAAAGAAGAAAAGTAACAGAAACAAAAGGGCAAACGTTTGAAATTAATCGGACCAATAGTAAGGAAGTTATGAATGTTTGAAATATGAGATCACCAAGTCTATGCAAATCTCAAATTGGTAGTTTGGTTAGTGGATTGTGACGTAGGACGTCACAATATGATATGATCTCTCCCATTTACTGTGTACAAAAATATTACTAATTTCTGTTTTTCTCTTAAGTTCCTTCTCCCTTTGGGCACTCCCCAAAATATATTATGAGTAGCATATTATTATAGGTCCTCTAAGTGCCCGTTCAAAGAAAATCACAAATATGTCAAATAACGTATCACTAGAAACTGGTAAGCTAACAAATGGCCATCGTACAAGTTTTAGGTCTACTACATATCGGCTGATTCATAAAAATACAATTAAAACCACCTCAATAGCTTCTAGGATATATGAAAGATTCGCCAGAAAATAACGATGTTTTAATGACGTCACAATCCTACGAACCAATCTTGCCGGGGCACCCGGCTTATTAGATGTAATAAATGCAAATTTACAAGTACGTCTATATCAGGGGCGGGCAATGCCCCCCCCCCCCCCCCCCCCTCCCTATATGTTTTGCCTTTTTTCTCTCTCTCCCTCCATTTTTTGTTTTGGGGCGGGGCATGTGTTCCTGCGCGTTCCCCAAACAATGCACCAATTGCTAAGGCAGACCAGTAATATTGTATCCCCTTTCCGCTTTTTTATAATTATCTTTACATTTTACCGATCGAGCTAGTAGTGATACCAGGGAGAGGTGAGTTTATCTCCCTGGTGATACCGTCAACATTCAATGAACCAGCTAATCTTCATGTAATCAACTGACAGATGGTTTGATGCAGGTATAACAGTATACCGCTATGTTTGCTTTTCTTCTATCTCCCATCTGCGACCTGTGAACTGAGGGAGATGGTATAGTCGTAGTGTTCATGTGTGCAGTAGGTCATAATTCGCTGACTTTAGAAGGAAAAAAAATGGGTGTACAAGAATCACACACAGCAAACTCATGGTCCCATCAATAGATACCTCATTGTCTATTAGAGAAGTCTTCAGGTGAGGGAAGTGACATGTAAGATAATGACCTTTCCATGGGGTGATTAGTGAAATGCAGATAATTACATAAGACTGAAGGCTAATCCTGTTGATTGACACCATGCACCCGTTATTGGGTCAACACGTACCCAAATGTAATCTAACTCTACACAAAGCGTCTAATCTAATTCACAACTCACTCAATTAGCGAGATTGACACCACACCGACAAGAAAACGAATAAAGAACAAAACCGTGCCGAACCGTGCCGAACCGACTCCAAATCGAGCAGCGTCTCACGAAACCGTCATAAGTACAAGTTCACCGACATCCCATTGAAGTGCTTGAATTAAGTTTAACACGCGTTTCAATAGGATGTCGGTGAACTTGTACTTAATATGACGGTTTCGTGAGACGTTTCAAGTGTTATGTTTTGTTAAATTTATTGTATGAAAAACAAAATTTTATAATATAATATGAGACAAATATGGCTGTTTTTCAGCAAGTCCGTATACAAAAAAATATATTACAAAAATAACATCAATAACATTACACCCAATATTTTACAAAGAAAATGTACAAATTACAAAAAAATTGAATACAAATAATAAAGAGAGAGAGACAGAGAGAAAAAAGGAAGAAATAGTGGGGGTAGTAGAAAGAAAAAAAAGGATTTACCAACAAAAAGTATTATGATCATATCTCAGTATCTTTTTTAAAACTCATTGGGAACTTAAGTTTGGTCGGCATGTAGAAGGTCTCGTCGATGTGACTTGGTAATACATTGGATGCCACATGATCGGTGGGTTTAGGGTCCGAGTTCGGCGGTGTGACTGAGGTACAAAGCAAGATTGATTTCAGAAGTGATACTTGGTAACTGACAACTTGGCTGTTTTAACTGGAAGTGTTATGTCACAATCATCTGACTCAACGACCATGCAGTGGTGGCTTTCGGGAGGAAGGGGAGCGGTATGGGGTCCTGATATCCATGGGCACATAGCCCCCCCCCCCCCCCCCCATCCCAACCCCAATTTTGATCATCTAGTTCTTTCGTCTCCTTTTTCCTTTCTTTATAATGATGGTTAGAAGTTTCTTCTTCTATCAACATGTAAAAGGAGATTCTTTGAATAATCTTAGGACACGACAATCGGAGGGTTCTTCGTCTGCGGTGTATGAAACCACGTATCGAAAATGGAGTGTCAAGAATTATCTCGCCTTTTTACAATCATATTTTGTCATATTTTATCTTATCTTATACGTTCATATTTTTATCCTCATTTAATTCCGCTTTTAAGGAAGCCAACTTCCTATGTAGGGTCGATGACACTGAGCCTAGCTCAGTCTTCAAGTACATGTACAATTTAACATAATTACAGTTCAATGCACTATAATAAAATTGTACTCCCAGTGTTCCTGTCGTAATATTAAGGTTGCCATTTTAATTCCCGTTAATTGCACATGATGCGTTTTTTTTTGGATAGAGTTATTGCCAATGCGCTGATTCAGTGCTATGTTTGGGCTATTCACTTTGCATATGTCAGCCTCACATGGAATTAACCGCGTCAAAGACCGTACCATTCATTGACGCAGTACTACGTCAGGCGAATTTCCTTTCTTTCTTTTCTTTTCTTTTCTGTCTCTTCCGGGTTCTTCTTTTCTTTTTGGTCGTTTTCTTTTCAACTCTTTCCCTTTCTTTTCTCTTCTTATCTTATTTTCTTTTACCCTCTAATTCCTTTCCTTTCTTGTATTTTCTTTTTATAGCTACGAACTCCGCTCGTCATTCAAAGATTAGTTTTATTGATAGAAAAACGACAAATAAGGGGAATTGTTTTGATAGGCAGTTTTGACATTAATTTTAAGAAAGGAAGTGGCGGACAGGATGAATTTCCTTCCTAAAAAACATCGCTCAGGAAGATATACGATTACGAGTTTGTAATGTTTATCATCTTTGTGGCATATTGCAGCCTATAAATAGTTTGTATTTATTTGGGTTTCCGTCACCAGTCAGGAAAGACATACGACATTTTCTACCCTCTCTGAGAAAAAAGAGGAGAAAAATGGAAACCATAAACGTAGGTCATGTATATATTTCATTTAATGATGCGTTCGGGTCGGAAATAACCGTGAAGTTATGTATAAGAATAATGTTTACAACACGGATTGAAGAAAAAAAAAAAGGTGAGTATCCATCCTGCTTTTGCACTTGGTTCTTTAATACCATGGAGCTACGAAATATATTTTTTTAGATCCATGGTCCTCGCTAGAGGAACACCCCCCCCCCCCTATTATTCATCTCGTCAGATGGTAGGCACAGTCTTGAAGTTTGTTTTTGTTTTTGTATTTAAGAAAGAATATCGTAACTTTCTAAGAATGAATCGATAAAATATTCAATCAACTTCTCTTTCTGAAGCTACATTGTGGATTATTAACCTGAGCCAACCCCATTAAATGAAACGTTGGTTAATAAATTCAATAAAGCAAATGTGACATCTTCAGGCGCGGATCCAGGATTTTCCAATAGGGGGGGCCGGAAATTTGAAAATTGCGCAGACCATTTTTTTCAACTCAACATACCAATACTGACAAGGTCATATTAGAGGCACGATACCGGTAGAATTTTTGACATTTTCATCGGGGGGGGGGGGGCTATAGCCTCTTGCCCGGAAAGTAATTTTCTGGTTTCACAATTCGAAATAGTGAGCGAAGCGAGCGAGCAACAATAATTTGTGAAAGTGTTATTTATCACCAAAATAAACGAGAAAAGATATCAAAAACTCATATTCGGGCAGCTCGCTGCCCCCCTCCCCCCTCCATTACGCGCGAAGCGCGGAAGCTTTGACCCTTCATTAATTGTTACTAGAGAAGGAAGACGATTTGTTGTACCATTCTCGACTCTTAATCCTTGTCTAAATTCAGTTTCCTCCCGCCCGCGCGAAGCGCGGAAGCTTTGGCTTTTCAAAGCTTTGGCCTTTCATTAATTATTAGAGAAAGAAGAAGATTTGTTGTACCATTCTCGACTCTAATTACTCGAAGCGCGGAAGCTTTGGCGTTTCATTAAATTATAAGGGAAAGGAGACGATTCTTTGTACTATTCTCGACTCTTTATCCTTGTCTGAATTCAGTTTTCCCCCGCCCGCGCGTAGCGTGTAAGCTTTGACGGTTTATTAAATTATTAAAGGAAGAAAACGAATCGTTGTACCATTCTCGTCTCTTAATTCTTGTTTGAATTCAATTTTCCCCCTCCCGCGCGAAGCGCGGAAGCTTTGACGTTTCATTAATTATTAGAGAAAGAAGAAGATTTGTTGTACCATTCTCGACTCTTATTACTTGACTGAATTCAGCCCCCCCCCCCCCCCCCCCCCCCCGCCTCCCGCGCGAAGCACGGAAACTTTGGCCTTTCATAGTTTAATGAAATTATTAGAGAAAGATGATTCGTTGTTCCATTTTCGACTCTTAATCCTTCTCTGAATTGAGTTCCCCCCTCCCCTCCCGCGCGAAGCGCGGGAGCTTTGTCGTTTCATTAAATTATAAGGGGAAAGGAGACGATTCTTTGTACCATTCTCGACTCTTAATCCTTGTCTGAATTCAGTTTTTCCCCGCCCGCGCGTAGCGCGTAAGCTTTGACGGTTCATTTCATTATTAGAGGAAGAAGACTAATCGTTGTTCCATTTTCGTCTCATAATCCTTGTTTGAATTCAGTTTTCCCCCTCCCGCGCGAAGCACGGAAGCTTTGACGTTTCATTGAATTATTAGAGAAAGCAGGCGCGGATCCAGGATTTCTTAGGGGAGGGGGCCCAATTTTTTTTTTTTTTGCTCCCGAAAATTTGAAAAACGCGCCGGCCAAAAATTCGCTCAGTGGTGGGGGGGGGGGGGGGGGGGGGGGGGGGGGGGGGGGTAGTGAGCACATTTTTTTTTTTTTTGATCCTCAAAAAATTTCAATTTGCACCCCTCCCCCCCCCCCCTTGAGCGCCAGGGGGGGGGCCCAACCCCCAAAAAAGGTGAAAATCACGTGATTTTACAAGATTTTTTTCTCAAGGGGGGGGGGGGCGGCCCCCCCCCCCCCCTGGATCCGCCACTGAGAGAAAGAAGATGATTCGTTGTTCCATTCTCGACTCTAAATCCTTGGCTGAATTCAGTTTTTCCCCGCCCGCGCATAGCGCGTAAACTTCTGACGTTTCATTAAATTATTAGACAAAGAAGACGATTCGTTTTACCATTTCTTGTCTGATTTCAGTTGCCCCCCTCCCGAGCGAAGCGCGGAAGCTTTGACATTACATTAAATTATTAGAGAAAGAAGACGATTCGTTGTACCGTACTCGACTTGTCAGATTTTTTTTTTTTTTTTCTTTGTCTGCTCCTTTTTCGTCCTATGTCCTCTTCCTGCCCCTACCGCCCCTGGCTACGCGCCTGCTTTTAAGGGAAAATAAAAAACAATCATGATTGTGATAGCACACAATTAGGTTAGTAGAAATGAAAGGGAGAAAAGATCTATTACACTAACCATGGATAAATCACGGCCGGGAGCGTCATATCATAGTTTTGTGTTATCGGGCGAGGGCCGGGGCGTAGCAGCCAAGCAAGATTTTGAAATGTTGAAATTATGCATTCTAGAAAATTCCGCTATATTTCTTTCTAGCTATATTTCTAAATTTCCTGGGGGACGTGTCTCCCTATCGGGCCCAGGATTGCCGCCCCTGTCCATGATTACTACCAACATGAGTTCAAATACAAACACGAGCGAGTTGGTATGAGCTGAATCCAAATGAAGGGCAAAATAAGGGCAAAATAAGAGTAATGAAGCGGCCCAACCGTTAATTTAAAATTTGACTGTTGAGTATTTAAAAGACATCCAAAATATTGTGCCCTTTTCAAATTTCTCACTAAAGAGTGATGACCTTTGTAGCGCAGGGGGCTGTTTTTTACGTTTAACTTTGAATCCGCGGCTCGAGATTTTATGCGGCCGGCCCGGCCCCCTCTAGTCAATAACGTTTGCCAAACCTTCTGGAATGACCCCAAATCTCCCGATTACAGTTCTCCCTTATTCGTCGTTACTGTCACTTAGCGCCATTTCCTTGTCTTTCCCACTTTCTCACCGAACCCCCCCCCCCCCCCACCCACTTACTGTAGGGTACGCACATGTATGTTCCCTCTCTTTGGAAGCACCCTCTATCTCCGGTGTAAGTCAGTACGGGCCGGATTTGTGTGTATTACGGGCCGGACTTTGTTGCGTGAAAAGTAACTCTTTATCGGAAATTTGGGAACACATATTCGGTCCCTCCGACCCCGGAGTGGGAGGGAGGGGGAGGGGGGGGGGGGGGTTGGGCTTTCTTCTTTATCTTTTCTTTTCTCTTTTCTCTTCTCTTCCTTTTTCTTTTCCCTTCTCCTTTCTTTTCTCTTCTCCTTTTTTTCTTCTCCTCTTCTCCTTTTTTTTCCTCTTCTTTTCTTCCTCTTTTTTTCTTCTTTTTTTTGCGCCGCCAATAGGGGGGCCGCGGCCGTTTCGGCCCCCCCCCCTGGATCCGCCACTGATCTTATCCCAAAACTGATAATTCCTTTTCCTTTAACAACATTGAATATAATTATATAGGGAGATAATGTTAAGACCATGATAATATCAATAATTAAATCGATGCACATCGTCTCACTGGAGTATTAGTGCAATCGTAATACTCATTCTTCCTTCAGACATAAACAATATTGATCAAAAAGTATATTTGGAGTCATGGGAGAGCATAATTATGAGTTCGGCCATTGATTGCAAACAAATATATTTCATACTATCCATGCATATCATATAATGCATAGCAGATAATTATGATGATTATAATCACAACAAAATCATGGAAAATACGCAACCTATTATTAAAGGCACATTCAGCACTAGTCCACCACCTCCTGAAATATGCGACTATCATAATTACAAAATTTACGCCACCCGATAGTGTCCTGCAATAATTGTTCTTGAGCTGATAACGTCGAAAGTTTTGCTACTGCTTTCTTGACATTTTCATTGGCAAGTAGATATGGGTTATGGTGCTCAAATTAACAATGATGAAAATTAAAAAACGTTTTGGACTTGGGATGAAGTGGTTTTGTTCCTCTTCCAGTCACCTGCATCTAATATATTCGAAAGTCAAGAGTCTCTTATTGATTGACTCAAAGGAACTTTCGAGTGTTTAAATTGTCTGACATGGTTTTAATTAACACGAAGCAGGCGCATATAGGCCAAGAGCATTAGTTTTAACATGGTCATTTTCCATAACAAGCTGATTTTTTCAGGATAGGTCCAGGAATATGTCTAGAATAACATACTAAAATTCCTCATGAATCCTCCTTGAGCGTTTTCCGCAATCCAAGATGGCGTCCAAAATGGCCGCCATTTCCTGAATTTCTTATAGCTTTGCAACTAGATAACCCAAATACAAAATTTAAATGTCTAAATATATGTTTTTCAGCATAAGGAACTCAACCAAATACTTATTAACACAATTTAAAACACACAAGTAGCAGTAAAACCACTTGAGCCCTTCCCGAAATCTAAATTGGCACCCCAAATGGCCACCATTTCCAATTTTATCTCATTGTATTAAAGTAGATAAGTTATGAATGCAATCAAATGTCTATACTAGAAAAGCACCATTGTAATACATATCAGTACAAATAAACCTTTCAATAACTAAATACTTCTTATGCATAAAGTATACACACACACACACCCACCCACACCCACCCACATACACATATGGCTGCTTCCACCATCCTCAACAATAGGGACTTTTAGATTGAGTGGACGAGAACACGACGAACACCGACTGATCATGCGTGTCAACGTACTTAACTGCCCATGTTGACTACAATTAGAAATCTTTTAGATTGCACTCAATGATATACATGCATGCAGGAAGTAACACTATGAACATCACAGACAAAGAAAGAGGACAAAATATCCAGTTCCTCATTCTACCCTCAACAAAAGAACATATCCCTTCACTGCTATTATGTAAAAATGTGTAGAACAGGTGATTATGCATGTGACACCTGTTCTACACATTTTTTACATAATAGCAGGGAAGGGATTTTCCTTTGTCTACCTGTGGAACTGTATATGTTATGCGCACGCGGCATAGCTAGTACCTTGAGCATGTAAAGGCGCTATATAAATATCAATATGTACTAGATTTAGGAAAATCAAGGTTGACGCATTCTCGATCATCGACTGAGACGACGTAACGCATGCGCAGTGCCTTAAAATGACGTCACACGTTGCAGTCAAACCTGTTGACGTGCAAATCTAAAAGTCCCTAATATCAGACTGACAGTGTGCAATCATGAAGAGTCTTCAACATTAGATGGAATTGAAAATGGAGACACATTAGTACCAAGGTCGCTAAAGCATTTTATACATAATGACTGTAGATAGGTGCGGTATGGATGTTGCTTTGCTGCAGCACTAGTTGGAGGTAGACTTTCTAACTGAAAGGATGAACTCAGAGAACTGCGACCAATTGCCCGTTTGTATGCAGTGTGACGGTAGTCATCAAGATATTCAAAACTGCTGGCCGCATAAAGGCTTCCCCAGCTCTTTTTTTAACCTCGTCATGGTGCTTCCACTGCGAATGTATCAAGCAAGTCATAGTCAATATTGCCGAAACCGTATTACACCCTGTCACAGCATAAAGACACATCAGGCGATTTCTAATGACATAACCTGCGTCTATGAACAAGGGAAGGGGCACCTTAAGACACAATGCAGGCTTCAGTCATCCGCCTGGGTGGGAGTCGAACCCGGAATCTTTGGTTCGACAGACGGACGCTTTACCGACTGAGTCAACTCGCCTCCTGCATAGGTTGACAGTTGTGGCCAAACAACTGATTGCAGCAAGCGACCACCATCTTAAACAAAGAGACCATTTCTGGCAGGTTGGATTGCTTGGTGAACGAATTCAGCAGGAGACCTAGAGAACTCTTTGTTGGCTTTCGCATCACCCCACCTCTGAAAGGGAAAGTGCCTGTGTGCAAAGAACTAATCCATCTCAGTGTTGTTATTCAGGAAACATGTGATTCTGTTGAACAGTAGTGTTGGGTTGACTTTTTAATATGTGCTTTGTCCCCTGATTTTCTCTCTCTTACTCTTGGCACCAATGGTCTTTACCTTGTCCTTACGATGTACGTAGCTTGATATCTGTAAACTTCCTTCCATGCATTTGTTTCGGATGCCGCTACTAGGCCGATTCGTACAGGTTAATGACAATTAACAGATGAGCCAGAGACGATGCCAGTTGACAAGGAGACCAGGCAATTAGTATCAAATCCAGCAAATAATGATGTGCCTGCAACCATCAAACAAAGATACATCTATCTTTATTGTCTCTTGACCTGGTACTTTGCTGTATGTCTTTATGCTGCTCTGATGTACCAGTGTGTACTCCGGTGAACTGTTCCAGTTCATCACAGGTATGAACACAGCGAGGAAGTGCATTAACCCACTTAGCCAATGTACTGTCTGTGATTCCACGTCCACGAGTCATTTCTCTAGATGTTTTCAGCTGCCGCATCAGGAACTTTTCAATGGTCTGATCAGAGGAGTTTCCACCCCAGAATGAATCCACATGGCGGATGGTGAATTATCACTTTTCTGCGACTTGTGTATATTCATTTCCTGGCATGGTTTGCTCTAGAGCTTCCATCTGTTGTAAATATAACCTGGCAGATTTGACATAGGGAAGATGTCCAGCCTGCAGCATGGAAATGTTGTATCATTTCCCTCACACAGCTGAGATGGTCCCCTGTCCTTTCAGCTGGAATGAAACATTGCAGAAGAGACACATAATTGTCGGATATACTGCAACCAAAGTTATCCTATCCTACTTTGTCCTGCTGCCCGGCAATGAGTTGTGAAATGATCTGACTTTAACTGTTTGACACACTCCTCAGGTACATCAGTCACCTTCGTGTCCTGGTTGAGGAGTGCACCATACATATTTGCTAAATGGTCCTTATCTATGCTGTCTAAGATGCCAGGTTTACCCATCAACAGGCCAATGAGGGCAGCTGAAGTAAGAATTTGAGCACGAAGAGAAGGGGAAAATGCATGACCAGATTGCATATGTATGACAGACCCTTTGGCGTACACTGTCTCCCATAGCTCTGCAAGCACACTTCCGCCCATGACGTGGCCTATATGCTGCCAAGATATGACATGAGGAGGTGAAATCCACCAAGACGGACAATTACTTTTCCTAGGTCTTGAGAAGAAGCTACAATCTCTGCTGCCTTGATGTACGAGGGCTGGTTAAATGTTACTGCACATATTCTTAAGTTATGTTTTTCACATTGTGAATGTGCAAAGTATAGTGCCGTGTAGATGGTACTCGGATAAAAGGGGTCTAAATTTATGAAGGGCAGAGTTTCAATTCTCGTACTAGTCACTCTGCATGGCCACTTTCATGAAACCACTCCATGAAGGACATGTTGCTCAAGTTGTCTATCTGTTCACGTGAGCCACACTTCCGGTGTTATACACAGCTATTCCAACAATATTAGCGACAGAAATGACCTGGTCTACTAGCAGTGATAATACGGCATGTGCTATTGAGGTGCATTTCCTGTTTGAAACCGTGTGACTTTTGCCTTTGCGACATTGGTACTAATGTGTCTCCATTTTCAGTTCCATCTAACCCGGGCATCTGACGTTGAGTACTCTTCACGGTTGCACACTGTCAGTCTGATGTTGTTGAGGATGATGGAAGCAGCCATATGTGTGCGTGTGTGTGTGTGTGTGTATGTGGGTGGGTGTGTGTATACTTTATGTATAAGAAGTATTTAGTTATTTATTGAAAGGTTTATTTGTACTGATATGTATTTCAATGGTGCTTTTCTAGTATAGACATTTGATTGCATTCATAACTTATCTACTTTAATACAATGAGATAAAATTGGAAATGGTGGCCATTTGGGGTGCCAATTTAGATTTCGGGAAGGGCTCAAGTGGTTTTACTGCTACTTGTGTGTTTTAAATTGTGTTAATAAGTATTTGGTTGAGTTCCTTATGCTGAAAAACATATATTTAGACAATTAAATTTGGTATTTGGGTTATTAGTTGCACAGTTATAAGAAATACAGGAAATGGCGGCAATTTTGGGCGCCATTTTGGATTTCGGGATGGGCTAAAGTGGTTTAAAGCTACTTGTGTGTTTCAAAATTTATCAACATATATTTTAATGAGTTCCTTATGCTAGAAAACATATATTTAGACATTTACATTTTGTATTTGGGTTATCTAGTTGCAAAGCTATAAGAAATTTAGGAAATGGCGGCCATTTTGGACGCCATCTTGAATTGCGGAAAACGCTCAAGGAGGATTCATGAGGACTTTTAGTATGTTATTCTAGACATATTCCCGGAGCTATCCTGAAAAAATCAGCTTGTTATGGAAAATGTCCAGGTTGAGGCCTATTTTGACCTAATGCTCTTGGCCTAATACGCAGGGGGGGGGGGGGGGGTCGAACACCCCCTCAATTTTTGTTTATATGTGTGTGTGTTGGAGGGAACTCCCCCCCTCCCCTTATTTTTTTTAATAACAATAAATACACAACAACAAAAAAATGAACGAAATATCGGTTACCCCGCCCCCCCCCCCCCCCCCCTCGAAAAAAAAAAACACGCTTACGCCCCTGGCCCTGACACGAAGTAAATTATGTTGGTGATAATGTAGTCTTATCTGCTTACGGGGCTCAAGTGCCCAACATTAGTGGCGGATCTAGGGGGCCCGGGCCCCCTCCCGATTGAGCACACAAAGTAGCGCTTTTACCAACCTCCCCCCCCCCCCCCCCCGATTATTCGCCGGCTGGCTGATTCGGCGGTAAATATTTCCTCTCGAATTAGGGGGGGGGGGAATAGTGCTCCTTACCCCCCCCCCCCCCCCCCCCCGATTATCCGCCGGCTGGCTGATTCGGCGCTTAATATTTTCTCACTAATTGGGCCCCCTATTTGGCCACCTCCCTTGTCGCCGGCTGGATCCGCCCCTGCCCAACGTCAAGTATCTATCAATCTGCTTCTGATTATCTCTCGCTTAGGGTCTTTTCGTCCCGTCTTAATTGTTCCTGTCCCTTTTTCTCCTCCTCCTTCCCCTCTTCATCCTCCTCCTACCTCTTCTTCTTCTTCTTCTTCTTCTTCTTCTTCTTCTTCTTCTTCTGCTTCTTCTGCTTCTTCTTCTTCTTCTTCTTCTCTTCTTCTTCTTCTTCTTCTTATTCTTCTTCTTCTTCTTCTCCTTCTCCTTCTCCTTCTCCTTCTCCTTCTTCTTCTTCTTCTTCTTCTTCTTCCACTTCTCGTCATCCTCCTCCTTCTTTTTCTGTCTTTATTATTTCTTCTTCTCTTTCTTCTTCTTTATACTCTACTTTCTTCCCCATCTTCTTCTTGTTCTTCATCATCATCATTATCATCTTAGTCCATGTCTTTCTAGTTCGTCCGTATCTTTCTTTGCAGAAATAGGAAAGAAAATAGATTATCACCAACACATTAGCATAAAGATAAACTCAAGTTCTGGTAAAAAAAAAGAAAATTAATTCTCACAGAATCAAACGAAACTTACACTGAATGTTCAAGATTACAAATAAATGACATGTGCCAAACAATTTTGGAAGAAAATGTATACTGGCTGAGTAATGAGCATAGAAAGACAAAGAAATCAAGGTAGTACTAGCCCCGACACCATGTGTGTTGTCCCATATATATAGCTTTCTGTGTACAGTGCTTGTTACTTTACCAAGACTCGGTCAAATTTATTATGATTTTGATGACTCCAGAACCTTGCAGTGCACACCAATACTTACATGCTACATGATCAACGGTTTCTGATCCTTTCCACACCTTTTCTTTCACAATGCAATCGCATTACCAGTATTAAAGTTTATCCATAAGGTTCGTATTACGCTGTTAATTAAAACCATGTCAGACGATTGAAACACTCAAAAGTTCCTTTGAGTCAATTTTCAGTTACCTGTATCGAGTATTTGCAAATCCCCTTCATTGATTGGCTCAAAGAACTTTCGAGTGTGTTTTAATCGTTATAGACATGGTGATCTAATGATCTAATTAACTGTGCTAGGTGAGAACTTCATGTTGTCGTGGTGGTGGTAATCTTGTCTTATCGGCTTATGGAGGCACGAGGATCTATGACGTCAAGTACCAATTAAGATATTAATCCATAATCATCTTAGCAGAAATTACCACACGTTTTCCGTTTTCTCGTATTTCTTCATCCCGAATTAACACGATCGAAACCAGTTTCTAAAAATCAACTCAAGGGCGATTTCGATACTTTTAAAGATACTTTGTCCCTTTTGCAGGCCAAAAAAATGAAAAGGTTAAATTCCAATAGTATTTGAAAGATAATACTAATTTAGAGGGTTTTTTTGCCTTTATTCAGATTTTCATATACAAAATTATAAATAAGAACATAATTTTTCTATTACAGTATACACATAGTACATTGCCTTATAATTTAATATAAACACAGACATTTTGTTTTCAAAATGTTTTTCATAAGTATCGAACATGATATAGATATTCAATCGAGTATACAAATTGTGATAAAAATTATTGTACAGTTTGGGAGAAAACATAGATTTTTCAATAAAGAAAAAATTTAGTGGAGGTTTTTAACTATACTGTTGTAATTAAACAATATATTAAACAAACAAAAACAACGATAATAGATAAGTGTCAGGACCAATGAGAGATTGAGGGAGTAGGCAGGAATTACAAATATATGCATGGCGTAAATAATTTTTTTTTTTAATGTCGCCCTCTGTCGGATATTCCAAATGAGCTTATTTGGACGTTGCAAAATCACTGAACTCTACAAAATGCGTCCTTTCGCTGCTGGGAGGAAGGAGGGGGGGGGGGGGGGGCTGACTTCACTTGCCCAAATATCAACTTTCTGTTTTGAAAATTTTAAAAGCGAGTGAACAGAGCAAGAAAGCAACAACAAAAACACACAAAAGCTCTTTCTTTTTATAGTGACCGTGTTTCTGTCGTCGACCACCTCGCTGCTCAAACTATGTGAAAGTTGCCCAAATTTAAACTTATTGTAGCCTATAAATACCGGTGTCTCTAACAGTAAAATGGAGAAGGGGATAAAGCCTCGGCAGTTATGTTAATATATTAATCAATATTTACATATTAGAATGTTCATTTCGTAGCTACATAATTTTAATTAATGAGGTAAATCAAATAAGTTATAAGTTTAAAGCCCCATTGTCCTACTTGTAGCTACTTGCTCCCTCTATATAGAAAACTTCCCAATCGGTGCCGGTTGGTCCCCCATGATCCTCTTTTCATTATGTTAGTTGAGAGCTGAGTTAATGAGATAGCCACCTGTCAGTGACCTCGCTGTGTGGTCTAATCCCTTCTGGCCCAGTAGTATTGACGGTCTTTAAGGTATGATAACAAAAATCAGGCCATTTTGCCATTATAATATTATCATTAAAATACGAAATGTCCTGACTTCTCTCCTCGCTTCCATGTGATTTCATGGTTAGGGCTGGAGAAATTAAGACATTGTTAGGGCCTTTTTTTTTTAGTGGGATCGTTATAGACCTTGTTACGTCGATACATAGAAAATGTAAAAAATACAAGTTAAAACAAGATTGTCATAAACGTATATGTTTAGAATGTGAACCACTTCTATTATTACTAGGCCTTTGGTATTATTAATTTTAAGAAAGAAAAGGAAACCTTATGAATATGATTTGTGGTGTGCTTGAATAGCATGTTCGACAGCCATGAGTGTTATACAAGAACCCACTTTTATTATTACATATAAAATGTTATCATTATTCTCATTAAAATAATTACTATTTTTATTATTACTATCGTTATTATTGTAATTATTATTATTATTTTGATGATGATGATGAGGATCATTATTTTCTTATTATAACTATTAATTTAATTATCATTATTATTATCATTATTAACATTTGATAGACTAGGTCCGTTCTAGCATGTCTGTCGTGAAAATATGAAAAGGCAACTAATCAAATAAAATGTCTATATCTTCACCACTGTCGAGATTGAATTTATGTGCGTAAATAATAGCACAAAACCATAAGTTGCAAAACTCTTCCTTGCACTCGCATGCATTCATGATGTCACAATGATGATGAATATGTATTAGACTTTATGCGCATGCGCGAAAGGCCCGACCAGTACCAATGTGCATTTCCGGCCAAACTTCGAAATCGTTGAAACAACAAAAGATGAGCGACGACGGTGAAGATGCGAGGCCAGAGAAACTGCGTAGAAAATCACATATTTTAGCTGTTTGTGATGTCTTTTGAATGCAAGCTAGGCCATGAAAGTCGACATCGTTGACTTTTGAAGGGATTCTCTTTCATAATACTCTAGGAAAGGAAGGATTTTGGAATTACAAGCAATTTTGTGAAGAACTACATTGCACTGGAAGTACACCTTTCACTGTAATTTGTTCAGGCCAGCGGGAGACCGTGAGGAATAGGCCAGTCTTCGCCTCGATCGCGTGCTGAAATCAACCAAGCCAAGATCATCAGTCCAAAAGTTATCGATGATATTTTACAGCAAGTTAATAGTACTTGAATGGTGTTGTTGCATTATCAGCCATTGTGATGTCATGGGGATTTACAAATCAAGTCAATAAAACTGAAACTGAAAAAATTCGAAGAACTGAAGGAGTGGAACACAGTCACAGGGAACAAGATTCAGACAACCTAAGTTAGACAGAACTTATTTTGTGATTTTCTAAAAAGACTGATGCCTCTTCGACAAGTGCAAGTCATGAATAGATCACGAGTGGTTCCAGATGGAACTACAAAGAGATACAGAGAGGGCAACTTTCATTCTTCTTATTCAACCCTCAACGAACTTGGAAGGTAAAACATGATTTTTTTATTATGTCAACATTTTCCTTCTAGGCCTAAAAAGTTAGATCTAAGTTATTAATACAAATACAATGTATGATGTAGATCTAGACAACTAGACCATGCCTCTAACTTAGGCCTCTTCGTAAGATTGTAAACATTCAAACAAAAAATCAAGGCATCTTGTAAAAACTAATTTTAGTGAAAAATATGTGATTTTGTGCATAGACTAGATCTATTGAAATTATGCAGAATGACAGATTATTTGTGCTTGCACATATTTATACACTGTACACATGTACATGTACAATGTACACGTACACTGTACAGGTTGTACATGCAACCAACTTTTCACTATTAACTACCGGTATACTGGATATACTGAACATGTAGGATGTTGTGTGAGGAACTTTTCCTCTGACACCACAACAACATGTACTTGTACATGTACATGTACATCTGAAACTCTGAACACGGAAATTCAGAATCCTCTTGGAGGAGAGCATCATGAGACAAAATATTATTCAAGCAGACTGATTTTTCTGTCCAGTTTTGTACAGACTTGCCTTTAATTTTGTAAATAGTATTCTGTGTTCAGCTATCAGTCAAGTTTAGGTTATCATTGCAAAGCCTACATACTGTACAATGTACTCGTACACCATCTTTGCCCATACTGTACTACATGCCTGTGCCTGTGGTTTGAGTCGAGCACCTCCAAGCAAGTTTATGAATCGGTCCATTGATGCCGAACTTCACACTTCACAGACAAAGAAGTTCATGCACAGATCTTAACCACAAATGAGGCTCTCATCTCCTGGCAATACAACAAATACAGATGGCCCTCTCAGGAGTCTCAGAGACTTTAAATCCCATCATAATGCAACAAAGAACTGCTTAGTTACAGTTCAGGAGGGAGGGTAGGATGTGGGGTGTAGAGAAGAGGTGTGCATTGTGCAGGGATTAAAGAACAAGAAAGTAGGTCTGCACGTTCAAACAAGTATACTTTTGAAGGTGACCGAGAAAAAAAGAAAGAATGATTGAAGGAATTGTGAATCCTACATGTACATCAGTGAATTATTAATGGTATCATAATATTTCAAGCCTTTGCTTTGTACATGTACAGTGTACATGTACATGTACATGTATGTACACTGTATTTGCTTTGGCAACCCTGGAACACATTTACCCAGTACATGGTGTAGTGTTGTAAGTACTAAGTACCAGCACATATCATCTCGCTCCTTAATGATTCATTATATTAATGTGGCACCTTTTAGTCTGCTTCTGGAATGCGAAATTTTCGCAAGATGAAATTTACACAATTTGGCACCATAAAACATTTAAACAATGTGATAAAGAGAAGTCCAAAAGTCCAACTGTAATCCTGTTTTCTTTTTCTGTTTGAAGTAGCTAGGCCTGTGCTGAACTTGAGCTGCGCTGGCAGCGCAGGGATCTTTAGCTAGTCTTTCTCACTCAGACTCACTGGCACTATAAAACCTTTGAGGCCTTTTCACAATGTAGATTATAATCTAAATGCAAGGAGTGCAATTTTATATGAATACAAGATTTTTTTAAAGTTGGTGCACTTTATTGTTTTTGAAAGATACCGTAATCCTTCTCATCAGAATTGATGTTTCATCAGATCCTGAAACAGCTGAAAGTACCGGTATGCTGAAAAAGCAAAGTGCCATGTTTGGGACCAGCTGAGGTCTGAAATACAAGACTAATATAAATTGGTATCCTAGCCGTTCCACATTGAACGAGCGAGCATGGTGAGTCATCGTTAGTTACACGTTGTATCCCAGGAGTGTTGTGAACTTTGTTTCCATTCAAATTTGAAAAAAAGTGCATTTTTGCCATTCTTCGTTGGTGTACCTGGGACTCTATTTTTACTTCCATGGTTGAGCTTATTTTGATCAGTAGGGTCGGGTTGTAGTGAACAGTGTGGGGTTGCTTTTGAAAATATATGATATAAAGAATGGAAAATGTTATTAGGATGGAAGAGGGAGACGATTGAAAAAAAAGAGTAAAAGCTAGTCTTGCTACAGTAGCAATGGAAGTTTTTAACAAATTATGACTATTTTATTCTTGACTAAATGCTCATAGACCAACAGTGTACAATGTAGGCCACTAGGCCTTACTGGTACATTTATCTTTTGTACTGTTATTACCTTGCAACTTTACCTTGCATGTATCGGTTTACTGTACATGGACATTTATGATTGTATAACATTCACAATAACATTGATTTCATGGTCACTCTTCTACGTGTATCAGTTGTATTTCTGTACTGTACATGTAGTCATGTACATGTTTGAACATTACAAATAGACCAGGCCTACACTGCATTGTAACAAACAATACCCAGGCCTCACTATCAAAGAAACAATCAATATTTTCTCAATAACTGTATTCAGCTTTATTGATCTATTGGTACCCATGAACAATACCTTTACCTGATAACACAGAGTTTTCCTTGCACATGCAATTACATACATGTACATCGTAAACATACATATTACATGTACATTATGTTATTCAAACAGAGAACCGAAACTGTCAAATCATGGACCATAGTTTATCTACATACATGTATTTAAACTTTAAGCCAGACAAGGAGTCCTGAAAGTACAAGGTGTCCTGGTAATACAAGGTGACAAAACTTCAATGTTAATTTTGTGTCTGCGTGTACTACATGTAGCTTAAACTGAGGAACTCCATTATTCGCTCGTACAGTGTACATGTATGCAGGTTGTACATGTACATGTACATGAAGTTTTGACATTAACCATATTATCGCTTTGATTAAATTGAATGTAGGCAATCACAATTTCGTAGTTAATAACACAATAACATTCAAGTTTATATCAAAAATGATAATAATACTACTGTACATGTACATGTACATGTATGTCTTGTTTACCCAGGGTGGCCTCATCAGTATTAAAACTATTGTCCATGTGCCTGAGGGCCATGCAATCATTTCAATTTATTTAAAAATTAAGTAAGACCGTAAGCAAAGCTCATTAGTTCATGGATTCTTCTTACATGTGTAACCATAACAATAGCAAGCAATAAATAAAGCAAATGAGGAAGTGAAATTGATACAAGATTGACAACTAGCCTGGACAATGATCAGGCTACTTGCAAGTGCAGTAGGTCGACTTCAGGGAATCTTGAGCAGAAACCCCTTCAGATGATTCACAATAGTCCATCAAGATCGAATCCAAAGTCTGTCCTTGTAAAATAAATATAGATCTACCAATGAATGTACATCGTATGTACTATTTATACATTTTATATTTGTAGAGACATGTATTTTGTAGTACGACAAATGTGAGGCAATAAAATGTATCATAAATTCCATTATTTATAATGATGTGATTGAAATGATATACATGTAGATGTGATCAGTCTGATCACGTACAGTGCATAGACTACAAGAATTATTATTTTAAAAAAATAGAAGATCTGTGAATTCTTATCAATATTTGCAATTGAAACTGTTAGACACAGACAGGTACTACCGTACTAGTGTACACATTTTGTTGACTGTATTTTGAGCAGTTGATTCAGGACTGAACTGACATTAGCTCGAAGTTACGTGTACATGCACACGTATTGTACATCAAACATTGTGTGGAAATCTGGAATGATTTCATTAAAAAAATAATGAAGAACTTACATACATGTATCTACAATGAGTGAGATAAAATTTAAAATTGTCTACAGAAAAAAAAACTCTGCAAGCATGTTGGCTTTATTTTATTGCCTGATTTTAGAAAGTTCATCATGACCTCCATACTTTTAGTCTTTAGTAACCAAGCACAACTGACAGTTGGCATGCAATATTGAATTCTCTGGCAGTTTCCTTCAAATTAAGAAGAAAGAAAATAAGAAAGAGAGAGAGAGAGATCTGAGATTATTGAACCAGGAAACGCATTCTGTTCATAAAGAGGTTGTGAACTGTATGGATACAAGGGTCTTAACCCTGCTTACCCACGGATTAAGAAGAATATTTCGTAAGAGATACAGTATATGTTCAACCATGTACAGTGTAATGCTCCTTTTTATATGCTGTGCAGTGTACATGTACAATGTAGGTCACAATGCACTAGTACATGTAGGCCAGATCCTGTATCGGTTTACTAACTTACTAGTATTGTTTAATGTTGTATTTTGAAAGTCCTGGTAGTCCTGTTGAATCACTCTTTTTTCTTCTTGAAGAAAAGAATGATTTTCATTGTGATACAAGAATGCCCTTGATGCAAAACCCTAGCTGCTACCTGTAATTGTGAGTTGTATTCTACTTTGGACCTCCATTTCCATTTTCCAGTCATATTACTTTCAGTATGAGGAAGAAAGACTTGTAAGATGTTTTCAGATTGTAATGCGCACTTTCAGTATCACATCACCTTGATGATACCCATGTACAGTCCATCATTTATGAAACCCCTCTCATTATCTCAAACAGTTGCAATTTGGCATAAATAATTTTAGTAAAACCTAAAGTTGTGCAATTTAAGGGCTCATCACGATCACGCAATGGACCCCCCCCCCCTAATTTTAGAAATTCTTCACCTACCGGTACGTGAACAATACAATTATGCATGACTACAGTTGGTGAACACATTTTGCCCTAGACATGAATGTTATCGTTTTGAGCAACCATAGGGTTCTTTCAACTGCCAGGAAATCGCAGAAAAGCTGGGATACTGTAAAGTTGTCCTAATCTCCAACACCCAGCTGACCCTCAAATTCTAACCCCGGACCCCTATAATTTCAAGATTTTGAGCAGAGGGTTCTTGCTTTCAAAACCTCAAATTTTAATCCGGTCCCCTGAAATAAAAAAGTGAGTACAGACACTGGCTCAAAGTATACTGTAAGCATGTACACTCTCGGCCGAGACATGAATGTTATCGATACAAAAAAACACAGGGTTTTTTCCCATTCAGGCTGCCAGGAAATCGCAGAAAATCTAGGATAGAGGGAGTTGGCGTAATCTCCAACACGCAGCTGATGTCTGCATGTCAGTTCTCTATGGTGCTGTTGCTATGTGCACAAATCTTTATCTCTGTTTTTGAGTGATGTCACCAAAGTGGCAGCTTATTGCTACCCAACTAAGAACCACAAATTGCTTTTAAGCTTCTTAGACTTCATTATTGCTCCAGGCAATTTCTCGATGGTGTTTGACTTTAAGGTTTCTCTATGGTCTTCGACTGTAAGGTCTAGGAATTGTTATGGATATTCTCTTTTCTGTTGTAGTGTTGCATGGTCAAATCTGCTTTAGCTTTAAAGAGAGAGAGAGAGGGGGCTCATGAACAAGCTACACCAAATTGTTTTTTGTTGTTGAACTTCTTTTTCTTGTGGTCTCGTTTTTCAATTATCTCCCCGCTTTGAAGTTTTGTTTATTCAGTTTTTGGTGACAATAACCGTCTTGGTACATGCTCATCTTGTAGTTTTACACAAGTTCTTTCATGATCGGTGTTGCCATTTAACCTTGTTTGCGTGAGCTTGCACACCTAATCATAATCTTTTCTAGTTTGCTGAGAAAACTTGTACGGCTTGACCCAAATGGTTCTGCGTCATTGAAGGCTGGCCCCAACTGGTCAGTTTCCAATGGTCAGCCGGAACGGTCAGCTCCCCTACTCAACAATCCTTGTCCACTGTCCCATTGACTGGAATAAATTGAAAGACCACATTGGACCTTGTTTTGTCTAACACTATCTTTTTGGCTTATTGGTTTTAATAGAAAGGAGTTTTATTTCAGTTGCTGACATAATATTATATTTGAATGAATTTTGTTCTAGATGATTACTGTAAGCCAAGGACACGCAACCTGTCTGAAAAGTATTGGTTCAGCATCTGCAAAATAAGTGCAAAATAATTATTTTTTAATTTGTTTTCAGGAGCGCTGTTACAAACACTATATTTGCTTTAATAGTAAGAGTGGATTTTATCGTGGTAATTTTGATATACTTTTTTTATTTTTTTTTATTTAATTAATTTTTTTACTAGAGCCCCTTTTATTTTTTAAATAGTTTTTTTTTTCAGAAGTCAAAAAGAACTTGTGTTCTTGAGCTACATGTACAGCATTGTACCAGGACAGTAGCCAGAAATGCACTTCCATTGGGACTTTAAGGGTACTATTTATAAAACAGTGTGTACAGCACATTGTGCATTTCTGGTCCCTTTTTTGTGGAGGTGTACGGGATAGGTGTGAATTTAGAGTTAGCAAAACAAACCCTTTTCCCAGTCTCCTTTCACAGAGTGTTGTGGCATCAAAAGGTTGCCATGGCTACTGGTTTCGAAAGTAACACTGGATCTTGCAGATTGGCAACCCTCTGAATAGAAAAGGTAAAATGTTTCTCAGGCAGTCGGCCCTCTTTTTTAATTCTTTTCTCTGGTGTCTTTCCTCCCCCGGCATTTTTTTTTAGAGAAGTTAGGAAATCTGCCAAGGTCCCAGGTACTGAACGGACTTTTTTTCTTCTGCTCTCCCTCTCTTCTAAATGAAAAAGAAATGTTGTTAGTAGTAGTTCATTGCATTTTTACTACCTTCAGTGTTTTTGAGAATATTTTGGATGCCAGTTGTTGCCCAATGTTGACAATATGTCTTTGGCCTCTCAGGGAAGTCAGTGACTTTGCTTAGCATACCGTTGAGAATCACAGGTCGGTCTCCTCTCATACCAGAAGACAATACAAATCACCCTAATACCATTTGTAAGTGGGGTGGAGGGGGCGGGCCTCTCACAAATTAAGAGGTTCTCGACCCCATCGGAAAAACAAGTTCGGAGACCCTCGGTCCTCAAGAAATACGAACGACTAAAGACCACCAGACACAGGAGAGATTGAGAAGAAACGGATTAATGCAAATTTTCAAGCCATCTTT
Source organism: Strongylocentrotus purpuratus (assembly GCF_000002235.5). Classification (NCBI taxonomy): domain Eukaryota; kingdom Metazoa; phylum Echinodermata; class Echinoidea; order Camarodonta; family Strongylocentrotidae; genus Strongylocentrotus; species Strongylocentrotus purpuratus. The sequence continues at coordinate 24,645,115 of NW_022145604.1, forward strand.
TGTCCAGAGGCACTTGATCACTGACTCTCAACAATCCTGATCTTATTTACTACCGAGTATCTCAATTCTCTAGTTTGTTTTGTGATCATTTCCTTCTTTGCAGACTTGGTTTCTCTTTCTTCGTAGAAGAAGACCTAGGAGAAGTCCGAGTAAACACCTTGTTGACTGTTTAGGAGGAGTATGTTTGTTTCCTGGTCAGTGACTGCTTTAATTTGCTTGAAACAGTCAAAATTTGTTGTTGTCAAGAATTTACACCGTCCTCGTCCTTCAAGAATTTTGGATGCCCCCTACCACTATCGAACTACTCTAGTCTTGTACACAAAGCCGAGTCTCATTACGAGGCATACATAATAATGAAATTGAAAGTGGGGCAAATAAAGGATGGTCTAATAAGTAGTTGTAAAAAGCTGCTTCTGAGAACTGACTGAAAGAAGCATAAAAGGTATTGACAATGTTGAATTTCCCTCATTGTTTCTTGATATCTCGTCTCAGGTCCTTGTATTTTCAGGCGATAATATAAACTACATTTTGTACATATATACCACTGAATTGAAATGAATGATGTTCAAACTTCAAACAGGTAAATAACTGTCCCTGGTTTCTGATCAGGTTTTTGTCCAAAATGATGTGCAAAGTGAGCAAACCACAGTTTCATTATTGTATACAATGGTTTTAACTTTTATGGCAGTTCCTCTTGCGACTCCTCATCAATTTCCTACTTCAACAAAACTTAATTAAAAACCCAACACTTTATCTCAGTGCCCTATCCCTAATCCTAACCCTGAATTTATTTTAAACATAAAGCACAATCGCAACGATAAAAGTTTGTTACTTCACTACGTTTTTCATATTATACATGAAGGTCTATGAATATGTAAGGCATAATATACAATGTATGCTTGCCTAATACCTGAGTTACTCTCGATCCCCACAATACCCTTTTCTCTTTAGTATTTGATTGATCCTTGTCTAAACTAGAGCCCCGGCCTCATCTACATCTAGCACATGATTTATGACTCATTCCCCAAGCCACCAGGCGAGGGAGACAAATTTTCCACCTGACATATGTTTCCGAGCAAATGAATATCAAATTCATCCGGAAAAGCGTCTCCAGAGAGGCAGAGACCCTAGCTAAGCGAATTAGGAGGGGGGTAATCCTGACTTGATGTGTGCATTTGGTGTGATAAAATGTACTCGCAGTTGTTGGTTCTTTTGCCCTTGGGAAATAATGGAGTTTTCACTGTATTCATTCTAAGAAATTGTCCACAGAAACAGGTATTCAAGCGGATGGATAAGTGGCATACATGTACTCATAAATGCTCGTCTTGTCTTTGGCTTGCTTATGCATAAAATCAAGTGCAAATTTATTACATTAGACAGTTCGAGTATGAAGTAAAGTGACATTTGTAACTGATTGAGTTTGCGTTCTCAGGTTGTACCTTCCGTGTAGCGATTTGTCACTTTCTTGGAATAATCACCTCCTAGTTTCTAGTCAGCTATAAATAGTATACAATTTTGTTTCAGCTTCACTCTACAAGTAATGTACATGTATACATGTAATGAAACAAAAAATACTGTAAGTGAATTCAAATTGTTTTATAACATAATGAAAGGATATATTGGACTTTAAGCAAATAATGGTTTATATGCTGGGTATACACAGCTGCATAATGATACCGTAATTATGCTTACAAAATTACACAAATGATTGATTTAGATCACCTGTTATTGTTGCGGTTTTCTCTTTGTTTGTCATTGTATTGTGAATCACACATGTTCAACTATTGGACCAGTGCATATCACACCATGGCATTGCTCTATTGAAAATAACCCACTGTTCCTGTATTACTACATGACAAAATAATACCAGTTCATACAAAAACACACGCTAAAGCGAAATAAAACTGGCGTACCGGTACATGTACTGTATTAGAGCTTCACATCTATTGTAGTATTACCGGTATACGTTTGTTTTTTCTTGTGCACAGTTATTTTATTCTTTAATTTTTTAATCCGCACTTTCTATTAATTTAAACATAAAATATCTTTATCTTGACACAAAAGTTGTCTTTTAGCGATTTACCACATCATGTAAAAAAAACCTTCAGAAAAAAAGATGACTGTACCAGGTGTGATGGGTATTCTTGCCTTCATGGAGAGTCTTGGTCAGGTGACTGGATATTGATCTGGTGATTGGATCATCATTGATCATGTGATTGGATGTTGTGGTGAGATGAGTCTGCCAAGAAGGAAAGCTCTGAGGGTCGTTCTGTGGCGCAATAATGACATCACAATCCATTGTGGCAAACCAAAATTGATTTTGATATTATTCTCTTCAGGCCCAAACTCAAATGCCACTGTACTAGTCCATATGTACCTGACCTGTACTTTGGCCTACATGTACATGTATTGTACATTTTGAAGGATCGTAGATGACCATAGGACCATCGTTAGGCTTTATTTGTTGACCTTGTGAGTAAATGTACAAAGTATACTGTACTGTAGGTTGCACAACAACTCTGTTTTTGTTGTAAAGGCATTGATATTCAATTACATTGATCCCTCACACTAGGCCTGTTTTCATTAGCTCGAGTTTGCCAAATAACCTGCTATTTTAACTATCCTGATCTCAAATTAGCCAGCTAATTTTCGTCTTCATCAGCCCGCAGTTGCAATTAGCGTGATATATTTGGTCGAGAAAATATCCCGTAAAATCTTGGTCTTGTTTCCAAAATATCGCGCTATTTAGGAAATAGCTGTTTTTAATTTGTGCCCGTCTGAGATACATGTAGTTTGTGATGAGCGTTACAATGTACATTCAACATATTGATATCGACACTTGCTTTATCTGTGTTTTACTGCACGTCACCTACACTAAATGCAATATAAATGCACAAACATCATCACACATTAGAGTGAAATACATGTACCTGTATCTCCACCCCCTAGTACCCCCCCCCCCCCCCCCTCTCCCCCAATTTTGTTTTCATATTTGCAAATTATATCTAGAGGCCAAAGAGGATGGGAAATTGTTGTTTATTATCGTTATTTTTTTGTAGAGACTCCAAAATTAATTAAATCTCATGCCTCATTTGCACTGCTCTAAAATCAAAATAGATCATTACAATACATTTTTGCGTCCTTTCAGAGCTAATGGGATGCATCAGAAACCATGACAATGAATATGTACCGTACATTTACCCTGTGCCCCTGGTCAAACTTGTTGTTTTCCCTAGGAACTTTCTTTAGACCCAATAGTCTAGTTCCTAATTGCCATCAGAACCAACCAAGCATAGATCCCCTGGGTTGGACCTGGACCTAATCTTACAAAACAAAGCTGCCCCTTTGACTTTTACAGTGTTCTATTGATCATCTTCCTAAAGTGGAGGTTCATCAATGGCTGAGCTTGGTTTTGCATTGATCGGCTTGCTTCTATATAAAGCAGGAAGTCTTCTATTACTTTTGTATTATCATTATTGTATATCATTATAGGAAACCTGTAAATTAGACATGACAGAGTTTGTAATGAAGTCAGTTTAATAGCATGATTGATTGTACAGGCCTATTGTTGTAGACAATATATAGAGACTTGAAACTCAGCATGATTATATTAATGTTGGGACAATGACGATGAATCGGGATACATCTGTGTACATTGTAAGAAATGCCTTGCCAATTTGCATCCTGCATTCTCGTAGGACATTGTTCTGTATAAAAAGAGAACTACAGGTAGAAAAACAAATCATGATAAATTTTGTTTCTGGAAACCTAATTTGAAAGGGACTGTATAATTTGTATCAAAGAATCATTCTTATAAAGTTTGTTTTTATAAGTTGTCTAAACTGAAAGCTTAAAAAGAAACAAAAATACAGCTATTTCCTGAATGATTTTTTTTTTTTTTTTTTTTTCTGTACATACTAGTAGGTCTTCGTTGTACATGTATTTGTCCTTGATTTCAAAACAACATGTACAATTACATGTACTTGAATCTCTCTACAAGAAACATAAATATATTTGCCTCATGACGTCAAGACATATCTGCCCTAGAATTCTGAACGAACTGAAACCTTGCAGTCCTGTTTGCAAACTAAGGAATTCATACCAAGTTTCTGCCCTAGAGAAGGAGGTCGGCCCTCCTCCGATATAAAGTCAAGGTGAAAAGGAGCACCTTTTGGTCTCGGGTTACTCAAACTACCATGCAAATTGGCAACCCTCTTGACATTTGTGAGCGATGACTTTCAGAAAGTCGTCCCAGATCTGAGTCAAAAGTCTAAAGGTATGCCCCAAATATGTCTCCAAATCACCAAGCAAACAAGCTGTATACAGTACATGTAGATGAACATTTGCACGTTTACATTCAATGTATGTCCTATTTTCAGATAATGCTTTATTGATTCTTCTTCTGTAGTTAGTTTAGTTTTTTGAAGTCCGTTAGAACTGGAAATTATTGTTGGGAAATACTTCTTCTCAAGGGTGAGAAAATTTTTTAGATTGGATGATAGCGTTGCATGTGACAATGACTCTTCAATATTTAATGCCTGATCACAAATATAGATTTATCATGGACTTATTTTAAGCACATTTACGTCAGGACACGGTGGTCCTTTTATCAAGCCTGTACATGTAAAAGGTTATTTAGTAGTTTTAGGATTAATTATCAAGCTTTGAAGTGTTGATCACTTGAAATTGAAAGTCAGAGGATTTAATGGGAATTACCTGTACCGGTATAGCAAATGGTTTAGTCTTTTGCTCGCTTGCTGATGATATTCTGTCCTTAATATAGAATTACATGAATTACATATCCACTATTCCACTTCCCCATATCATAGGTGACACAAAGATAAGTTAGCCCTTGATTGCCTTTTTCCCCTTTTGAACAGGTTGTTAGGTCTGTACAATCAATTGATCGAACGATCAATAGATCAATTGCACTGTCAACTATTAAACCAGATGCACATGTGTGGTCGTGTGTATTTAAAGCAAATAATATTGTGTTGACATGAACAATATTTACCCCATCAGAAATTCAGAAGAGTCATTAGGCTATTTGTCACGAGATTGCGACCCATAAAGTTTATCACTGTCTGTTTGGTTTCCATGACTACCATTGTCCAATGAAAATTCTTCCCTCATCCGTGTTGCAATTTTCATGGACAAACTGGCATTTCATCATTTTAATTTACTTTTTTGTTACTTTCAATATCGACTTGTACAGTGTACTGGTATTTGCGTAGGGTAGAGAATATGTGTTGGTTCTTAAATTGAGTTCTATTGTTGGCTTGCTACAATATTGCCGTCTGTATGAATGCTTAGGGGCATGATGAGGTGTGTAAGGAATGCTTTAAGGTAGCAAAGTTAGCCAACGGTTTACCCCAAATATGTCAGGTATTCCCGGCTTTTTTCTGTAAGTCAACAGGATTTAGGTCATATGTGTACACATTGTACATAGAGGTTTGGAATACAAGTGTTTTGTGGTTTGTAAGTATTCAAACCGTGAAGCTCAATTTCTTATTACATTTAACTCAGTTATGGTTTTGAACTTGAAGCTTGGTCGCGGTTCCAGACAGCTAGGAATCGTTTTGTGTGAACAAGAAAACGTTTGTGCATCATTTGAATGATATCCTGAAGCAAATGATTCCATGAAGACTTTTTTTTTGGGGGGGGGGAGGGGAGATGGGAGTTGATAATTATGAATTAGCATTCAAAAGATTCTACTGTTTAATCAGGGCCTATACCGGATACACGTAGCCCTCAACTTTTATGAATGAAATTAGTTGAAGTGATCCGTGAATTAGATCTTTTAAAGTGAAAATTGTTTAAAGATACTATTCATTCATTACATCGTATTAAACATATGAACTCTCAAACACATTATAATTGCAAAACATATTTAATAAAAACAAGTATACACTGTAGGAAAGGCAGCAACAAGCTAGAGGCCTACACAATCATACTAGCACATAATTATGAGCATCGTGACGTGGCCCAGACAATTTGGCCACCTTGTAAGTTCTTGTTTGCAAGGTATACAGCTAGGCCTTATATCGATTAGCATGTACACCTGTAAAATACCACCGAATAAAGGAAGCATGGAATTGACTTCACTTGTTACACATGTAAGATAGAGCTAGCTGCAGTGTATTATGCACCACCATCGATTGGTTGCTAATCAATATAAAGTAAACTCCAAGTGCTCATCCGGAGAAACTACTTTTTGTCTCGATCTCCTAATTGTCCCTCTTTACAATGCTTTCTGTAGAATACCTGCCTTCGTGTGGTGGCCTTAAGGAGACAAAAAGAGTGAAAAGAGTAGCAAAATACCCAGACCTGAAAATGCTATGGGGGCTTTAGTATATTTATAAGGAAGAATGAAAAAACCAACAGCTCAATATCTTTCTTTGTCCTTTTTTATAAAGCATGGAATTCCTAGCATACTGTACAAGAGATGGTTTGGGCGATTTTTCACCCCCGTAACACCCCCATGTATCATACCAGTTTTGTTGAATTCCTCTGTGCAGTAAATCCGTAAAATACATTAGCCAAACAAATTATAACCTGGCAAAATGTGGGACAAAATTGTTTGAATTGTACTCTTTTTATGAGGTCCCTCAATTATAATGCCAAAAAATGATGAATCAGATATCATAAATCAGATACCGTTTTATAGAGGGGGATTACAGATGATATGAAAGGAATGAAAAAGAATGAAAAAGAATATAAAGAGCAGAAATGAAATGAATATCATCTGCACAGAATACAAACATTTACTGTTTATACATCTTTCATAAAGCAGTCACAGAATCCGGTTTGAATTATGTCAATGATCCGTAAAAGTTAACTATTATAAACAGAGTTCAAGTCAAGTCAAAATCACATCATCATTCATCTATTATTTATTCTTGTTTTTGCTGTTATATCATATTTTTGTTTATGTCCGATATTGAGTTCAGTGTACGTACCGGTATGTACATGCATGAAGAATTGATGGTAAGCTAAACAATTTTGTATGCGCCTCAAGGGTTATCTGTAGGCTGTGAGTTCAAATCTCGGTCATAATCATGATGTTTATGCAAATAGCAAGGCCGATGGGAAAATCTCTGAAAATAATTATTTACGAAATGATGTGATCAAAGCGGTGATATAAATAGAAAAAAGTAAAGAAAATCACCTATTTTTCACATCATCAATGTCCTCCAATGAAATGGTTCCGTGAACTTGAAAAGACAATGAGAGTCACGGCCCGGGCAACGGAAATGCCCGGATGGCCATTAGGTATGGGACGCAACAAAAACAATAGCTGAGGGGATAAGAGAGTGAAGAAACTATATAATTCCCTTGCCTAGACAGTAGACAGCTATCAGTCAAGAGGATCATGCGAAGAGCGTGTTTATCCCCTAATTGATTGACTAGTGTTATTGTCTGGTGGGATGTTATGGGATTTAGATAATAGACATATAATTGACATCTTATGTGAGTGGGTTGCTGAAGTTGTTTTTGAGTAATCCTGCAGCCAGGGTCATTGGAAAGGATGCCTCATTTGTTTCCCTTGATTTTTTAAAGAAAAAGACAGTTGATTTTATTGTGGAGGTAAATAGGAATGAAACAAAAGCCAATAACAAAGATGATGTACATAAAGCACTTCCACCCACGCTACCTCCAAATGTCCCTTACCCTTGATACAATTAATACAGAAAACTGAATGGCTAAAGAAGAAGAGCTCTTTGCTCTAGATAAAAATAAAAATTTCACATGGCAATTTGTTCCTTTCCTTTTTGTTGGGGGGGGGGGGGGGGGCTCTTTCAATTTCGCAAAGATCCTTGAGAGCTCTCCGGAGCATAATTGTTGTCTGCTCACAAAACCCTTTTTGTGACACTTCATCATATTTATTACATGCACATGTAGCTTTAATTATCAACCTTCTGTTCCCTGTCCCTCCTTTAAATCTCTCTTTAAATCGAGGAAGATATTACGAAACGGCATGATCGAGCTCCTCTATCACTTCCATCAGTGCCAATATATAGCATGAGGTTTAATCTCCCTGCATCATCTTTCATCGTCCCTGACACCTTGGCTGCTCGTGTTATTAAGATATCTCCTTAATCGTCCTGAGGGTGCAAATGATTCACCCCTCGCCCCGCCCCGGGGGAACGATTTACCGAGGACTAATTACAGATCTGTCTGATCAAGCCCCCCAAGTGAGCCCATCCTTTGCAAACACAGATTCGATGAAAAGGTAGATTTTCATTTGATGGTTCGCGATGTCTGTCACCTGCAATATTGCATTAGTCGCGCTTCCTTTCCCCATATGGACGTGTTTACATGCTGCTGCCGAACATGAATCTTAAAGATCAATGTGCCAAAGCTGCATTTAAAAACTTTTTTAAACCTTCATTTTACATGGCCTGCTATAATCAGTGTTTTATTGGAAATTCAGATTTTTCATAGTAACCAATATAATTAGACTTTGGGCTGCTTCTTATGATTTTCACGATCATTTTTGGAATGGTTTTGATTTAAAGCATATACATTTGTCTTACTTTTCTTTTATCTCAAATGATATAATTTTGTAAGAAGAGGATGTCAACATAGGACATGTTTGTGTATATAAAATGCATCACAAACCATGTCGATGATGAAGCTTGTGAGGGAAAAGACCTCACAATCTCAAATTTTATTTGATTGTTACAAGGATTTTTGTGCTGTACATCACACAGCTAAGTTCGCGGCGAAATAAGAATTGATTACATTTTTGGTTTCACTGTCATCAGATAATTCGATAAGGGGATTTTTAGACACCTGTCCCGAATTATCTTTTGATATAGTTCCTTATCGGTAATCATGATGTCATGCAGTTTCATATCTAAGGCCTAAATATGGAATAGGATCCGGTGATTCAAGATCAAGTTGTGTCTTTTTCTATTGAGGAAATAATTCTGGGCTTGTCGCCTCTACAAGGGCCGTCGTTTAGATGGCATTAGGAAGTCTGTTCATAATTTACTCTAAAGATATCACTAGTCTTCTGTAGGTCAGGAACTTTGCCGACAGTGGCGGATGCAGGAGGGGGCACAGAGCCCCCCCCCCCCTCCACCCCTGTAGCTACAAGATGCTACTAGTAAACTTTAATGTTCACTTGTACATTTGTGACCCCTTTCCCCCTCCCGTCCCCCCCCCCCCCTTCTCATTTGAAAGTTTCATGACCTTTCTATACATTGTAGCAAAAGATTTCATTTTATTTTAGCTGAATGGGTACCAATACTAGTCCTGAAAATGCCTACGTTTTGTGGTGCCGATAACATTCTTATCGTCATATTTCCAGTAAGATGAATCCCCTTACTGAAAATCAACCGTTTTCTAGTGATTTTTTTGTTGTTGGTATGTTCCTTTTGTTTTGTCTTCAGTACATTGTTTTTGTTTAAATATCTGTTATTACAGTCTTAGCTGAATTGTAAAGCATAAGTTTCATAACCATGTTAAGATCGTGCCCTTGGCTTAAACATACTGTATTGTATCGTGCTTTGGGGAAATATTTTAGAAACTAAGCGTGATGGAGAACCATGCCTCATGGACCCTCTGTGGAGTTCAACTTCTTGGGGTTCGGTAATCGGATCCTCGATTATATGGACTTAGGATTGGAAGCATTTTTGCACGTCTTTCCAGTTTCCATCGGATACATTTGAACAAAGATCAATCCTTTATGTCTGATATCGGGTGTGGCCACGATAGGATGTAAACATTATTGGGTCTTCACGTCATAGAATGAAATAAAAAATTCCCCTTTCTTTGCATGGAATAACCAGGTACCACTATGCCAATTATGATGTGATGATAATTATATCACTTTGATAATAAAGTATCTACTATCTATGGGTGTTAAAGGGGCATTTTAATACAGACATCAAGTGTGAAATACAAGCACATTTAATGGTGGTACATTTTCTAAAAGGGAAATAAAAAAATAAAAATCATGTCTTTTTTAAAATGTAGATATATTAAATTATATTGCTACTTTTGTAGATGAAACAGGTTGATTACGGTACAATTGTGAATTAAAAATAAATAAATTGAGATGTACACAATGTGTTCTTACTGAAATCCTTATGTAGCTATTGCAATTAAATCATGAATGTTTTCTTTTCATCCACAGAGGGCGCTTTGCAGTTGTCCGCAAGTGCAAGCACAAGGAGAGCAACCGACACTTCGCAGCCAAGTTCGTAAGAAAGCGCAAGATGGGACGAGACTGCCGTGAAGATATCCTCAAAGAGATCCGCATCCTGGAGAACTCGGTCTTGAACCAGCGTCTAATCGGTCTCCACGAGGTTTACGAGACATCAACAGAAGTCATTCTCGTTCTGGAATAGTAAGTTTCTTTGCCTGTTTGTCAAGTCATATAAGGGGAGGCAAGTAGAGCAGGGTTCTCTATCTACTGTAGGACGTTCCAGATTCAAACCACAGTAATGCCTTTATAGTGCCCTTTGGTGAAGCAGTGATTCTCAATTACTATAAGTCCCTCAGATAGGACTCACAGCTGTAGATCCTGTCCTAGCTCATCTTCAAACTTGTAATTTAGCCGTTAGATGAAATCAAAACAATAAATCAGTCCGGAAATTCATTTAACTTCTCTAAGTGAAAATGGTAAATTTTGAACTTACTGCTTTAATAGTGAAATGTCTTAAAAAGAACTAAAGCATATTTCTGTTTCAAAGGGTGCTTAAAAAGAAGAAGTGCCTGAACACTGCTTCACAATTCACCTGCATATCTACATGTATCATGACAGATTTGAATGAGTGTCAAAAACTGTCATGTAACCGTGCGATAAGTTCAAATCAGTTAAACTATAGTTTTGTAGTACCATATGCTATCTCAATCTCTCTCTTTTTAGCAAACAATCTTGGTTTCCAATTTGTTAAAGTTCAAGTGCTGTATCATTGCCTATTTAAAGAGAGCCACTGGAATTGTGCCATGTGTGTTATACCTCGGAACAATTCAGACCTTACTAGGCCTATCTTCACTACCTCGCTAATTTGCGTCTTCATCAGCCCGAAGTTGCAATTAGCGGGATATTTGGTCGGGATTGTCATCCCAAGCTATCTTGGGATAGTTTGCAAAATATCCTACGATTTGGCAAAATATCCAGCTATTTGTCCTGTGCGTCTTCACCAGATCGAAGACTCGCCCTATGCGCTAACGCTGAGCAAAATATCTCGAGCTAATTTGATGAAGACGCGATTTGCAACTTCGGGATTATTTCCCAAATCAGAAATAGCGGGCTATTTTGCAATCTCGAGATGATGAGGACGCGCCTAATGATTCTGATACTTCACTTTTTAGGCCTGGGCTGTTGATAGTGATAGTTATCTCACTTTAATATCTGCACTGGCAAAGTCAGATAAAGTCTTAAAGAAGCCTTGCAACCGCAGCTACACTTTAACCCTTTAACGCCCAATGAGAGGTGTTTCATGGTTACAGTGTATGTGCGGGAGGGGGAACGATGAGGCTGGCATGCAGGGAGTTTAACAGCAAGACCGGTCTATTTTGGAGGTTCAGACTTTTCACATTCTTGTGGATTGAGCTCTCCGAACCTACTGCAGCAGCTCACGTTACGTTAAATCTCGCGATCACGCAGATTCTCGTCTCTGCCCAGACTTGACCCTTACCCTCATTTCCTTTCATCAATGACAGGCAGGAAAAATGCTTGTTTCATGATGGAAGGAGAAACAAAATAATATTGAAAGAGGGGAAGAAGGGGGGTTTTGAATTTATAATTTGGCTTAGGCATTCAGCTTATTTCTTCCTTATTGAGGTAACATTCTTTAAGTCAAGTGCATTAAGTCCCGAAGTTTTGATTTAAGCTTTTGGAATTCGGTAACCTTTGCTTTATGAGCTGAAGTACATGTATCAACTATCAATGATTCATTTGATAATAATATCCTCTCTTTACTGATTCTCTTATTTAAAGGAACTTTAGATGATGAAATTTACTTAAAGATTTATACAACTGTAAATGTGATCGTACCATGAAAATAGAATCTTGAGAATCCAAGGTGATACTGTAAGTGAAACCAATTTCCTGCTCACCTACTGAACTGTACATGTTCATGTTCCAAGAAAGATATGTACATGTATCGAACATCATATCATATCAAGAACATTTGAGGAGGAAGACATGTTTTTATAGTACACACCTGTATTTTCCACATTTGTTCAAGCTTGTACTTCGTAGAAACAATTAATACAAGGAAATCCTAAGAAACTTTGAGAATGTGGATTCTTAGAATATTATGAAAGAGTTTGCAGGTATGATGATAGTTGATACACACAGATCAATATCCTGGAAAGGAAATGAATATAAAGGCCACAATTGAGAGCTACCAAACAGTTTAAACCACTAGTTAACCTGAGACATAGAAAATAATGACCAACTTGCGGTGGGGGAGCACTCAGGCTACACGTGCATGTGTCGTTGAGTTCTCTACTGTTTTCTTGTTCTCATATACATGTACTGTACATGTACATGTACACATGTAGGAATTAGAAAATGGAAAATGTACCTGTGTTTACATTAAAAAAATGAAAATATTTTTTTTACTCCATTGTTTTTGTTCTTCAAAGAGCCCTTATGACCAATGGTTTGCACAGAATGTTAGCCCTGTTCATTTTTGCAAATGCCATAAAGTTGGTACCAGGTCATCTGGCCCTGTTGGTAGTACAGCAACAATTTTGTTCTGTTTTGAAAGCTGCAACATTTGGGGCTACTTGGGAGACACATGTACACATGTGTTAACCTTTTTAGGTGACAATGATTATTCATATTTTTAAGAAAAACGCTAAATGTCATTGTTTTTAATTCACTGTTAATACTTTGAATTAAAGAACACACTTATCATCACAGGTGTGACGCTTGGACCTACATGTAAAAAGATGATTGAGTGGATGGGGCATTCAATTTAATGGGTAATACGATTACGTAGGTCCATTAGGTCAGTTTCTCGAGATCTATTACCGACGCAGCAGGTGTTTGGGATAGGCGGAACTTTGATCAGATTAACACGAGGAAACAACGGTGGTTTTATGGGCTTGTACAACGTCCTGTGATAACGAGCCTGTTCTTGAAAACGTCTGATGCGTCAGCAATCACACCGGTCCTTGTAAGGTCCACTTCAAAGTCAAATTAGGTATTCAATTAAATAGAGTCAGCTGTGCTTCTCAACATCTGTTACTGATGCCCAATATGATTTCATTTGCTTTTAGTGGCATTACTAAAGCATATTTTTAATCAATGACACACATTTATGTAAGTTTGCAGCCCCTTCCCCCATTTTGATTTAGGGGTTGCCGCATGGTCTACTCTTGTCCATTTTGCAATGAATTTCAACTTTCAGAACTCTAGGTTTGAACTGAAGTGTAGTGGAGGGAGGGAGGGAGGGGTTGTGGGAGGGGTACTTGGTGGAGAGTGCTGGTTTTCCCCTGTAATCTTCTGAAGTGTTGAGATAAAAATGTAAGTAGGGGCATGTACTGTTATTATACTGCATTTAAATATAGTTGATTGAGATTTATTTTAACAAAAAACAGAGTTCAGCACACACATACATGTATTTGAACTTGTACAGTTTAGGATGCTATTTGTTCTGAAATTGGTCACAATATGAAAGTTGCAAAATGCATTGCACATGTCACCATTATTTTTTTTACTAGACAACCCATGAAGCTTTGGTTGTAGCGATAAACAGGAAATATTCATTTGAAAAGAAAAAAGTGCTCATTCTCATCAGGAAATGTGTTATAGGAAGCGGGGGATGGGCCCACACAAATCCCACAAACGTGATCCAGGAAAACCCTTGCTGTGCCATGACGTGTTCTAAAGCCATACCAACTGGCTGTGGCAAGATTTTTGGCAAAATAACTCTTTATTTTGCCCTTATTTGTCTGCATAGTCGATCTGCAGTATCACGTGACAGGGTTTTCTAAGTTACCCCCCCCCCTTTCCCCTCGTTAATGAGTCATGTTTTGGATCTGTTTGAGCCATCTTGTTTTGTGAGATGGGAAGAGATAATCATGTGATTTAGTCTTTGTTTGGGTGCATGAGCTGAGTAGTCACATCTGGAAAAACTGATACAATGACACACGCCAAAACCACCATGTGAGGTCATACCAGTCCTAATTCATAATTCATATTGATAATGAATGGATCAGTGTTTTCATGCTGTCAGAATACTCGAAAACTAGAAAGTGATGTGATGTTTTTACCAAGCTTTAGAGTTTAGGGAAGCGAACTGCTGAAAGAAGGTCTTAAAAATCTTGACAAAACATACTGACAAATAAGAAAGGAATGCTTGCATAAAACTTAAGCAGGTTTTGTTTTTAGGTCAAGATAGTAAAGGAGAATAAGATTAAATCATAAAGTGACATATGTATTTTCTGTTATCGAAGGTTTCTTGCCGCAAAAACGGTCTTAACAATTTGCAAAAGTTTTAAAGAATTCCTACTAAGTTTCCATTTTAAAGATAAAGGTGAGTTCATTAGCAGGAATCATGACTTTCCAAAACAGCGAAGCACAAAATAGATATCAAACTTGTTTTTCACTCTGAAAATACTGGGTATAGATGATCTTGTTTTCTTGAAATTGTATTGCTTTGATAATCAAATAGCCTGCATGCAATTTGCCATGTGATGTTTCATTTAAATATTAAATGTTATTAGCAATTACTGAGTGTTTCAAACCACACAATATGTACCTGTATTATGCGAGGGCCTTGATAAAAATATGAATACCGGTAAATAAAATTCTCAGAAGTGTGTATTGTTTTAGAGAATAGAAAATGCTCTAACAATTGAATTATAAACACAGAGACGGCATTAATAATTAACCACGATTTACGGAAATATTATTTTCAGTAGTATATGGAAATGCCTACCAGTAGTTTTCATTTATTGATTCTAGTATGTTCTGCAGGCCTACCTATGATAAACAAATTTGTTCACTTTACTGGCAGTAGTTTGTCAATAGTTGACCCTATATATTGAGATTGCAATGGGATAGAAAGATACATTACAGTCATTTGATATTGTAAGTGGTTTTCTATAAAAGGCGATGTTTAATTCGAACTAAGTCCTTTTTCTCTTGGAAGAGTTTAGAAATGGAAATGACTGGAATGTAGTCCCACTGAGTTAATCTGGAGGGGGTGAAAGAGAAAGAAATTGAGAGTTGCACAGCAAGAGTTCTCACCCTCGGTGTGCAGAAGAATTTTGGTAACGTCACTTCTCGTTACCGGGATATCGCTTCAAAGAGGCTGGCGTCCTTTCCTTGCTATTCAAAGAGGAAAGATGAATATAAAGAGGCCCACTAAAAAAAAATTTTAAAAAATCATTTTTAGTTTTGTTTTGTGATCTAGGGGTCTAGAGGTGGGGCTTTTTTCCCTTGAAAATAATGTTGTACTGTAATATATTAATATGAGAATTAAAAATGTTTCATAGTTATGTAGATGGAGGCTTACAGTGAGAAACAGATGAAAACAGAAACAAATATCAGAAGCTTGGAGTTAGAGAGAGAGGGGGAGGAGAAAGGGAAAGGGGCAGAAAGGGATCGAGAGAGAGAGAGAGGGGGCAGAAAGGGAGAGAGGTTGGGAGAGAGGGGCAGAAAGGGAGAGAAAGGAGTTAAGAGAAATCTTATGATTTTGAGATTCTTTCATTTAAATATTTGAATTGCACAAGGTTTGATTTTCAAATGCAGAATCAGTTCACTAAATGAATAGGAGTAGGAAAGTGGAACATGTTCTAATACGTCTGACTATATACAAATTGCCAAATCTGTTTGTCCAAGATTTGAAATTCGCTCCTACAGTACCTTAATATTAAGCTCTTGCCGAAACAAAACAAACGTGCTGCGATGTCAGATTTTTATCTGATCGCGGCCTATTTCACCGGTCCTGTGATGATTGTCACGATTGTCACGATGTTGGCAATGCGTGTGGGTGAACCGTTAATATACATGTACCAGGGTAGGGACTGGTTTAGAACTATATTTAGCTGAGAATCCCACTCTCGCAGCTTGCAAAATTGAGATTACCAATCCAGAAATACTTGGACTTTGGGCTATTAATCCCTGTACACAATGAACTATACAAAGTTTATTGAGTCATGTTGCCGAGATGCAGAGTGTACAGTTCATACATCATGGCTTTCTTGTCAAAATCTGTAGCATGAGTCCTGTTGTGAATGTACACAAATGCAAAAAAAGAAGAGAAGGGGTTCGGTTGCTATGCTATGAATATTTATTGTCTATTACCTACCCTTTATTGAAATTTGTATTAATTAGTAAATCCTCAATCAGTGAAACTACACTGTAATGCAAATACATTTATAATGTGTGTGAACTAAATTTAAAATGATATTTTCTAAGTAAATTCATGGCAGTTCAATAAAAAATGAAATAAAATAGAATTTCATATTTTTTTCTCGGAAGAGATGTAGGGGATGGTGGGGGGGGGGGGGGGGGAGGGGGGTGCGGCCATTTGGAGAAGTTGTTCATTGATAGCTAGAAGGGTGTTTAATCTGTGGAAAAGAATGTTGAATAAATGCCCTTCTGGCTCTCAGCAGAACACATGTTGTATGATAATTGTACTTGAATCATAATGTGTGATAAAAAAAGAAAAGACACATTGTATATAATTGTTTAAAAATCATTATTAGGGCTAGCTGAGGGTAAAACATACTAGCTGAGGGCAAAACATACTAGCTGTGCGAACTTGAGATGTTAAATTTGTCATGACTGGTCACTGGTGTCGTATATGAAAAACATTGTTAATTTGTATGCCATAAGTTATTAATATCACTCGTTTTCTTTCTTTCTTCCTTTCTTTCATTTGCAGTGCCAGTGGGGGCGAGCTACACCAGTACTGTGTGGCGGACAAAGAGGACGGGTTCTGTGAAAAAGACGTGGTCAGACTTTTACAACAGATTCTAGAGGGCGTTCACTATCTGCATTCACAGAATATAGCCCATCTGGATCTAAAGGTAATGATAGATATGATTTATGGTTTGTGCTTTGCAGTGTTTAGAAATAAACGTTTATATTATGTAGATGTAAGTGGGTGTGAAGAGAGAGCAAAGGAGTGAAAGGAAAGAGAGAGAGGGGGGAGAGAGAGAGAGAGGGAGAGAGAGAACGGGAGAGAGAGGGAGAGAGAGAGAGAGAGAGAAAGGTAAATGTATTCTTGAAAGTGATCATAGCTCAGTGACATAAGAAGATTAGAGAGAATTACACTGCACTGTAGAGAGACACAGATGTCAATGCACTGAAAGAAATAGAAAGAGACAGAGAGAAAGAGAAAGAGAGAATTTACAAAGACAGAGAAAAGAAACTGCATGGGTGAGGAAAAGAAAAGAGTAAATATGTGTACATACAAATGTACTAAACAGAAAGAGTAGTATATACATGTACAGTACATGTAAAATGCATAGAGTGTATTCAGTTATGACGTCTTATAGAATGTTTTCTTTACAAGAAATGTATTAAAGTAATCTCAATTACCCAGAAATTTAAAGCTATCGGCCTATCAAGGACAGAATGAACGGGAGATTTTGATTTAGATTTAGATGTAAATATAACAGCAGTGCTCAAGATTATAATTCCCAGTAACAGGCAGTGGAGAAGATTGAAGAGAGAAACCAAGAGAGGGGGGAACAAAGAAAGAATGAAACGTTTGATAGGATAAAGGGTGAAAATAAAAAGAGTAAACTTTGAAGTTGGATGATGACGTAGCTCCCTGGTTAACCAGGATGTCCCTATCACATGAAGGATGTATACCGAGGACACATGGAAATTGGCAATCAACAGAGCGACCAGGGACTAGGGGCACGTGGTACCTGCCCCCCTCCTACCGGTATCCGCACCCCTGGATGGGGGCGGGAATTACCCCTCCAGAGGGATAGTTGGAAGGGTTTGGCTGCAGAGTTTTGTTTTCATGTACTTTGTACGTGCTGATGTTGGAGATTGAAGATTGTGAAATTGATGATCTTACGGTCCTACTCCTGACCTGTATTCTCAGTTTCCATTTCTCAACAAAATTTGTAGAAGAATAGAAAATAATGATGCTCAACAACAACTTCTAATTACAACTACATCAGCGTTTTAGTTTTGTTATTTTCTGTTCTATATGTATGTTGATGTTGTATGTGTGTCTTGCCCCTATAATTTTGGAGAATTTGAAGCCTACTGCCTTGTTTCTCTGCCAGTGGGGGCACCCCCTCCCCATGTTTACCCTCTTTTTCTTTTACATTTCTTAGAAACAAATCATTTCTATAAGGTTTGCACAGGGAGTGTCAGCTCAGTCTTTCCCTCACCAAATTTGTGACACATTTCTCTTCTGCATCTTTATATCCCTCCCTATTGCTTCAAGCTTGTGAGAGAAAAAATAACCAAACAAATTGGGATATCTATCTTAAAGTCAATATTCTAAGATCATAAGAGGATATACTGAACAGTTACAGAGAGTAGGACTTTCTAGGGATACAGTGTGATGAGATTTTCCAAGGGTAACTCTAGCTCGCCTCATGAACTTGCGAGGGAACGCCCACATTCTAAACTTGCTTCAGATCTTGGAATCCAGCCCAGATGAAACCCCTAGAAATCTAAAATTAGAGGTCTTCGGTCGAACCATCTGTCATTGAGTCTGTTTTGAAGTTGAGTGAAAGAGTTTCTTGGCAGCCACTGTGTTTAATATGCAGTGCTACTTATAGTTCATTGGGTATTAGGAACATTGAGGGAATGTAATGTACATGTATAGTCAAACCCATCTACCAAGGCCACCAAAGGTAACGTATGACCAGTGAGGCAGTGACCACTGTACTATAGACAGATCACTGTAGACAGGTGGCCTTTCCAGACAGGTTCTTCGACACACATCATGTGCACCATCTCCACTCCCTGGGGTTCATTGAGGGGTACTGTCATTCTGCATGTATACATTTTGGCAATTGGGTCCAATTAAGTGCTAAGGTTTAATGAGGTTGTCAACCTGACTGAACTTGTGTGAAAGGACATTTTGTTGCTACCCTGCTTGTAAAGAGTTCATACTAAAGCTCTAAAGATGAAGAACCTGAAAAATAAAAACCCTCCTGAAGGAAGTAAATGAGACAAAATTCAAGAGCACATCCAAGCTCTGTAGAGTCTTGCAGATGGAGGTAAAGAATGGTTTCTCCCTATATCTTCGTCTTTGTGACCCTTTTGTAAGATATTCGACCTGGGTCTTGGAAACTCTCATAAAAAAAGTAAAAATTATGAGAGCAATATAAATAACAGACGTAAACAATTTTGACTGACCAAGACAAAAAAAGAGGTTCAAAATTTTTGTATTCTGATAACAAATTGTTTCTATTTTTGCTCATGCTTGAAGGCCTGTCTCATTCTCGAGCTTCTGGGGTGTTACAAATATTCAGACTATTATCTTGAGATATATTTGTTTGTCTAGGAGCAAAGATCTAAGAGGAGGTGGAGGGCCCGTCTCAAGTTTTTATCGTTTTGGAAGCAAGTCACGTTTTTCATCTCACTTGAGATAGCTTGCCTCTGAGGCCAGTCAGCTGAGTACCTGTCACCATCACTTCCCATCTCCTTCAGTGATAGGGCCAACGATCTGGCTGCTCAGGCTGCTCAGGTCGGTACATGTAGCTACTGTGACAAATTAGACCCCCTTTCATATTTAGGGGTAGAATAGCACTCAGTCTGGACTGAGTCCGGAACAAAGCTAGTGTAGTCTACTCTGAATGGTATCATCATAAGATTGATACACACTCAGCGCAGACTTCTAGACCCATTTTGAGAGAAGGGTTTAGTCTGGACGTAGTCCTGGCTGGATGTGGACAGTGGGACTGTTACCTGCACTGATTGGAAAATTGAGAATTTGAGATATGTTCTGATGTACATGTATGTTTTTACAACAAGATGGCAGGCAATGAAATGTAAACAGTTAGAGCGTAAGGAACTAGACATGTCATGTGTGGAACCATGGAAACTAATGCGCACAGGCCATAGCTGATGTGATGCATTCTATGTGTAGCTACTGTAAATATGAAAGGTAGAATGGTTGTAGGTGTGGATCTACTTGGGTATTTTTTTAAACTAAATTGCTCAACCCAAGTTTGGACCATTCTCTTTTGCATTGAGTACAAATATGATATAATTAGGGTGAAGCGTCCTGACACCTGTAGCTATGCTAAGACTGAGAGCTGTGTGATGTTTGGCTAGTGCACCAAAATAAAACTTGACCTAGTGATACACTTTGTCTTTAAATCATGTTCTTATAAAACAATCCTTCAGAGGTTAAGGAGATCAGGATGGCTTCCGAAAGATCCTGGCAATTTTGTTTTTTATTTTTTATTTCTTTAAACAGAACTGTTCTTACCCCATTTGGCCTTTGGTAACTGTTTTATGGTCTGTTGTTGTACAATACACATGTGCTCTTTCACATGTCTTGGCAAAAAAGTGATGAAATTTGCAGTGTTTTAAGCTCTTAGCGGTAAAAGATACCATAGTCAAATATTTTAAATCGTACATGTATCCATGCAAGAATGAAACTGGAGGTTTTGCATTCATGGTAATTATGAACCATGCAATTTTTTTCAGAATTTTAACGTAGATTTCCTGCATTTTATACATTCTTAGCTGGCATTTCTTCCTCAATCTCCCGAGACTGTACAAAAACTCTCAGGTTGTCTGGTGATCTGTCCTTAAGAATTTCCCGTCGCCCGTGATATTGAGGGACTATACTCTGACAAGTGCAAAATTGTTTGAAGTCTAGCATCTGAAGTCGTGAGAGTTTGAGCTCGCTCGGGGTTGAATTGGTGCCAGTCTGATAGCAAAGGATTTCAGAATATTGCTTATGTATTTTAATATACATGTGTATATATATATATATATATATAGCAGTGAAATTTGAACATTTCTAGCCTGAAGGTGATTTTCATGGTCCATATGGGGTCGAGTTTGTCGGACAAATGGGGTTTCCCTGCATACAATAGAGCTTAGGAAACCCAATCCCCCAAATGCATAGGATTTGCAACTATACTTATATATATCAGGGAGATGAGAGTTTAAATCTCCCTGCTTATATGTAAGGCTCCATGCTTTTTTTTCTCCCATAAAGGGATAGATTGCGATTGGGTAAAAATATATAGGGTATGTATGGTTGATCAAGCCACTTGTTGAAATTAGAAACTTTAGGGGTTTGGACTTGTAACTTGGGGCCCCAATTTGGCCTATGTGTCCTGGGCACATGCTCTGTTCACTCTTTGATGTATAGACCAGCTACATGTACATTCCAACCAATATATATAACAAATGTTTGTTGAATTTCTAATTCATTGGCCTTGTAAAGATACAGCAAAATATGTTACAAGTAATTTTACATAGATTGAAGTATCACTGGTTGATGTTGTTGTGATGAGTTGATCCCTCTATTTTCTTTGCTTTTTAGACCATGATTTACTTTCTTCCAAATAATATAAACAAAATAGTTTACTCAAGAGAGTTGTTAGACCAAAGCAATTAACTTTTTTTTTATTTGAAAATAAGTAAACAACACAGTCAGTCTTAACAATTTACTGGTGAATGCAATGACCCATGTACAATGAAAATGTAGACCCATGATTGACCATTACTATTTTTCTCACTGGCCAAGGGGGAGGAAGCTGATTCAAATAATGGGTGTTGCGTGCAGAGAGGCCATTAGGGCCTAGAGGTGGAAACGGGTGAAAACACTTTGTGATGTCACTGGTTTTTAGTTGTCGTTTTTATCCCCTTTGGGAGCGAGCTACCTTTTGTTGGTGTTTGCGTGTTTGCTGTTTTCGTGTTTTCTGGCCGGCCAGGCAAGGACATCGGTATTGTCTCATGACTGTGTGTTGTGGGTGTGATGGTCAGTCATCAAAAGGAGGAGAGAAAAGGCGTGGAGAGAGCAAGAGAGAGAGAGAGTGAGTGAGATAGAGATGGAGAGAGAGAGAGAGAGAGAGAAAGAGAGTGAGATAGAGAAAAAGAGGCAGACAGAAATTGTGAGAGAGAGAGAGATAGAGAGACAGAGAGACAGAGAGACAGAGAGAGAGAGGGGGGGGGGGGGAGGTGGAAAGAGAATGGGGAGGATGGGTGACAAATAAACAGTCCAAACTTATGAAGCGAGAGCATGCATGAATGAAAGGGTTAGAACTGTGGTTGCTATGCCACTGGAGTCTACATGTACATTTGTCTACAGGTATGTCTCCTTTATAGCAACATGCCTCACTCTAGATAATGTACATGTAGATTGAAGAGGAGTTACAGAATTCTGGAATCCAACGCTTTGAAATCTCCCCTTTTCTATAGAAAATTCTAAAAAAACAGCAGTGAATAAATAATTTGTATACTGAGCCACAAGGCAAAAAATGTACCGTAGGTGTGGACATGATGTGAACGTGATGAAACTGACCAATCTCTCTGTCCATAAAGATTAAAGACCGGCAATAATTAAAACAAACGGTGCTTGACCATGCAGGGGCTAGTCTCCTGATAGCAAGTCATGATCCTAATGTCCAGTCTGACCAATGGGCTGGAGCCTGGATGGAGAGACAGAGAGAGAGCGAAAGAGAGATCTAGATCAGAAACTGATCTACTTAATTAAATGACAATGAAAGAATCACGAAGTGATTGTGCACTGATATTCCATGTTATCAACTTTATCAAGGTGTCCCCCCCCCCATAAACTTTCTTCCTGCTTTTGTTGTTATTGTTATGGTGTTACCCTCTTTTCAATTTTTTTTCAAGCCTTGACACAAAACTGTTAAACCTTGGTTTTGTCATTTGTCTTTTGTCACTCCCATTAGTAAAATTTTATTTTCACTTGAAATGTCACAAAAATAATGTGGAGGTTGAATGAAATGGGCATGCTGTAAAGGGAATTGTTGCATTGCCAACTCAGCGTGAGGTCTAACTCTTGTAAATTATTAATTTCAGTTTTATCAGTATAATGTAATATGAATATCATCTAGATAAGCAATGGTGGACTATTAAACTGTTTGGTATGAGGAAGAGGGGACAAGTGGGGTGATTAGATTAGATAAGATATGGTTTCAACTACAGCAAACTGAATTTTTTAATTTGATTTGAGACTGCATGAGGATATTAAAGCTATTCAATTATGTTTTTGTTTATCTTTTATTAAGTAATAATAAGAAAAGAAAACTTACTAATGGAGAATGTTGACAGACAAATGACAATACCAAGGCTTAAAACACTTTTGTGTCAAGGATAGCAATTACACAATTGTGAAAAGGAAAAATAACAGGTGAAGAAAGTGTTTAGAAAAAGTCAATAACATGACATTCCAGTGCAGGATCATATAAGGATTCAATCATGGTCATTTCCCCTACAATTATAATTCCAAAAGGCCTCCAGGTTTTATACAAAGATCAAGTTGATTTATGCACAAGCCTATGTACATGTACTTAGTCAGGCAAAATAAAGTATATACTTGTAATCCCCATGAAATTATATTATTCATTTTGGATTTGGTTGTGAAAGTATGAAGGTACTTTACTTTTTGATAAACGTAGGGGTGTTAATATTAAAAGACCTTTTAGGAGGGAAAAATTTCGCATATCACTGCTAATCCCTTTAAAGAAAATATGTTTAGAATTGAGGAAATATTATTGATGTCAAAGAAATGAAAGAATGCAGTGGGATTTAAGATCGAATGTTGGGCGGCATTCCATCATGTTCCTTTGTTATCATCACTGCAAGTTGGTAAAATAAATAACATTCTTTCTGCCAGCGATACTCACAGTAGCGCCCATGACGACATGCTGCGAGAGAGAGAGTAACTTCATGCCCCTCCCCCTGAGCAGCATTCACACCTTCTTTTACACACACTTTTTTGTGGATTTTAACTATTTTTCAGATTTTAGAAAATAAAGAATTTCATAGACAGATGGTTTACATGTACAACTAGATCCTTGCAAGACTTGAAACTTGCCTTGCCTTGCCTTGCCTTGCCTTGCCTTGCCTTGCCTTTGCCTTGGTGTGGGACATCGCAAGAAAAAATAACAATCCTCTGCTTTATATCTACATGTACTTGCGGAGGAATGAGAAAGCGATTTTAGAGCCTAACATTCAATTTGCATAGCTATTGTGTTAAAACATGCCCAAGGTAATCTTCTTTTCCTTTCCTTTCCTTTTTTCCTCCTAATTTCCTTTTGTATTCCATCAGTCCAGTCTGATCTCCTTAGTCCAGCTCAGATTTGAAACAGTACATACAGTATCTTGTGATCCCCCCCCCCCCTTTTTGGGGGGGGGGGGGGGGGGGCGGTGGAGGTGGTTGAGAGGGGGCATAGGTTTGTAGACAGTGAGGTCTGATTGAATTCAGGATTATTAACTGTACTTCTAAGGGAAGGGAGGTGTCAAGGATTGTCAGCATGTTTTGAGCATTTTATCACACTTTCATTGGTTTTTGTTTTGTTTTTAAGTAGGCCTGATACTGTGGTAGAAATGGAGGTGCCTTTAATGCTACACTGAAGTAACTTTTTCATTATTTTTTTTTGGGGGGTAGGGGGGGGGGGGGGGGGAGGGTTTCATTTTGGGTTATTAACTCTGCACTGGACTCTAATATTAAAGTTTAAATTGTAAACCACCCACATGCTCTTTCATGTGATAT
The DNA here is from genome assembly GCF_000002235.5 of Strongylocentrotus purpuratus. Lineage (NCBI taxonomy): Eukaryota > Metazoa > Echinodermata > Echinoidea > Camarodonta > Strongylocentrotidae > Strongylocentrotus > Strongylocentrotus purpuratus. The sequence continues at coordinate 24,669,780 of NW_022145604.1, forward strand.
TCTTTGAAAAACGTCTACTGTGATCCCTTACATACATGTAACTTGGAAATTAGCGAGACAAGGCTTTTAGCACTTGCCTGCCAAAAAAATAAAAAGAGAAGAAGGAAATAAAAAACAATGTTTTACTTCCAAAAGAGAATTTTATGCATTAAAGCATGGATGGACCTTCTACAATATACATGTAGGGTCCACAATAAAAGCCACCCACCTCAAAGGTGTTTCTCAGAGTCGAGGCAGCATTCTTCTCTTATGTCATTTTATTACAAGGTAATTATCCTCTGCAATTATAACACAATACGATGATGGCTGATCGGACCCTCTTCTTCTTTAGGTCGGGTCGATGCACCACCAGTCATGTGTCTGTATCCAATAGCAGACTAGTTTCTTGTAATCTTATTTGCTACATTTATTTCATCTACATCTACATTTCATTATTATGTAATCACTATAATAGGTCTCATCCCCCACATGGTCTTTTAAATACCCAGGTTTACAGACAACTTTATGCTTTATAGATAATGGTGTTTCAGCTATAAACTTTGTTTACTGGTACGTATTAACCAATCGAACTAGGTCACCAATATTCGTTGACACTTGAGCAAAAGCATGGATATAGTTCTTTTTACAACCCAAATGAAGCTTAGTCTCTGAAGTCACAAGAAAAAAAAATGAGGAGATGCATAATCACTTTAATAGGTCTCATCCCCTGCACGGTCTTTTGATTACTCAGGTTTACAGATACAGTACTCTATTCTTTACAGATAAAGGTGTTGATATTTCAGCTATAATTGTTTAAACTTTGTTTCAACCCAAGTCTGTCTATGTTTTGAATTATAACTCCCAATGGAAGTAGGTCATCAATATCATTTGACAATTGGGCAAAAGCATGGAGATATTTCTTTTTAAAACCCAAATGAAGCTTATTCTCCAAAGTCACAAGAAAAAAATGAGGAGGAAGAGGAAGAAGGAAATAGAGAAAATGAATTAGTAGACTGAATGGAGAATGCTAGCTAGAAAGTTGATTGTGCCTTTTTAATGCAACGCCAGTTCCAAGAAGTTACGGTTACATAATGTCTGGTTATACATGTTTGTCTCTTAGGTGATACTATCCAAATGCACAGCGCAGACATAAAAACTCATAGAGTAAGAAGTACTAGTGGAACAGGGATTTGCTTTTTTTTAAATGTGTAATCTATATTTTTTTAACAAAAGTATCTTCAATCCTACTACTACAATTATGGATTTACGAGCATCGACAGGTGGATTATCCATTCTTAATCTTCATCTTTCCCCAGTCTTCTCCCTCCCATTACATTTTTTAAACTATTTAATTTTGTCTACATTTTGTTCTTTGTAGATTTTTACTGCTAATATCCTCTGAATTTGTTATGTAGGAGTAATTATTGCCTTTTCTGTCATTGCCTTGATTGTCACAAGGTTAATAGAAACTAAAGGGCATGATTGATCGTTTTACCATACAGATAATTACAAATTAACTATTAAAGCCAGCTTCAACTGGTTTTTCATTTCATGAGGCAAATTAAATTTGAAAATAAAAGATAAGCTGTTTTTTTAAATATTAAACTTAATGACTTTCTGGCTTCCCCTTTGAAACCACAGCTCAATAACCAAACAAATTGTCATTAGAGAAAGAGAGAGAGAGAGAGAGAGAGAGAGAGAGAGAGAGAGAGAGAGAGAAAGAGAAATGGACAGAGTTGCATTTTAGAATTTGTTTTGGCATTCAAATTATGCTTTAGAAACACATACAGTGCAATTCATAATGACCAGGTTTTAAATGATGTTGTCAGCAAAAGTACCATGCACTTTAAAAGGCAAGAAATTGTTAACCTGCATGGGCCCTGTCTTACAAAGAGTTGCGATTGATCTAAACAAATTCCAATTTGTCCAATCAATTGCAATTTTGCGGTCTATTATCTCTTGATGTACTTAGTTGCGATTGATATCAATCACAAATAAGTTGCAATCAATATCAACTCTTTAGACAGGGCCTTGGAGTCATTTCTTTTCTTGAACTGAATATGTCTTTGGATTGATACTTGAGAAATTCAATAAACTCTCTTCTTCCCCAAATACCACACTCAATTCTTTCCAATTTATGCAAGGGCACTTTCATTGATCAATGATTTTTGATTAAGCATGTTACGTGCCAGCCGTTCTTTTGTCAATTGAGCTCTATAAGGGTTGATAATGGATATGTTATGTTTGGAGCCAGAAGGATGCCAACGCTGTGTTAGAAACTTAGAATATATGAGTTAATGCCCTTCTGGCTCCAAATAGACAGTATCTGGTCTCCAAGCTCGACCAGTTACAAGACACCTTTGTTGTGAAGAAAACAACAGTTTTGTCCCTCTCTCTCTCTCTCTCTGGAGTAAAGAACTATGTAGGACCTACTCAATGATATGTAAAAAGAAAATAGTCACACTAGCAAACAAACATCTCGTATTCAAAGGATTCCATGGGATGAGGCGATAATTCCATCATTTAAACCTGTCATGAGGGGTTCTCCAAGTTGAAAGAAAAGTCTGGTAAAAGTGAAAAATATTTGTGAGCTTTGTTATTCTTTTTCTGTCAGTTTAGATGAATACCATAGTCAAAGTACCCTCTGAAACAATGAAACATATGCATTCACATTCGAGAGACACATGTTTATTTTTTTAATATTCTTTTGTGAAGAAAGAAAGACCCCCCCCCCCACCCCCTCCAAAAAAAAGGAAAAAGAAAAGAAGAATGAAGGCATGTTGTAATATGAACTTGATGGAAGCACATGCTGCTGTCTGTCAACAGGGATACCTCTCACATGGTAACCCCAGGTTGACCTCTGTATATGTCACCAATGTCTATTGAGCCCCATTCAAAGCACAGCATCTCACATTTGTTATTATCCTTTTAACAAAAAATAATCAGCATCCTGCTTGCTCTAAGTCTGAACGTTGTAGCTTATGAAAATCGTATAACTGGGTGGGGCCTATCGCGAGCGCTCTGTAATGATTGGCCACGAAGATGTTTTCTAGTCTGTACACTCCTTTCGCTGTACAACGATTCTTAATACCACGTTTCTTTTCATGATTTTTGTATACATTTTAACATGTCCGAACATGCTTATTCAAGCCAAGTTATCCGACCTGGTGTTGACTTGTTTAGTGTCAGCTGGTTTGCTCCTTTGGGATTGGAGCTGACATTTTGGGTATTTGTGTCATCCATTACCAGTTTTGTAACTTCGCATTTATGAAATATAATTTGAAAGGTCTTGGTGAGATTAGATCATGTATCCATAGGCACTTTATGTTGGAGCAAGGTGCATGGAGTCACATTTCTTTGTGCAGTCAGGAGGGATGCATGTTAAGAGAAGGAGAAGAGAGTCACTGAATGTTTGAGAGATGGTCATGAAGAGGAAGTTGAAAAGAAATTAAAGAAGTGGGAGATAGATCGTAAATTTATAAATAAAGTGGACTTCTCCTCTTCCCCGCTAACATAATTCTTTTTTTTTAAAGTACTGTAGAAAATGAGAAGGAAAACCATTGTTCCTTTACCACACCCAAATTGCAAAGATGCTCTCTGAACATGAAAACCCTCGACCTATATTATATCTTACTCATCCGAATGCAATTCTTTTCATTCTTTCATGAAAAATCAGTGAAAAGAGCATAATTGATTTTCCCCATCAGATTTGATAGTCTCCTCAATTATGGTAATCCCTGTATTATAAGGAATTCAGATAGTGATTCTGTTGAGACATGTAGCTTTTCGCAGTTTTCTGAGACAAGACGAGGGACCATTCAGAAGATTCTTCCACCCCCTCCCCCTCCAGCGAGAGGGCATTTAAATACCCAGCATAGCATTCTAAACCCCTTTCACCTTCTCAACATTTTGCTTTGTTACTCCACCAACATGTTCCTTTCTTCAAAATCTATGTACCACTTTCATGATTTGAAAGCCTCTGAGTGGCCTTCAGAGAGCTCTGTATTAGCACTGCAACCATTCAACTGTTGTTCTGTTTGATCAAACTTTTGTGTCCAGTTCCTGGTATTTTCTTTTTTCTTTTTGTGACCCCGCTTGCCTGGATATTGAGTGTATAAGTGTAGATTAGACATAGGAGAGAGAGAGAGAGAGAGAGAGAGAGAGAGAGAATTTTGTATCCCCACTTGCATGGATGTTGAGTGTATAAGAGGATGATTAGACATAGGAGAGAGAGAGAGAGAGAGAGAGAGAGAGAGAGAGAGAGAGAGAGAGAGAGAGAGACGGGGGGGGGGGGGGGGGGGGGGGGGAGGGACAGATTGCCATGAAAGAGCTAGAAGAGAAAAGGTACTTTTGAATAGATGTAAAGAGGAGTAATTGGGGGGGGGGGGGAGGAAGCAATAATGAATGAGACAGAACACAAAATAGCAACATGAAGATTTTGATTAAAAAGTGAGATCAGACAAAGAAACGGTAGTGGACAAAAGCTGAAAAAAAGTCTAGTAAGTCCATGGTAGGACAGGGAGGTGAAGAATATGTACGCAACAGAATGGGTCAATTTAAAGCAGACTTTATTTATGTAGATGATTTATATGATTAATGTGCAATAAGTTCTGTTGGCTTGCATTTTTACGAAACTAGATCTATATATCACCAGGGACACATATTTAGACCAGATTTTTGACTGTTTTTGATATTCTACCTAGAGACATTATATAACAATATGTCCCTGTTTTACCTTGGAGTCTGTAAGCGCACGCTCAGTCGCTCACCCCACGAAGTCAGTTCACCTACCAGAAATGTATCTGTAAGACTATTCGTGCATAATTCTTTTGTACATAGTTGGTGTGTGAGCGGATGCACACATGGCTAAAGTGTTACGAATCGAGAACAGTCCAGGCAGAGGGACTGTGTAATGAGGATTTAATATTTTTTTAATCTACCGGTAAATATGTTGGCCTTTTCATAGCATTTAAATTGATACTTTTTCTCCAGTGAAATCAAATTTAAGGAATGCTTACATTATCTCCCAAATAAGAAGTTTATTTTTATATTACTGAATTTATATGGTACATACATGTAGCTGAAACAAGTCTTGAAGTTCAAGTTGGTCAAACAGTGTGAGCCTCTAGTGTGCTGGAGTTGCGGTTTGATGCTGGACAAATAGAAAATAAATTTCAACACTTTTGGACACAGCTCTCACTGGCATTAGCAATTTTTTGATGATCTTTGTAGTCTTGCCGCTGGCCACAAAACATTATTAGTCTACTCAGCATGACCTCAATAGATATCATTACTGCCTAAAAGTTCAAGGTATGTATTTGGAGCTTTGACGAACTTAATTTCACGCAGAATTGATATAGGAGAGGGTTTTATTTTTTTATAACTGATTTAAACAGTCTCTCGTTCTGGAAGAATGCTTTTAAGACTGAATGCATTTGGGGGAATTCTATTATCATACTACCTATTATTGTTGGTATTGTGGATGGTGGCAGCCTGCATTGTAGACTATGAAAGGCCATAGAAGGGGGGGGGGACCTTATACCAATGTCCATTTCCTAAACTTGACCCGACACTGACCTGAGTGGTAATCTGCTAGGATTACTTGTCCGGCTGCCATCTAAATAGGAAGTTTTTTAAAGGACGTATCTCAGTTTGAACTTGAACTATATTTTGCATGGCTAGACAGAGTAGTTTTTATCCTTGCTTACATTGCATGTTATCTGCTGAGCGCTAAAAGGACGTCAACTCATATCAATTGAAACGTAATAATGCCCTTCTGGCTCTCAACAGCTGGATGATATTTAGGGCACTAGATTATAGAGGTTGAGCAGCTTAGAATAGGGGATTTATATGCATACCGGTAGGTACATAGGAAGTGTGAATATAAATGCAATGAAGAATGGTGTCACTGTCAAATTGTGTAAAGGATTTGAGATCAAACTCCATTATTTCAAACTTTTCAACGAAATCAGCACAATCTTCATAAAACAACCCTGATTCGTCACAGATAAAAAGTTTTAGGAAATATTGATTGTAGTGAAATATTTTTTCCAAGAAAGGGCAACTACCGTAGCTTCAATATTGGATTTTTTCAATACTGTATGTGTACAATTACAAATTGTACTGGAGTGGAAATTTCTGCATAATGTGCATATTGTTCTAAAATGATGGATACACAAAATAATGCTTCCCCATAAACCTTTTTGACCGATTTTGCAATATATATTTTTTCTCAAAAAATGACTTATCCCTTTAAACTCATGGCCTGATAACTTTGATCGTAGCACACCTGTAATAATAGGGAGTGAGGGAGGGGGAGGGGGGGGGGAGGGGCCGGGTAAGCGGCGACCACCTCTCATATTCTTGTGAATTTTTCGCTCAGCCAAGAAACTATGTGGAAAGCCAAATCTTTAAGAATTGACCCGGGCGCTGATCAAACGATGATCAAACAAATGTTTTGTGATGTTGGTGCTGTAAACATCTTTGATGGCTTGCTGTTGTCCAGAAACGTTTAGAATTAGAAATTTAATTCGTTCAGCTCAGCCTTTCTTAGTCTTTCTTGTAGGGAAACGAAAATGAAAGATCACTGTGATACATGAATTCAATTTTTTTTTAAATTTTTCTTTGAACTTAATTTTTAGCAGGCTTGATTCGACTCCGTTGATTGCTGTCTGTTTTTGTTCGGTTGTCCCCCATCTCTAAAAGCAATATCTCATCCTTTTCACCAACAGTATTCTGTCTCAGTTGAAAAAACTTTAAAAAATATGGAAAAATTGGTTGCATTTCAGCTCTTCAGAACGAGAATAAGTGTTACAGGACCAACTCCCCCCCCCCCTTTTCTAGAAAAGAAAAAAAGGGAAATTGTCACAAAAGTTCATATCTTCTCTCTTCACCAGAAAACTGACGAATGAGTGACCTTGGTCCCTCTGTTGTCTTGGTCTTTTTCATATTTTCCCCTCAATTTCATATATTATATATTATATCGGAAAGTTGGAATGGAGCAAATTTAGAAGGGATTGGGGTTAAATTGAGTATTACAGTGTAAATGCTGTTGTCAAATTAGAAATTGATTTTTCCCTCCATTAAGCCTACAAGTGGTATGCGATGAGATATTGGTTCATTCAATGAACTCGCTGGTTCACAATTCCTGTGGGGATAAAAGCAGGACAAGTGCATTATTTGTGTTAGAAAATCCTGGATGTAACAGTAATTTTCCTGGAAACTTTTATGAAGACAGAGGTCTCTCCAAATTTTATAGAAACTTTAGAATATTGGTATACAAAATTCACGGTATATTTCACCTGGTGAAGTACACATGTATGGCCTTGATTAAAACTCATAATGAATGTTTTACCTGTTCGCAGTTGTGAGAAAAAGGTTCTGAACAACGTTTGCTTCTCTTATTGTTTCAAGTATAACAGCTGAGCTATTACAATCGATATCATTTTTTTTTTGCCTGGGGTCATTTTTCTTTTTACTCTGTCGGTAAAACCATTCGTGCTGGTGGTTGTCCCATACATGTGCATTCAAGATGTGTTTTTTGTTTCTCTCATTCTCACTAGCGGTTTCTATAGTTTTGGCAAAGAGGTAATAACTCCTTGGTTTTAGGGGGAGAGCTTGCTGTGAGGAACAGCATGAATTGCAAACCTGGCCGGGCCGCCTCAGATAAGACACATGTTTTTAAAGTGGCCCCTAGGTTTGTTCTTAGAAAGACTATTAAAGTTAAAAGGTGCTGCTCTGTTTCTCAATTTACAAACCACACATGATATGCAACCACATTTATGTGTATTGCTTTCTTTCTTTTTCCTTTTTTTGGTATATAGTTCGAAATTTGTATATTTTCTTTTTAGACCCTCCAAGACTTTATGCCCCAAAACTAGACTAGAACTCTGCCTATTAAACAGAAGAAGTTTAGGCCTATATATCATATTAAGTTAACATGATTGCTCAATATCTCTGTTGTTACTTTGTTTTTCACACTTATTTTACACATTTTTTTCTCACAGTGACGTGGATGCCATTTTCTCATCAGAAAATTCAGAATACAACAAAAAGTAGACAAACATGTCAAGAATGTTTTTAGACTCTTTTCAAGATCGTCTGCCAAAGATTTCCTTCTCGTTATGCTTCATTCACTGAGTAGAGGTTATTTTGTAAATAGTGTCAAAGTTGAGATAGTGCATTTTATTTTTCAAGTGCTTTGTAAAAATTGAGTTTGCCAAGGCCCAAGCCCATTTGAGCTTGATATCCGTAACTGTCTGTGACGTCTTCTTTATGAGTTCTTGATTAGAATCACAATAAAAGAGATAAGTGGTTGAAATGTAGAACAAGATTAAGACTTGTTCGGGGTTTCTGAAGGACTTCCGTCAACTTTCAATTAAACGTGGAGAGCTGAACACACTTTACTTTGGTCTCTTAATTGTCTGATTCAAGGAAGATATCAACATAGCCTTCAAAACACTGTTTTTCATGTTTATCAAAAGAATTGTTATTCAGTTAAAAGTGTCCTTGCTTTTGAAAGCCTGGTATTAGACTGGTAATTCACTCTTCTTTTTTCTTAATTGACCACTTTATTGAAGGAATTGAAATCCACTTTTCTGTGAATATTTCTCTAATTTTGCCTCCCCCCCCCCCCCCCCCCCCCTCTCTCTCTCTCTTTCCCTGATTATTCGCTCATTCACTGTTCTAATTGTCTACTTCTACATGTAGGAAGATATTGATATAGCCTTCAAAACATTTGTGTTGGGATTTGTAAATATTTATCATAGGAGGGGGTAGTGGCGCCCCAATAATGGATGATTTTAGAGTTAGGCATTAAATAATCAAGTTATATTAAATGTTCTGCAATCACACTTAACAGCGACTAGTTGTCTGCAAATATGCACCTCATATTGATATTAAAGATGACATTGTCATCCCTTTTCTTGATGCCACCCCACCGCCTCCTTGAAAATGATAGCTTTCCTAAAGCATCATCAGCATAAGACTAGTTCCTTTGCTTTTCTTTATTGAACCATAGACTTACTAAGTATAGGAAGAGATGCATGACACAGCTCAAATTTGACGCTACTCAAACAGAATATCTGGGGGGGGGGGGGCATTTCACAAAACTTGTCATCAGTGACAAATGACAGTTTTTGTTATAAGCTACTGAAATCCTTGCTTCTGATTGGTTATCAGCTGATTTGTCACTGATTTTGTCATTTGTCATTGAAAACAGGCTTTGAGAAACGCCCTCTTCTCTATTGAGAGTCAGAAGGATTCTGTGTTTAGTGATATGGCACAATAATGCCCTTCTAGCTCTGAGTAAGAGATATCCTTCCAGGGAGAAAAGAGGTCAAAACAATCACCTGTAAGACTTCATTGTCAAAGAAAATCTTTCTTGTTTCCTCTACTTCTTTGTCAAATACTTCCTTTCCTCTTTGGATTGATTGGAGTGGAAAGTGGTTTGACAGATGGCTTACCTCTCGACTAAAGATAGATTTATCATTGGTATCATATCAAGTAGATCTTGAAGCTCCTCCATGTCAATATAGGAGGGCTTCCCATTATGTTTCCCCTTGAGGTCCAGAGTGGTTCTACAGGTGGTCCAAGTTTCAAAATTCCATCTTGGACCTATGTCCATATCTAATCCTAAACCTATTGCAAAACCCAAACTTGTGCAACCCAAACTGTAAACTATATATATCTGGGATGAAATGTAAGACCATGGACCCTACCACAAAAGCATGTGTCGGAGCTTGGAGCACCTCCAGACTAAATCAGAGCTATACATATGAGGGATGGCATCACATTTTAGGGAAAGGGGGGGGGGGGGTCCATGTAAAAATGTAGAATTGGGGCAAGGAATAATAACAGATTGTCATAAGATTAGATTTGATCTTGGAAGAATTTGGTATTCTCAGAAAGAAAAAAAATCAGTAAGCTCACCTAGTCTCCTTTCCTTCCCATATTTTTCCATTGTACTTTAGTAGGCATGATGTGTGATTGCGCATGTCAGCAATGATTTAAATTGTATTGTCAGCTTGAAGATTTCTGGTTGGAATATGATGGTACTTTTGTCTCAGTGACCTACTTCCTCTGAATAGCCATGTTTCTGAACATTGCAGATTTGAGTAATTAACATTTATATAGAGTGGAACCTATCCTCAAAACAACAGTGCAAATTACCACTGTATACCATAAACAAGTGGCCTTTCAGTTCCACAACACAGATATAGTTCTAGAGGGAGATGATATGTGATCATTATATATTCATAGTGCTTTTATAGAGCAGTGGATGCTAAGGTATGTTTGATAGTATCTCTTTGGTTAGACCATTGATCTACATGTACTACCAGTAATAATAATAATAATAATAATAATACTCAGTTTTTATATAGCGCTTATTAGAATCAAGCGCTTCCAAACTGGTGAACTGTACCTGTGGTTGCAGATTGGGTCTGATGGTAGTTGTAGGATTATTGTAGAGGCATCGGGGGCCTTCTGAGGAGAAAACAGTCTAGACGTCCAAAGGAGGAAAGAAGTGAAACCACGTGGGGAAATTTTGTGCCCCCATCAAAACTTTTATTGAGTGGGACAGTACCATAAAATAGGATTAGAAAGGTTTGCATAGTAATATGGTCAGGCATGACGTAAGTTTGTGACGTTATTTGTGAGGCCTAGAAGCATTAATGGCAAAGACCAACCCTTTAACGTTTAAGGGCAACCAACCTGTGTAACGGAATATTTGTATGAAAGCTTAAAAGAAATAGACAAACAGAATGGCGAAAGTTTGAAATGAAACAAAGCAAATAATAAGAGATTTATTAATGGTATAGGCCAGTGCTACTGACAAGTAGTCCCCATTTTAGTTTGCTCAATTAGGCGGTAAAGTAGTTCCTGTTCTTAGTAGGTCCATGGGCTTATTTAGGGTCTACATTGGTCCTTTCATCAATAATGGACCGTTAAGGCTTGGATCTACTTATGAGCTCCCCTGCCAAGGATCGGGTCCAATCAAAGTGACAATGAAGGGGGAATTAAGCAGTCAACAACCCTCTTAAGTTGAGTCATTTGTGGGGTCAGCTGATTGAGATATCCTGAGTGATTAAGTCCCTCTTTAGGATAGAGGGTTAATTAGTCAGGGATTAGAGGGAAAGTCAAGCAGGGAGAGTTTAAGAAAGGATGAAGTCATGATGAGAAGATAATTAAGGGGATGGGATGTTTGTGGTCTCTTGTTATTCTTCAAGATTGTCTTGAACATCTTTTTTTTCCTTCCTATTATGTTCCAATTTATTATTTGTATGTAAATATTACTCCTCTTCTGTTAATACTTCTTCTTCTTTCACTTCTACTTCTTTCACTTCTACTTCTTCTTCTTCTCCCTCGTCTTCTTCTTCTTCTCCTTCTTCTTCTTCATCATCTTCTTCTTCTTCTTCTTCTTCTTCTTCTTCTTCTTCTTCTTCTTCTTCTTCTTCTTCTACTACTACTTCTTCTTCTTCTTCTTCTTCTTCTTCTTCTACTTCTTCTCTTTCTCCTTCTCCTTCTCCTTCTCCTTCTCCTTCTCCTTCTTCTTCTAATTTTGCAATTCACAACATCTAACTTTGCTACATGAACTGTAGTCACTTCCAAATTTACCCATTTAATGAATCATCGCTTACACTCCAAATTTCATTTGGTGCAGATTTTAATCACAAGCAGACATAATCCTTTTTCTTTGCTATTTTACTGATGATCCTGTGACATTAATCATTTATCCATGGGGGAAATCCAGGATTATCTCACAGACCATAATACAGCATAGGTTGTTTACAGATGCAGTCTGACTTTTAAAGAAGACGCAGATGTTTCTCAATCCTTATTTTCCTTAGTCAGGTGTTGCCAATTTGTTATTTGTAAGATCTACTTGGAAATCACTACCGATTAGGTAGAAAATCGGTGGTCTGGATGTGTGCAGTTTTGACACATCATAATGATCTTTCCATGTGAATTATTCTAGGTTTTAAATATGTAGAATTAAAGTGTAAAATTACAAAATCAGTAGTTTCAGGAAATTAGATGGCATCTTTTGAAAAAAAAACATTACCATTGTCAGGGGCCAATACAAATCCAACATACTTTAGAAAGTGAATGTATTACTGGTAGCTCATAATTGGCCAAGGCACAGTACAATATTAAAAAAGGAATGTTTACTTTTAATTATGTGAAATGAAAATGATAAAAGGAAGTGAAATGGTGGGAACATTTTAGAGGATTTTGTCCTTTTCATGCAGTGCCCATCCAAGGATATTCTTTGTTGCCCGATGGCCATCAAAATCTATGCCACAAAACTTGTTTTTGTATTCGGTGCAGATTGGCCTAATAATCGCATTTATGTCGCAATTTGCTAGTCATAGTTTTTCAACGGAAGGTATGTGTGGTATTTTGCCATTATCTCTGTCTGAACCGGCTAATGTTAAGAAAATGATGTTTTGCAAAAATCTGATACGAGTGGGATTCTCTTCCATTAAGATTGTTTTGTGTAGTTCCAAAACAACTGTCGCCTGGAATGTTGACGTATTTCACATACAACAATATAATTAGTGACATTTGTTGGTAATGTTTATTTTGCATTTTAAAACTTGTTATTGTTTTCCTTGTTTGTTTGTGTCGAGTGTGCAAGAGATGATATAAAAGACTATCAGATGAGTAGATTGAAAAGAAACATAAACAGAAGGAGTGGAAAGAGGGAGAGAAACGGAAAGAGAAAGAAAGAGGGATGGGAGAGAGAGATTAAGAAAGAGAGAGAGACGCAGATATCCCAAAAGAATGAAAGATAGTGGGAAGGAAAGAAAGAAAGAACAAAAACAGGGAGAGGTTGATTTGTTCATGGAGGAATGTAAGTAGGATAGATATTTGAAATAAACAGAGAAAAACAGTAAAGTCAGAGAGATAGAGAAAGAAAAACAAAAATAATAATAAAAATTTAATTTTTATATAGCGCTTAATACAAATGTCTCTAAGCACTTTACAAATATGCTACATGTATTACCCCGGTCATTGGATTCAGTGCTTGCCCTCACACAATGTGTGCACAATCTCCACTCCCTGGGGAGCATTCCAACATGGCGTTACATGACGCTCAAAAACTGTTTGACCAACAACGACGGTCGCATCATAAAAACATAGAATGGGAAGGGTCTGTTGAGAAACTATTAGTGAAAGTGCAGAGGGAGAGAGAGAGAGAGAGAGAAATGGAAAGAGAAAGAAAGAGAAAGGGGGAGAAAGGTAGATATACATATATATAGAGAGAGAGAGAGAAAGAGACAGAGACAGACAGGGTGAGAGAGAAAGGGAAACAGACGGGTTGAGAGAGAAAGGGAAAGAGAGAAAGAAATGCACAGAGAAATCAAATAACAAACCTGAGGGTATGTAAAGACCTTGACATCAATGTCAACTTTCTGATCATGGCGAGTTTGAAAAATGGCTTTTGGCAAACATGAAGACAGCTCGCGCTTCTTGGGGCATAATGTTTTCGACATGACAGTCTGAAGTCTGAAGTGCGCAGGGATGTTAGTGATACTTCGGGGTAGATGATTTCCAGCTTTCGTTCGGAAGTTTGTCAGCTATAAATAAAGACAGATGTTTGGGGAATATGATGTTCAATGTTACATTTGTTTGGGAGAACAGTTTACTTTGGCCCCTCTACTCTAGGGAATTGTCATTTAAAGAGTTGTCTTGAGGCCATTTTGTAGGCCGGTGCCATTAAGGTTCTCTTTGTTTACAAAGCATTCTCCATTTAATGTGTCAACATGATTAAAGAAATGTTGCTGTGTGATGGAGGAACATACATTTCATTTAAAGCCCCACTGCACTGCTTATATAGCTACTTGCGCCCTCTACATGTATATAGCAAACAATGCCTAATCGGTGACCATTGGCCCCCAATGGTCTACTTTTTCTTATGATTATTGAGAGCTGATTTGATCAGATAACCACCTGTCAGGGACCATGCAGGGAGGTCCAATCCCTCCAGGCCAAACTAGTGCAGATAGGCTTTAAGGCATGTGTAAATGAATGACCTCACATTTTTTTCCTTCTCAGGTTTTTGTTAGGTGCGTTAATCTTGTACATGTAACTATGGTTCTGCAAATGCAATTCTCGACAGGCTACTCGTACATGTTGTATGCTTACCTCTTCGTTAGGCAGAATGAATTTTAACTACTTAAATAAACTTATTAAACCTTCTCTTATTCTCTGTGTTATCTCATTTCAGCCTCAGAATATACTTCTGACCTCCAAAGAAACCAGTGAGAGTGACATAAAGCTGATAGACTTTGGAATCGCACGCTACCTCAACCAGGGAGAAGAGATAAGAGACATTCAGGGCACACCAGACTATGTTGGTAAGTGGTTTACACTAACTATACCTAGCAGGTCCTTCAACCATGGACCTACTAATCCTGGATCAAACAATATTCCTACTTGTAGGTTTAATTATCCATCACCCAAGTTTCCTGATAAAATCCATGGACTGACACATATCTGTTGAACAAAAGACATTGATCCACCACCCTATAATTCACTTTTGTCAAATCAACAGACACCATGGCATTGGTCAACCTCACTGGCATGGAGAAACTTTTACATCGTCTGTTTGACTTGTTTGTGCTTCTTCTAAAAAGCAGAAGTTACTCCATTTCATCTCCAGGAGATAGTAATAATAATAATAATTGGATTTATATAGGGCCTTTTCCAAAGGTTACAAGGCGCTGCTCTCTTAGACTTTCAACAAGGAGATTCTCTGCTACGAGACCATCACACTCTTCACGGATATGGAAGTATATTTATGTTCTAACTTTTGTCTCATTTTGCCATATCCTCCAGCTCCTGAGATCCTCAACTACGATCCCATCACCCTCTCCACCGACATGTGGAGCATTGGCGTCCTGACCTACGTCATGCTGACGGGGATCTCGCCCTTCGCCGGAGACACCAAGCAGGAGACCTTCCTCAACATCTCCCAGCTCAACTTAGACTTTGCCGAGGAGGACTTCAGCTGTCACTCCCCAGAGGCCAGGGACTTCATCCAGAGTCTCTGCGTGATCGATGCAGAGTAAGTAGAGAAACCTGGGGGGCATTTCACAAAACTTGTCATCAGTGACAAACGTGACAGTTTTTGTTATAAGCTCCTTGCTTCTGATTGGTTATCAACAGATTGATCACTGATTTTTGTAATTATCATTAAAAAAAAGCTTTGTGAAAGAAAACTTGTCATCAGTGACAAATGTGACAGTTTTTGTTATAAGCTTCTGATTGGTTATCAACAGATTTGTCACTGATTTTTGTCATTTGTCATTGAAAAAAGGCGTTGTGAAACAGGCCCCAGATGTCAGAGAGCTGAAGGGAGAAAAGGGAAATCAGTTGTCCTTGGTTTGAAATAAGTGTAGTTCTAACAATATTAGGGGGCAGGGGGTAGAAGCAAAAGATGGTTGATAGTCGGAAGGGCATTACCCTTTGTTATCTGATAATTGATATCCGTGAATATTCTTCTGGCTCTGGGTAAATAAAAACTGAAAATAACATTTTGTTGATCACAGGAATTGATTCCTTGATATACAGTGTTGATAGTTTTTGTGTATAAACTACTGGGTCCGTTGCATAAAGTCTATTAAAATTGATGGTAACTTTGCCATCAATGGCAACTACCATGTTAACAGGGCTCAACAGCCAATCAAAATCAAGGTCTCCATGGTAGTTGCCATTGATAGCAAAGTAACCATCAATGGTAAGTTTTATGCAACAGGTCTCAGCCACTATCTTCAGTTTATGAATGAAAAAAAGAAATCCAAAGACAAGACATCTTTTGGCCTTCTGAGTACGGGTGTTCTGAGTCATATTTATTAGCCTTGATTGAAGTACTGTACGATGTTGTTTCCAGCGTTGCTTACGTTTACTGATGATTTTGGATTCTATGTTGATTGCAGGAAACGCCTGAGTGCTAAAGAGTGCCTTGATCATCCATGGATCCAGAAATTCAGCAGCATGCCTGTTACCCGGGTGCTTGACGACAACGAGAATGTGACGCAGCAAGATAAGTACGACACCGAGGTCTCATCGCTCACCATCAACGTGGTCATCCAGAATGACGACAATGAGGTCGTCAAGAAGAAGGGGACGGACGAAGAGAACGACAACTACCTGGAGAACCGAACCGTGGAGTACGTCTCGCCGAGGGAGGTGAAGAGTCCAAATGAGCAGGTGCAGGATTCTGAAGCCTGTTTAGATGTCAGGAGTGGGATCATCATAGAAGAGATTCTTTCAGACATGGATGTTCATATGGATGTGGAGAGCAAAGACGGACAAACGGACACCACCCAGGACCTTCCCCACATTCAGGAAGAGGTCCAGGTTTTATCTCAGTATTCAAAGAGCTTTGAGGTTTTAGATCATGAACTAGTAGAGAAGCGCGAGTATCCTCTTATCTCGCAACCGAGGCAAGTCATCATCGAGAGTCTAGAGGACTCTCCTGCGGCGGTGTCTCTGCAAGGGGAGAGCAGTGTGGCCCTGGGAGACATGAAGTGCAGGAGCTGCAACAGGTTACACCCAGAATCACAAAGTGCCTCTGACCGGAGCAGGTCACCATCCTCCAGCCCTATGGGTACGCGGCGGACCCTCTGCCCGAACAAGGAGAACTTTCCTAAAGACATCCGGGAACCCAAGAGGTTCTGTCTGGAAGTGGTCCCTCAACAGCAGGGCCAAGTCGTCTGTTGATAGTCGCAGGTTTTCCAAACAATCCAACATATTTATTCTAGATATTGTTTTTATCATTGTTCATTAGCGATGACTGACAGTTTCAGTACATTTTTCACATTAAACAATCACTTGGGAACGTGTTATGTTAGTGGGGAAGAGTTTTAAATTCTTGGCATTTTAGAGGTTTTATTTGAAATCATTTTATGGATGATTATTATCATTGAATTATAGTGTAAAGAGAAGGAAATGTGAATATATAATGTATGAAATTATTTGAATTCATTGTAGTGCTGAGCACTTAAGTAAGTTAACATTTATGGTACCAAAGTAACTTTTTACTTAAATAAGTTGTTAGGTCTTGTTGATTCAAGACCTCAGTAAACTAATGCCTTGCTCTTTGCAGAGAGTTCCTATACAAAATAAAAGCGACATCAAGAACTTCCAAAATGAGGCAACTTTTGTGAAAAGGGTGCTATGTGTTTTCTGTGTGTAAGTATTAAGAATAACTATGCATTTTTATACAATTCATCATGATTCCGTTGGTGAGAAAACGTGAGAAGGCCAAAACAGTTGTCTTCACAAAAGGGGAAAAAAGAGAAATATGCCTTTAGATTAATGTTGCATGCATCTTGAAATTTCGTAGAATACTTTTACAGCAAGTCCTACCAAATATGTGTGATGCTCCTAGACATATGGGGTGTTGCAAGAAAGTTGCGATTGGTTGCAAGTTGCAAAATTTGCAACTGATATTTGCTATCGATTGTAACTCAACTTTCTTGCAACGCCCCACTAGTCTCCTAAATTTCCTAGGATTTTGTTTGGATTATAATTTTAACAATTAAATTCAGTTAACTAGATCTAGCTTTTATTCCCCCTCCCCCTCTATCTCTCTCTCTCTCTCTTTACTAATATGGCGTTGCAAGAAAGTTGAGTTGGGATCAATTGCAATTAATCGCAAGACTTGATTTGGAGGATTTGCAATTGATCGCAACTTTCTTGCAACGCCCCAGTAGGCGTACATGTAGATAGGCTACTAGGCAGCTAGCTCAATGTATCATTGAGTGAACTTGGTATGTAGTTCAGGAAAACTGGAAAAAGTACACTAAGTTAGACGAAAGAAACTTGCTAATAATAGTTTCATCTCGTAATGATTTTGCCTATTTTGTATTCTATATCGAATGGTATAGAACATCAAAGAAATTGAATTTTGGAATGAATAAAAAGAAAAAGACAATCTTGTGTCTTTACCAACTTCATTTTTATGGTCGTTGAATGGGCATAACTCCAAATTTGTAGCATTATGCCATATTTTTTTAATTTAGATCTCAGCAACTCAATTAGGGCTCCAGGTGACATACCTTTAGGTAAAATAGAAATAGAAATCCTTGAGTTCAACACTATCTTTTGGGTAGGATATATCATTTATTTACATAAATTTTCTTTTGATTTGGTAGATTGTATGTTAAGATATTCTGCTGTTTATTTATAAGTTTTAATCGTGTTTTTGTGGAAATTGTATTTTCAGTCTTTACTTACAGTGGTTTTGTTCAAGCCTTTGTTGTTTCTTACAGTGAAATTCGCTACGCTCTAGGACAGTTGAGTTGGGTTCCAGACTTCCAGAACGTAGTAACTCACTTGGAGTTACTGCCTTCTGCCTCCCATTCAACCAGTTTTCCTTAGTCATGAATAATCTTTGTTTCTAATTCATGCTGCTTAGGAAAAATTGCAATGGTGTATTAAGAATAACCTTCCTAATATTGTTGATTTTGTGTCGTGAAGAAATTGATAATTCCGTCAGCCATTTGACAAAGTGCGTCTTCATGCATGTTTTGTTGGGGGATTGTTACGAACGCTAGCTCGAAGGGAATTACAGATATATGTTGTGACTTTGTTCCATTTGAACTGTACTTTCTTTCTATGTTGTAGTCGTCCATGTTTTTAGAACCGTTTCCCAGTGTTTCTGTTATCTTTTATTTGTTTGTTTTGGTAGTGGAGAGTCAGGAGTTTTGTATTCATAGATTGTCAGGGCATTTTCTGAGATTCAGTGAACATCATTTAATATGCTATTACACATTCAATGATGCACACACCTTTCACACAAATACACACTTGAATCGAGCTATGTTTTATTGATATCATAGCTTCACCCTCTAGTGACCTTAGAAGCAGTGTAGTCAATGACATTGTCAATTGCATTTTGGAAATTGGGATATAGTCAGTGATGCTTGTCAATTAAATTTGGAATTGTCAGTTACGCTACAGAATTTGTATAAGTTACATTTTATAGTTTTGTGGTAAAAATGTATACCAAATTAGCCTATTCTGCAACTGCATGTTTCAATGTGTTTTCCAATCATCCAAGCATCAGTTGCTTATTGCATTTCAGACAACAATCTTCAATCGTTTTGTGGTCTGCCACCATACTCTATCAAAGAGTAGTAGAAATTGCAAGACCAATACCGGTAAAAGCAAATAAACCCAATTTTATTTATTTAAAGTGTTCATTCAGTAGCTTTAAATTGTCAATACTCAATCTTACCTACATTATAACTCCAATGTTGTGATTTTCTTGGTTCTTAGAGGTTACTTTCTGTTATTTTTTACTTCACCATTAAATTGTTTTTATTGTGACTATGTTCCATGTTGGAAATTTTGATTTATATATTTATGTTTACAAGATGTGCTCCAATCGTAATTAGGATACCCACTATTAGGGAACCACTGCCAAAAGGTTGACTTTCAGTCTGAATTATGATAGATGTATCAAAAGGTGTACTTTATTCCAAACGATGGGCCCTGTTTCATGAAACTTGTTATAAATATTAAGGTACTAGAAATGTTATAATCTACTGAAATCCTAACTCTTGATTGGCTATTTGATTGGCATTTGTTATTGATAACAAGTTTTATGAAACAGGGCCACGATCTGCTCGAAGATATTTTCAAGGAGATAGCTACAGGTATATCATTCCTCTAGATTTTTTCGTGGCAGGTTAGTGTGAGCACCAACACCAATATCAATTAGTTGGTGCAGTTCAGGAGGCAGACTCTTAATAAGAAGATTGTCTCTAGACTGGTAGAAAAATAAATGTACTGTGACAACTAAAAGATACATCAAAATTCAAATTTGTCCTGATAGTTCTAGCTGGACTAATCTTAGTCAGTAAGCTGACCGCTTTATAAAGATGGAACTCATTTTAACCAATGTTAGAAAGCTTCAGTAGAATTTCGTTCAGGATGCCATATGAATGTCAGATACGTATATATTACTTTATCTGTGTGCACACATTTCATTTTTTAGAGTATTCCAGTATATGCCTATGTATATTTTGTGTTCTCAAAGTTTTATTTATGCGTGATACTCGTAAGTGGAAGGGAGATAGTATATTATATTCATTCGTTATCCTATTTGCATCATATTTAATTTTATTCTGATCACATTGTGTTTGTTTTCGTGGTTCAATTCACAAACAAGCTTTATAATCGTTGAGAGGGTATATACTTATATTTACTCAAAAGCTTTTTCAATAGGTAATTTGTCTGGAGATTAAAGAATACAGAGTCCAAACATATATACAGCTTGATTATGTCCTATGACAGTAACATATTTTGTGTACAAGGAGAATTTACTGGGAGAAAGTCATGACTTTGTAAATATGCAAAAACGTCAGCTGTTTCAACATCATAAACTTAAGCAAAATGTTATGGTTGATTAGATTTGTTTACCTATTAAGGTAGGAATCATTAAAGTGGGATCATGTTGGAATATAGTCCAGAAAGGTTATGCAACAATTTTGACAAGCTTAATCTCATTTTCAGTAACTATTCATTATTATCCTTTCCTGAAACGGGTTGGAAACTGTGAAATACTTAATTGAAAGATCATGATACATCAGTTGTCTGTAAACAATGCGTCCGTTTTCATTTCCATGAAAGTATGGCTATTGACACTGTAAAGGCATGATTGTGAAAGTTACCCTGCACGGTTTATATTTTATGATTCGCGAGATTGTTCTCACTGTATCGGTTGCAGTCGAGTGATTTGTCAGTGATCTGGATTTGATTGAATTTCAATGGAAGAAGGAGAAGAAAAAAAACATACAAATAAATATTTTAGCTGTGATGCACCATAGTTCAGTATTTGATCGAAAGGTTTTTTTTTTTTCTTCACTGAATTGAGCTAAGCCAAAGATGATGGAAAGAAATGAGAGGTGTGAAAGAGTGTGTGTGAGAGAGAGAGAGAGAGAGAGAGAGAGAGAGAGAGAGAGAGAGGGGGGGGGGAGGGGGGAGAAAAAGAGAGGAGAGCGAAGAAAAAGAGAGTGGAGAGGGAGGGAGAGAGGGGGGGGAGAAAAAGAGAGGAGAGGTAAGAAAGAGAGAGAGAGAGAAAGAGAGAGGGGGGGGGGAGAAAAAGAGAGTGGAGAGGGAGGGAGAGAGGGGTAAGTGAAAGGGGAATGGATAAAGAGAGAGAGATAGAGAAAAAAAGATGGTATATACTGACAGAAAATCAGTGAGAGGTGGGAAGATGGGATTGGTAGGAGAGTGATAAGGTCTACAAAAAGGAGTTGTATTGCCCTTTAGGTGCCAAATCATGGGTCGGTCGGTCGAAAATCTTTAAAGAAAAAAATCACCTTCTTTTCTGGCTGATATTTTTAGGTTTTAAATGCTTTGATACATATTTTTGTATTCATTATATTTTATTTTTTTAACTTTAACGAAAAAAGAAAAAAAAGCCGACCGTAGATTTCAAGATTTTGGGGTCGGTCGCAAAGGGCAATACAATATTTTTTTTTGTCTAGGCCTAATATATATTGATTAAAGTACAAGGGTTAGGAGAAAGGGAGGATGAGAGGGCGGTTAAAGCTTATCTGCCATAGTTTACAGGAGGGATTAGAGCGCTCTGCAAGGTCACTGGACAGGTGGTTATCTCATCAACTCAGCTCTCAGTTAACATAAGAAAAAGAGGATCATGGGGGACCAATGGTCACCGATTAGGCTTTGGTTGTTATATAGAGGGCGCAAGTAGCTACAAGTAGTGCAATGAGTAATGGCGAAAGGGGATGGCAAAGCTAGAGCAAAAGATAGAGAGAAATACAAGAAGCAGCAATGATGAGAGGATTAGAATAAAAACGAGAGTGAGAATTAAAATCAAAAGAGGAACAGAAAAGAAAGTGAGAGAGGTGAGAAAGGGAGTGTAGGAGACAGAATGGTTGAAAGAATGAGAAGAGGGGGAAAGGGCGAATGAAGATGGAGGATAAAGGGAGCATGTAAAGATGGAAGAAAAGAAATGAGGAGAGGGGAAGAGACAGGAGAAAGACAGAAAGGGGGGGGGGGGCTCTTTCGTAGCACGAACTATCCCTCGTGACGCACAATACAAACCTGAATTGTCAGGATGTTTTGTCATGTTGTTTTGTTCCACAGACTGTAACATGGACACTACTATAACAAGTTTGCTTTAAGAATGTAATTGTAATGGGTAATTTCCAAAATATGCACAATGCAAAAAAGTCAATTACATTACAGGATAAGAACCACAAAATAATGAAGCGAAACATACAAGTTCCACAATCCGCACTTAGTAAAGCAAAATAGTCTTTGAAAAGAGAAAGGGAACAAAATACCTGCCAATATCTTGGAGCTTTGGCAAGGATCATCTGCAAAGTAATCACGAAAATGCGCTTTAAATAATTTGTGACTTTTCATTTTTAGGTTTTCTTAGGTTGTTTCTGTAAGATTATTTTTCTATTTCTGTTAGTAGAATTCTCCCTCTCTCTCTCTCTCTCTCTCTCTCTCTCTCTCTCTCTCTCTCTCTCTTTCTCTTTCTCTCTCTCTCTTTATTTTACAAGTCGCCTGTTAGAACGAGAAATGGAAAAACAGAGAGGGCGGTAGACCATTCCCAAACAAAGCTCAGAGAGAGTTGCTGATTGCAGAAAATTGCAGAAAATCCAAGTTTGTGTGCGTTCAATCACAATCCTGAAAATTCATACTACTAATCCATGTACTTCAGGCCTGTTATCATCTTCAATATTTCGTACAAGCTTTCATTTTTTGCGTTTCTCTCATATATTTGGTGATACTAAATGGTTTTCTAAATCACTAACCATAACAAATTATAGACAATAACACAGTGGCGGATCAGGGGGGGGGGGGGGGGGGGGGGGGGGGGCGGGGGAACGAGCCCCCCCCCCCCCCCCGGCTAAAAAACAACCGTTAATGACCTTTTGAGGGAGATTTTCCACATTTTCGAGGCCCCCCCCCCCCCCTAAAAAAAAAAAAATAAATAAATAAATAAAAAAATAGTGGTACTGGCTACAAAAAAGTGTCTAGGACAGTCATGCTGGCCTATGAATGATGTGCCTACCGGGCCCTGCCCCGTAAATTGTAGGTGAATGACACGCCCAGTCGAAATTATATTTATTTGTTTGTTTCTTTGTTGTATTTTTTGTGGGTGAGGTTTAAATAGCGCACAGGTTTTTTTAGATTTCGTGACACATGAGATGTCATTTGCTTTCCTTTTCGTACAGCCTACATCGTAAGATTGTGTACACCCATATTTCTTGACATATTTCTTGTCGTTTGGTATGATTTTAAAATTCAAAAGTATAACTCTTGAGATCATATTATCATTTTTTTCGTGTACCTAGTTTAATTTTCAATATCCATATTCATGCAATGATAAGAGTAAAGTACATATGAAAAACTGATGTTTTGTTTGTTTGTTTGTTTGTTTGTTTATAAGGTTGAACTTTTGGCATTTTTTTTTGTTTTGGCTATGGTATTTCGTTATATTGGAAATACTCTCTCCATCACATTTTAACTGAATGTTGATTCATTTTTAATGTCTTGTTATAATTTTGTTAAAGAATACTAAATTACGAGAATAAATAATCAAATAAGAAACTTCAATGTTTTGCATAGGTACGTGCACCCTACTCAAATCGCAATGACACTTTATTCTCATGTCACCCACATTGGGGTATTGGAGAATTTTACAGTCAGTTGGAATTTGTCAATTTAGCACTGTAAACGATTTAATATTAATCAATACAAAATAACACTATCGACAATAGTAAGAAAAATTATTATGATAGTTATAATAATAATAATAATAACAATATATTATAATTATTATCCAAAAAAAACGATAATAGTAATTACAACGATAATTAATGCCAGAATGATTAATGGAAGCAATTGAAAAAGAAAGTTACTGGTACCAGTAAATTGATATTTGAATTAATGAATTGCTGAAAATATTCTTTTTACTAAGTTTAAAAGTGTTTGTATATTACCCGCGCATCCATTGTGACATCACAATGCACGCGCATAAAGCGCGAAGCGCATTTTAAATCACTTTGGGAACCCCCTGTACACTTTGAATACATCACAGTGATTATCATTATAATCTTATCCGAGTGAACTTGCATTGAGCGTTTTCTCTAATATTTCTTTACGAATCTTCTAAGTTTTCTTCAAAAATCAGCCCCATGGGATGTACAAATTCCAGAGTATGTCCTCTACCAATCGGGTTAGTCGTAGAAACTCCACAAACTCGGCGCCGAAAGCCTAAAGGGAGATCATTATTGACGGCACTGAGGAATGTATTCCACAGGAGGAATAGAGTAAGAAAACTTCAAATTTGAGTTATTCTGCTACAATCTAAAATATCTGTTAAATTCTAATATTTATACAATTTTATTTGGATAAAGATATCAACAATTTTTTAAATCAAGTAATTTACTACCATTAAAGGGCATACTCGAAATAAGTAAGATAATGTTAGTAGGTAAATCATAATTCGATAAAGGTACTTAGACCTACATGTTAAATAAGAAAAGCAAACACATGTGATGACGAGGAAACTTAGACAAAGAGCAGGAGAAAAACAGGCAGACAGAGGGAGAAGGGGGAGGGAGGGAGAAAGTGATATATATATATATATATATATATATATATATATATATATATATATATATATATATCAAGTTGCGAGAAAGAAAGAGAGAGAGAGAGAGAGAGAGAGAGAGAGAGAGAGAGAGAGAGAGAGAAAGAGAGAGAAGTTTGAGGGGTAGATACTAATACTGAATGATAATTACGATTTATTAGAAATAATTATTGCATCGCAGTTGCCTGGATGCCATTGAGCTTGCATAAGAAACAAATATTTACTTGTGCTTTTAACATCCATGATCTAATGTTTAACCTCTAAGGCAGTTTTTTTTAATGAGCATGCCACTTTATCCAACATTGCTGACAGGTGGTGCCCATCAAAGATTGTGAATTTGATGACGACATCGACCAGCCTTCGACATCTTACCCAAGAGACTACACAATCAACGTACAAGAATTCCTGGCTTATGGTAAGTTTATAAGAAAGAAAAACAATATTCCAATCTATTTGTTTCTTTATTAATTAATGAATGATATATTTTTTAATTCATTTACTTATTCATTGAATTCATTCATATAATTTCTTTGTTTATTTATTCATCCATGTACAGTGCATATCTTTACATTAATTATATTCTCTACTTCATTTATCTATTTATTTTATTTACTTTATTTACTTGTTTGTTAATTAATTCATTAATTCATTCATTCACTTATTCACTTAAAACAGTTTGATCATTCGCGGCCTGTGAGAACATTTGCAGATGCGCTTCCCCCTCCCTCCTTTTATTTTAGATGTACAAGGATGCGATGCTTTCCTGTTTCAGTCACAAATCAAAAGGAAAATCAACCAAATCATGTGTCGTGTACACCAAAGGTAGAATGTAGAACATCAATTTAATATTGAAAATTCAAGGATTGTTTGAACAATATAGTTATACATGACGCAAGTGAATGTATGGACGAACTAATATATAGAAATAGATGATGCGTTTCGCCACAAACGGGCACCAAATATGACTTGTAATGGCTATTGTCACCTGCAATCATAGCATAGAGAGAGAGAGAGAGAGAGGGGGGGGGAGACAGAGAGAGAGAGAGAGAGAGAGAGAGTCAAAAATTGCTGTGTGAATTGATGACTGACATAATTATGGGGGAATTGGACCCGAACGCAAAATTATATGATTGATGATGAGACAGTGACCCAACAGTTTGTTTATTATTAATTTTTCATCTATTTTGTTCTTCTTTTCTCTCTCTCTCTCTCTCTCTCTCTCTCTCTCTCTCTCTCTTAATAACGTACCTTAAAGGTAACACAAAGTTTTGGGAAATTTAGAAAATGGGTGGATAGTGATTCTTTAGAATTTTGATGTATTTGGATACCCCTGTGGATGTAATATAAGCAGTAGAAAATTTAGCCCCTAAAACACTTCTGCTTTCGAGAAAAATTGAATATAACAATTTACCGGTGCTCCCGGTAAATTTTGATATACATTTCAATTAGCGTCTACGGCCGTACGATGGTAGCTGCGACCATGAAAATCTCAGAATATGTAGTTGTGATATATAATTTCCAAACGGAAATAGCTAATCGGTCGATTTAAGTCAAGAAACATTGTTTTATAGCTTAATTAATGTCTTGACCTTGAGAGGGAACTATACAACAAGAGTTTATCATGCACAATTTCATAACTTTAGACTCGATTTCAACCGCGACAATGATCACTGAATATTGTAGGGTCGCATATGCTTCCAATATGTTCATTTGAACCAAATTCATGACCCCATACCAAAACTTTGTATTTAGTGGGTACCTGGCAGGAATTCCTTGAAGTGCTAGAGCGCTGTAATGGCAGCTAGGCTAAAGCCGGGGTGTGTGCATCGGAATAGAATTCGTCCCTATTTTCGCGAAGTGACGGTAGTGAGGAAAAATCGTCACGCAAACTGTATGCGATTTTATTTCACTACCGTCACTTCGTGAAAACAGCGACGAATTGTCTAGATAGACAGCGCTATATTCTTACAAACTTTTGTGTATCCCTTTTCAAAGAACGTTTCCTGGTCGGCATTGTAGTTTATTCTGATGACAGTGAGTCCGATTCCGACGATGATGAGGTCAAGCAAAATGAACCATCGATGTCCTACCCAGCAGGCAAAGTCAAGAAGAGTCATGACTTCATCGGCATGGGTAGGTGCTTATATTCCTCTCCAAACTGGTAATATGTTATTAGAAGGAATTTGTTAGAGGGAGTCTGGAGGAAGATGACTTTGAATGAAGTTTTACATGGCGTTTTATATAGATTGGGAAGCAGAAATGAAAGTGCTATTAGCTGCCTTTTGCCCAAACATATTAAGCAAGACACTATTTCTTAGTTCGTAAAACATAAATCTGGATGTAGTATTAAAATTACTTGTCTTTCTGTTTCTCCGTCGTCTTATTCTTTGCAGATCATCATAAAAACGAAGATACGTCGGCAGAATCTCACATCACCCAGATTAAGACACGCACCGGGGGTGTGGCTTTTGAGGTTTCAAATAACTTTTACCCAGTCACAGACGTGGCTGACATCAAGGTCAGCCGAGGGGGCGTGGCCTTCGAGATTTCAACCGACCACTCTCCAGCTGCCCCTGCAGAGAGTTACGTACCACCCGAGATCTCTCTACCGAGTCCACCGATCACAAACATGAGTTGCACACGTCACACCAAGGAAGGCGTGGCCTTTGAGATCGACTTCAGTGGTAACGAGGAAGAGAAGCGACAGCTCAAAACTCTGACCAAAGTGACGTCACTCATGGCTGCAGATGGGTGGAGCGAACGTGACGTCATCAAAGAAGCTGATGACGTATGGGTGGCCAACAAAGTTCTTGCGATGAAAGTAAGTGGGGGAATCAGTTGAGATTGGGCTGTATTTTAGTTCATTATTAAATGCTAATTCATTTTTAAAACATAATTTGGAAATTCTGGCCTCTAAGGCCTGGGAAATACGAGGTATATTGTGTAAAGAGAGACACCAATATTGTGTAAAGAGAGATACCGAGAAGACACTACAGTTTTACTTGTAAGACTTAAAGATGTCGAGACATTATTATACCGGGTCGTAATAACTTTGATAGTGATATATCATAAATGCAGTGACCATGTCATGGACAATTTCGGTAGTGATCGAAATAAAATAAAACGATTTACTTCTCTTTCTCTTGTAAGGACAATGCAAAGAATAACGAGGAACGACTGGCTTCTCTAAGGAAGGCCGATCTAGAGTTCGACCTAATGACAGCCACCATGACAGAATGGAACCTACAAGGTTTCCATTACATCCTGGTGAAGGAGTCTAGCGCTGAACATAGTCTCGTTAGACAGGCGCAATTCCAGGCCTGGAAGAAGAACCTTAGAGAGGGCTTCGGTTGAGCAAGGCGTACCTTGGACCCTTCAAAGGCCAGCGGCCCTGATGAACTTCCACCCAAGCTCCTAAAGCTGGTAGCTCACGAGATTGCTTCTCTACTGTCTTTCCTGTTCCAACAAAGCTACAACAGTGGCATCGTTCCAGCCCAATGGAATCAAGCACTAGTTACCCCTATACACAAGTCGGGAGAAAAGTGTGACCCCTCCAACTACAGACCGATCTCACTCACCTGCGTCTGCTGCAAAGTAATGGAACACATCATCCTGAGCCATGTGTCGAAGCATGTTGCAGTGAATAATATCCTCACTGATGCCCAGCATGGCTTCCGACGGGGTTTGTCAACAACCACTCAATTGACAACAGCCCTCCACGACTGGTCCTACATCCTTCAGCAGCGCAGCCAAGCTGATGTAATCTTCTTGGTCTTTAAGAAGGCATTCGATCGAGTACCACACCTTCTCCTGTCGACCAAACTTGAGTACTACGGAATAAGTGGCGACTCACTCCAGTGGATAATGTCTCTCCTCACTGATAGACAACAGGCAGTCGTAGTTGATGGATCTAAATCAACATGGCGGGATCTAACATCTGGAGTCCCCCAGGGATCCACCATCGGCCCTACCCTGTTCCTGCTGTATATCAACGATATCCAAGACAACATCCAGTCCACAATGCGTCTCTTTGCAGATGACAGCACCCTCTATCGTGAGATTCGACACTCTGAGGACCATCAAATCCTAAAGGACGATCTCCAACAGCTGTCCAGGTGGTCTTCAAACTGGTTGATGGACTTCAACGTGAAAAAGTTCGCTATCCTCACCATCACACGGAAGCGTACTCCTAGCATCCGAGAATACCACCTGTCAAATGGACTGATCCCAAGCGTCAAAGAGTACAAGTACCTTGGAGTAACAGTTTCTACAGATATTCGTTGGAACAAGCACTGCCAAACCATCCGGCATAAAGCAAGCCGTACACCAGGTCTTTTTTGCAGGAGTCTCTCACCCTGTACCAGGGATGTAAAGTCCAGGGCCTACACAGCCTTAGTGCGCCCCCAATTGGAGTATGCCTCTGAGGCTTGGAACCCACACAGCGTCACAGTCACAAAAATACTAGAGCTTCGTGTACCGTGACTACTAATACACCACATCACCATCGGCTCTTGTGGCAGCTTTAGGGTGGGACTCGCTTCACACACGTCGAATCCTTGACCAATGCAACCTTCTCTACAGGACCCATCACCGTCTTGTCTCCATACCTGCACCAACTATTGTCACCCCTGCTACATACCTCGGAAGACACGACCACAACCTGAAGTATGCAATTCCTGTTGCAACTATTGACTCCTTTAAGTTATCATACTACCCAAGAGCAATAAAGATCTGGAATCATCTGCCAGGCTCAGCAGTCAATGCAACAGGAATAACCGACTCCAAGGAGGCTGCTCTACCCTCCATCAGAATGATACAGCCCCATGTTGGTTCCCACATACATGTAAGCTTACTAGCGTGGTTTTTACTTGCACTGGACAAGGTTTTCATTAACACCTGGTGTAAAAGACTAGAACAAAACATAGTCTCCTTGTAGACAGCGGAAACCTGGAACTTGAAGCAGTTGCGGGACCGCAAGCATTCAAACAAGCATCACTGAACAGGTAGAGCTAGAAATTGACAATATGGCAGCAACTCTTACGGTAGGGTAACACCAAGGGTTCCTTAATATCCTGTGAGGATCAAAGAACCTAGTCAAGCTCAAAGAGTGCCAATGATAGTCCAACACCTAGGCAAAGATCTTGGAAAGTAGTGCATGCCTTCAAAACGACCTTTAAAGGCTTACAGGAGTCTTATAAGTGATAATAGGGTGAGCATGAATTTTAATCATATCGTCCTTTCATTTACTTTAAAAAAAAATCACTAACGAATCATTATACCGGTGTGGTGGCTCAGTCAGTAGAGCGTCCGACTCATAACCGGGAGGTCGTGGGTTCGAACCCCGACCGCGTCATACTAAAAGACGTTAAAAGACGGGAGTTGCTGCTACCTTGTTTGGCGTTCAACAATAATGGATAGAGCAACGTCGATCTGGCGCTGCTCAGTGGCTGCCGGGCTCACGATCAATTGGGCAAAAAGAATTTCCATTGTCGGTCTTAATAACATTTGGAGTTGACTTGAGGAGATTATTAATATTATTATTATTAGTTTTCCCATTAAAAACGTTTATATAATATAATAACCTTTATGCGTATGCCATGTCAGACGATACAGATGCACGAAATACTATTAACAGTGGAGTACTTTCATTGTGATTTTAAGTGTATCGGACACACGGAAAACATTGCTGGCCATTATTTTGTCATTTAAACTCATCATTGATTTGTTATTCACAAGGAAAATAAATTCTGACACCGGCTAATAATGTGAAAAGTTTGTTGATTCTTGTTATCACACTGCATAAATTCCCTTATTCAACAAACCCCCAATATTATGCACATTTTGAAGGCCACGCATTGTTTCATTTTAGTCATCGGCTTTTAAAATATTTTCTGCCCATCTCTTTTCTCTTTTGATTTACCAGGTATCGGGGTGACTTTAGTTTAATAGTCCATGAACAGATCTACCCCTCCGACAAAGAAATAGTGCACAGCCCTGTGTTTCAGAGATCCAGGAAGCAAATATCCACAGAAGGGGCAAAAGCAGAATGATCATCTTAAATGCATTTCTGTTGCTACTACCTCTGAAACTACAGTTCTTGACACGTTAACTTGCCAGCTTTGCGGGAGGAAATCAACCTAAATGACAGTGAGAGACGAATAGTGACTGCTAGAATCCGTTGCTTTGTGTATTCGGAAGCTGTCCGCTATTCTGCAACCATCAACAGTTACTATTGAAACGATCTTCTTCATCTGAAGATGAACATCGCTTCGGTGAATAATAGGAGAGAATCAGTGACTCAAATAATGGAAAAAGATGCGTCAATCTTGACTCTCTAACCTGTCATCTGTGAGAAATTAACTATCCACAGATCTTACTCAAATGTTTTGCTTTCCAGATCTCTAATTATAACAATAATTATGAGAATGAAAATAAAAAGTAGTAATGCTAATCCAGCTTGTCTCATAATCTGTATATAGCGCATGATTACGAAAAAGTGAAGAAAAAACATAAACAAACAAACCAACTAATAATAGTAAAAGAAAAAACAACAGCGAACTATACCCGCAGATAAAAACGACTTAAATTGCCATGGTGAGAATTGGTGTTGTTCTAAATTTTCCCAGAGGGGCGGGGACATAGGACGTGTAACTCTCAAGTAAAATACTAAAAGTCATGCTGGATTGCATTAAAATATCTGAATAGAAAGAAGATGTTATTAAGGTCTTATCCGTCCACCCTAAAAGCAAAAGAAAAGATATTAAAAAACACTTAAACAAAATATTCATTTGTTTTACTTGACTCCTGTATGCGTCGGGCCTGGGTCAGTCTTTCTGTGTGTGTGTGTACGCGCGCGCGCACGTGTGTGTTGTGAGTGTGGGTGTGTGTGTGTGCACGTGTGTGTGTGTGTGTGTGTGTGTGAGTACCATGTGCTCTGTCGGCGCTAATGCTACGTTTTACACTATGTTCCCGGCGGCGCATATTTTTTTTACACAACTGTTTAGCCATTTTCGTGAAAAAATTCCAAGAAGTGCTCTGGTGAAAGAGTCTAAGTCGTCAGCGCACTATGTGCAAGCCAAGCAAGTACACCCATGGCAGGGAAGGAAATTATAGAAAGGGGAAAACAAGGATAGTGGAGAGCATATGGAGAAGGAAAAACAAGGAAATACATAAGGAAAGAGAAGAGGATAAGTCAAAGGAAGAACATAGAAATGCATGATTGAAGAGCTAGAGGATTAAAGATCTAGACTAAGGAAAAACCGTAGGGAAATACATATAAAGAAGGAGAAAGGGAATCTATCAGATTATAACAAAAAAATAGATGACGAAGGAGAAAAGGATAGATTGAAGAAGAAACAAAGAAATACATAAAACAAAAGAGAAAAGGTTAGAATAAAGGAGAACAAAAGAAATACAAAACGAAGGAGAACTGGGGATAGATTGAAGGAAAAATAAAATATAACGAATGAGAAAAAGGATAGATTGAAGAAGAAACAAAGAAATACATAAAACAAAAGAGAAAAGGTTAGAATAAAGGAGAACAAAAGAAATACAAAACGAAGGAGAACTGGGGATAGATTGAAGGAAAAATAAAATATAACGAATGAGAAAAAGGATAGATTGAAGAAGAAAAAAATACATGACAAAAGAGAAGAGGATAGATTGAAGAGGAACACAGAAATACATAATGAAAGAGAATAGAGCATAGATTTAACCCGACACAAATAACGAGTATACATGTACACACGTACAGATCCTCCAACAAAACTGCTAAGGGTAATACTAGACTCTGTCTCTAGTCGTTTGCACAGTATATTTGACTGAAGTGGCTAAACAGTCGTGTAAAAAAAATATGCGCTTCCCGGCGGCCACGGCAGCCCCGTTTGCCCGAAACGTAGTGCGCCGTGGGATTTCGGCCATTTATTTTAATCTCTGTATTCAAGTTTTGTTAGGTCTTGCCAAGTTTTCTCACGGTTTATCACGGTTTCCGTGACGGGTCGTGGGAGGGAGAGGGGATGCTGTCCCGGAGGCTCCAAGGCTTACTACGGATCGGCCTGCGGGCTACCACGGATGCAAGTACGTTTCCTGCCGGTCCGTCACGTTCTGATGGGGTCCCTCACGTTTCACACGTTTTGATCAAGGTCTGGCACGTTTTTTTTCACGTTTTGTCAAGGCTCTCTACGGATGAAACGTGGACGCCGAGCAGCTCTGAAGCACGATTGTGCCCATGGTATGAAAAAGGCCTCCCAAACAGTAGCAATCATTGTATCCTGAGACCAGCGCATCCAGTCAGTCCACCGTAAGACCGTAGTAGAACGCAACGCGCCTTAGCGCGACGGGCGCGTAAACCGTCCCATTACGGACTGCCTCCACGTTTTTTTACGGCCTATTACGTACTGTCAAGTTTTGTTGCGTTCCCCCCGTTTTACAACGGCCTACTAGGTTCCTCATCCGCACCGTGACTGCCGTGGCAAATTTACAGTTTAAAAATCTGGCCCGGCATCCACGGCAATCATGGCTTGTCACGTTTGGCCATCCGTCCCCCCGCGTTGTCTCACGTTTTTCCCATTTTGTCCACGGTGATCTGAAACATGATTGCCGTGGCCGCCGGGAACATAGTGTAAAAGTAGCATTAGAAAAAAAGAAGAAAAATTAATCAAAAATGACTTTTGGCGCACTTTGGTTCCTCCCTGGTCAACTATGCGCCATTGGCATAATATCGTACCTTTTGCTTGTCAAGTGCAGATTGTACAGTGCAAGTAAAAAAGACTCTACAAGCATTCTATGTGTAGCTAAAAACAGTCTGAACCTCAAAGGAGCTTTAATAATGTGTTGCACCTTCTGCTTCAAAAGTTCCAAAGAGGTACAATTGACAACAACAGATGATGAGGAGTTCCACAGTCGGATAGTATCTGGGTAGAAAGTGGTTCGGAATAGCACAGTTCGGGCAAAGGGGACTTTTGTGGATTTCCACTGGTTCGGCGACCAACAAATTACAGGTATGAAGTAGGTGACTGGAAGATCAACCAGGCCGTGGAGTGCTGTAAACCATGCCTACTTTCTGCTGCGCACTTCTTTCCTGCAGACTTGCGCATTGAAGTTGATTCAGCATGGCTGTGACGCTGTTTGTGCGCCGATAGTCACCCAGGATGAAGCGTGCACAACGGCGTTGCACCATTTCCACCTTTCTGATATTGTCCTGGGTGGCCCGGTCCCACACTATTGCAGCACACTCCATCACAGGGCGTACTAATGTCTTGCACAGCAACTCCTTTGTCTTTTTGGGGCAAGCCCTCATGTTTTCTTTGCAGGAAGCACCGTACAGAGTTGGCTTTTTGGGTGGTGGCGTGTACATGCATGGTGATTACATTTCAGGTTGCTCTGGATGTGCATGGACCCCACGTACTTTGCAGTTTCTGTTACCTGTAGCTGCTCTCCATGAATGAAGTAAGGAAAGGAGGCTTTGGATGTCTACCTGTTACTAGAGACATGCATAACCTGGAATTTTCTAGGGTGGAATTTCATAAGCTAGTCTGCTTCCCATTCTTGGAGTGCATCTAAATCCTTCTGCAGGCATTCCGCATCATCTGCACTTGTCATCTTCCTGTACAATATGCAGTCATCTGCAATCAATTTCACCGTAGACTTGGCTGATATGCAGTTTGGATGATCGTTGATGAACAACAGGAAGAGAAGAGGTTCGACGACACTGCCTTGAGGAACGCCCGACAGGACGACAGAGGTGTGTGAAGTGCATCCATCAAGCAATACCCTCTGTGAGCAGCTTGTAAAGAGTTTTTCAATCCGGCCGTGGGTATTACCTCGGACTCAATAGAAGTGGATCTTATGGAGGAGTCTTCCATGCGGAAGCTTATCAAAAGCCTTTGATAGGTCCAACAGGATCACATCAATCCACTGGAAAGGTCTTGAATACTGAGGAGAAGTTGGGATGTGCAAGATCGTCTCTTCCGGAATCCATGTTAAGAATTTGACAGAATGTGAGAGTCATCAAGATGCTCAAGCCCATATAATACTGCTGCATACGATGTGTTCCGATGTCTTGCAGATAATGAATGTCAGTGACACAGGCCTGTATATTTGACTGCTAATTGGCACTGCTCTCCATTCTTAAAGATGGGAACTACGTCTGCCCTCTTCCAGTCCTCTGGAACGTCCCCTTGATTCAGTGAGGCTTGAAAAAGCATAGACAACACTGGAGTTATTTCCAATGACAGCTCCTTTGATATTAGTTGTGCATGAAGTTTGTCTGGTCGAGTAGCTTTATGTAGCAGTTTGTACACACTAGCTGGTGAGCTCCGGATTTCATCCATGTCCGGAAATGGACTTGGTCCTTTATCCTTCATGGCTGTCATGTCTTCGTTCCTTTTAAACACTGATGTTAACTGGTTATTCAGTTTGTTGCCTTCTCCTTGCTGTCTGAATTTGTCATCCCATTGGTGTCTTTTAGTGGGGCTACTCCAGTACTGTCATTCCTCTTACTGTTGATGAAGCTCCAGAATCGTTTGGGGTTTGCAGTGGAGTCAGGGCTGATGATGTTGTTGATGTATTCACTTGTTTGCAAGCTGCTTGGGTTGATTGTTTTAATGGAAATACTACAAAGTTTTAATCTTGAAAACTGTATATGAACAATCCTAATTTTCCACATTGTTTTGGGGGATAATAGTTTTTTTTTAATGACCGATTGTCCAAACTACGGGAAGTCAACGACAACGACATGGGCCTTCAGGTGACGAAATTCTAGCTTTTTTTATCCAGGATTTCCTAGGTAAAATTACCGTTCTGATTCTGTTTTCAGATTCGGGGGAGAATTTATATTTGTATTATGATTTTTAATGGCTACCATCAAATACTAGGACGTACTTCGAAGTTGGTATTTCCAGGTATAAACATTTTAGAATTATCTTTGTCTTATGGTATAATATTTGTATTTTTTCAATTTTTTAATCCCCCCCCCCACAGTAGGGCGTTTTATTGAAAAATAGTGCCGTGTTATATTGCCTGGATGGTGTTATATTGCCTGGATAAATTTAAGAAAGGAATGTGTTCATTGAGAATAATTATATCATTATTACAATGATAGTCAGCATTACTTAATTGCTTCAAAGGCAACATAACTGGATTTTTTAAAATTCTAATATCCATTCACTCTATCAAAACATCCAAAATATTTTTTTAACAATATCATTAACGGTACTTCTATAGACAAAGTCTTCTGGACAGCAAATATCTCCTTATTGTATCCTTTACCCCCACCCGAAAACAAAACAAATCAAATTAAATAGATTTATTCAATAACCACAAGTCCTGTGTATTTGCTATAGGAGGTGAAGAAATCACAACTTTACCATTTAAAATACAATACATGATGTATCTTATGTTTCAAACTCCTTAGGAATCGTTCCTTTTTAAAGCCCCACTGCACTACTTATAGCTACTTGCGCCCTTTATACAGCAAATAATGCCTTATCGGTGCCGGTTGGTTTCCCCATGATCCCCTTTTTCTTATGTTAATCGAGAGATGATTTTATGAGATAACAACCTGTCAGTGACCTTGCTGGGAGGTCTAATCCCCCTAGTCAAACTAGTGCAGACGGGTTTTTTTAAATTGGGAACATCAAACATGTTTGTTTTTTTTATTATAAAAGGGTAAATAGAAAATGATGTACATTCAAATTATGTATTCATCAAATTGTTTAATGGGTTACAAAGCCTGTCGTTTCTTACATGGTAAAAATTGATTTGGTCTCTAGAATGGGCTTATCGTGATAAAGGTTTATCATATTTATCAAGTTACTAATGATATGATTATTCAGTATATTTTAAACTGTATCGAGGTGGTCTAATGTAATCTTAGATGTTGATTGTACATTTCTTTGACACTTTGCCAAGAGTGTTCAGGAAATGTCTGAAGCCAATATTCAAGTTACAGGCTCTTCAACAAATCAAGATAAATATTCCACTCTCTCTCTCTCTCTCTTTCTCTCTGTGTCCGTCTCTCACTCTTACACGCACACATGCGTGCTTTAATACACCTTTGTGATGGTGTTTCGGTGCGTTTTCTATGAATAAAGAATAAAGTACTGGTATACCTCTGCTACTTGCTGAATTCAAGGAAATAGAGGGAGTTATTTCCTGGACCAATCACACGACTGTGTCAAGGATTTGGGCTACCTCTTATACTGGTCGAAAAACAAAGTTGTGCTCATTATATTTCTTTTAAATGAACTTGTTCTCTACAATCGCTTGGAAACGGATGAAAGTTGTGTGTTTGTTTAGTAGATCAGAGGTAAGTTTATCTACTAGTGCTTTTATTGCTTTCCAGCTTTCTCTCACTTTATTCCTCCTGTGCTTATTCTTGTCATCATTTATTCTGACTTGGCTTATTCTCTATATTAAAATCACACGGACTTTGAAGGTAAACAATTCGTGTGTGTTTGCATGGTAAAGGTAAGTATGGGATTTGTTCATAGAACGCTTTCCAGCTTTACCTCAATCATTTCTTTTCCTGAGAAGCTACACAATGTAGTCTACATCATTGTTTTCTTAATGTTTTTTTTTTTTTTTTTTTTTATTGTTTGTTTTTATTCTGTCTTATTAATAATGTGCAATTGCAAGTTCAGGTATCTACAGATGATTTTTGGCAATCGGTCACACCAGCAGTCCCTGTAAGGAGAGTCCGAAAAAAGGCTAATCAAATTGGTTCACTGCTGCCAGATCAGTTGGGATTTAGTTGACGATTCACCGAAATGCGGATCACAGGTTCGAATCTTTAGCTTAACAATAATTTAACAATCTGCGTGTCTATATCACTGCTCCTGTTCAATTTTTCAAGGCATACTGTATGTAGGTACAGCCATTTCTGTTTTGCCTATACATAGACCATACTGTACATGTATTTGGCATTGTGTGATCACTCTCACAGACACAATGATACCATTGAAATTGTATTCCATTGTATTGGTGGTGCTTCTCTTGTGTAGAAGCACTCAGCTACCACATACTTATTGTTGTATAAGAGCTAGCTACTCTCAGCAGTTCAATGGGCCGTATGCATAAAAAGTAGCAATTGCTTGCAAGCAATTGCTTCAAGCACAAGCAATTGCTTGTCAAGCAAAAGATCAAGCTCAAGCAATTGCTTAAATCCGTATGCATAACATTTTGCTTGTGCTCAAACCTTTTGCTTGCCTCCAGCAAGCAATTGCTTACGATCTCAACAATAGCGACGTCACGCCGGTGCGAACATCATTCATGGGAGAACAAAGGCGGGTTTCGCATACTAGTAGTGTATTCAAATGTCATGCGTGTGGGGTAGCCTTTCCTGACATGGCAGTATAACATTCCAGGATGACATATTTCAGAACAAAATGAAAAAAAACACCGATACATGCACACATGATTTATTATACTCCTGTACAACTTTGGTTTTTCTCTAACGAGCATAAACATGATGCTTAACCGCGAACGTCCCGATTAAGCAAGAGCTCAAGCTGCTATGACGGAGCTTGAAAAAACGTAAGCAATTGCTTATAAGAACAAGCAAAAGGTTCGTTTTATGCGTACGCCGGTTTTTAAGCAATTGCTTGATCTTTAAGCAATTGCTTGCGGACATCAAGCAATTGCTTGTGCTTGCTAGCAAAAGCATTTGCTTGCAAGCAATTGCTTATGTTTATGCATACGGATTCAAGTAAAAGGCTAGCACAAGCAATTGCTACTTTTTATGCATACGGCCCAGGGAAAGTACATTGGGGGTCCCATACTGTACTATCACAATTCTGTGTCAACCTATCATGTCAAACTACTAAGTTGTGGGGATATTAACCCTAATCCAGGCCCTTCTGGTGATGACTCAGCCACGACTTTGGATATTCATAAGATTCAGTATACGAGTGAATTTCTACACTCACTCAATTCCGGAAGTACATGTAAATGTGAAAAATGGCGTGAGGACAACACCTTGGTCTGGGGGAGGATTTTATCCCTAGGTATCGGGCGACGGCTGAGGACACATCGGGGGAAAAGGGGTGGCCGTGACGGATTCGAAGACCATCTTAAATTATGTACTATCAATGCACGCTCCCTTCGAAATAAATCCACAATCTTTAATGATTTTGTTAAGGATAACAAATGTGATATCGCTGCTATCAGTGAGACATGGCTGTCTGCATCTGATGATGCAGTCATAGCTGACCTCACTCCCCCTGGCTTTGCATTTCTGCACCACCCCAGAGCCTCCAGGCGTGGAGGTGGTGTCGGGCTCTTGTACAGGGACAATCTCTCTGCACATATTAACCAATTAGTTAACTATACAAGTTTTGAATCTATGTCAGCCGTGGTCTCCAATGGCACGACTAATCTTGAGATCTTAGTCATGTATAGACCAACAGGTTATCAATCTTTTACATTGTTTATTAATGAATTCTCAGATCTGTTGGATGAGAAATTGTATCAATTATCTCCTCTGGTCATCACAGGAGATCTTAATATACATTTAGACAATCTCTCATCCCAACACACCCAAAGGTTCAATGATCTTGTCGACGGCCATGGACTCTGCCAGTTGGTGACTACGCCTACGCACGACCATGGCCATATCCTTGATGTCATTCTAGTCAGGAACTCCGATAGACTGTTGTACTCTCGCCTACGAGTAATACCCGGTATCTCTGATCACTCTGCTGTTACCTGTTTGCTACGTTTCGACAAGCCCCAGCGGAAAAATGCAACTTTTTCCTCTCGTAATATCAAGGGCATCAACAGGACTGATTTCGCCAACGATGTTACTAACAGTAGCATCATGTCTTCAGCAACAGAGAGCGTCGATGCTGCCGTTATCCGCTACAACTCAGAACTCTGCAGGTTACTGAACTCCCATGCTCCAGCCAAGACTCGGAAAGTAAGAGCTCATCAAGACAGTCCTTGGTATAACCATGGCATCACCGAAGCGAAGAAAGAGC
Source organism: Strongylocentrotus purpuratus (assembly GCF_000002235.5). NCBI lineage: Eukaryota > Metazoa > Echinodermata > Echinoidea > Camarodonta > Strongylocentrotidae > Strongylocentrotus > Strongylocentrotus purpuratus. Next base: position 24,709,389 of record NW_022145604.1, read on the forward strand.
GGCGGAGACTCGAGAGGAAATGGTGGGACAATGGAAAGCTCCAGATTGACCGAGAGATGTTTTGTGCTCAGAGAGACCGGGTGAGCTACCTTGTCTCCAAGGCAAAACGTTCATACCACACCAGACTCATTGAGGACTGCGGCGATGATCACAAGAAACTCTACAATGTCGCCAATCGACTCTTGAACCGCAAACAGTCTTCTCCATTGCCGTCATATGTTGATGGCAATTCCATGGCTGAGACGTTTATTCAGTTCTTCTGTTTAAAAGTTAACAAAATCCGAGACAGTCTTAATCCAAATGTTATACCACTGGAACCTGTCACCTCTTCCACACTAACGACCTTTCAACATACCACCGCAGATGAAATTCTTTCCCTTCTTCGTAAATTGCCCCCTAAATCTTGTCCATTAGATCCAGTTCCTACCGTTCTTTTAAAAGATTGCGCTCCGATATTTGCCCCGATTATCTCTCACATTGTTAATCTTAGTATGAATCAAGCCACTGTACCCTCAGTCTTAAAACAGCACTTATACGCCCTTTGTTGAAAAAACCCTCTTTGGACAATGAATCCCTGAAAAATTACCGTCCTGTGTGTAATCTGCCATTTTTGTTCAAAATTCTAGAGAGAGTCGTGTTCTCTAGACTCTCAGATTATTTGCTGGAACACAATTTATTCGACCCTTTACAGTCGGCTTACCGCCATCATCATAGTGTTGAGACCCTTCTAATCAATGTTTCAAGCTCAATCTTACGAGAAATGGACTCCGGATCCGTCACTGCCATGGTCCTTTTAGATATGTCCTCAGCCTTCGACACCGCAGATCACAAAATACTTGTAAATACTCTCACAAGTCTGGGTATCCAGGACCAGGCTCTTGAGTGGTTTGAATCCTATCTTTCATGCCATTCACAGTCTGTCCTTTTAAATGGTTTCACATCCTCCCCCAGGCCACTTGGCTGTGGAGTACCCCGTGGCTCTGTGGGCGGGCCCACCTTATTTTCAATATATTTAACTGGTCTCAGAAATGTTTTTCAACGTCATTCTGTTCGTTATGATTTATATGCAGATGACATACAAGTTTTTGTTTCTTTTCCGCCGCATCAAATTCGAGCTTCCCAAACCTTGCAAAATTTGGAAAATTGCATCGCTGATATTGACGCCTGGATGAAGTCACATTCTCTGCTATTAAATCATAGTAAATGCGAATTCATTCTTTTCGGCTCAAAATCTCAGTTGAATAAATTAAATATAGACTCAATTTCTATTTCCGGTAACACCATTCCCTTATCAAATTCATGTCGCGATCTTGGCGTCATTCTTGATTCTCAAATGTCTATGTCTAAACAAATCACAAGCATTTCCAGATCAGTTCGATATCAATTGCGCAATATTGGCTTCATACGGAAATATCTGACTCGCTCGGCAACAGAGAAACCTGTTCACTCACTTATTTCTTCACGTTTGGATTTCGGCAACAGTTTACTCTATAATTTACCAAATTCACAAATTGCACAGTTACAAAAACTACAAAACGCAGCTGCACGCATCATTTCTCTGTCAAGCAAACATAGTCACATTACACCTATCTTACAAAATCTCCATTGGTTGCCCGTAAAAGAACGTATAATTTTCAAAATCCTTCTTTTAGTTCATCAAATCATGAACAGAACAGCTCCTGAATACAACCAGTCTTTAGTTCACCTCTACCAACCCACACGTACCCTCCGATCTTCCACATACCGCTTTCAAAGAAATCTTGGGGGGAACGAGCTTTTGCTCATGCCGGACCAGCCCTGTGGAATTCACTTCCACAGGAGCTGAAGAACTCCGACTCTTCAACATCTTTTAAGAGCAACCTTAAATCCCATTTGTTTAATTTTGCGTTTTGAAGACAGACATTCATTCTTTCATTTTTGTATTTTGTATTTTTTTTTCTCATGTAAATGTACACGATTCTTTGTCATGATGTAATGTGTTCCTTAATATTTTGAAGCGCCTTGAGCATTTAATTAAAATGGATAATGGCGCTATATAAATCTCATGTATTATTATTATTATTATTACTTAGTCGCAGGTTAGCCATGGTAACCGCTATCAAATCGGGTCCTTTTTAATATAAAAAGGTCATCACTTTCTTGAAATACATTGATTAGCTCGGTGAATGTCCTGTAAATATGATTCATGCTTTTGAATCGTTACCTGCTTGATAGTAAAATTAATTGCTTTTGCCCTTTAATCTCAACTTCGAATATGTTGTTGTTTTTGCTCTTTTTTTCTTTGTTTAAATCTTACAGGAAATAACTATAAGCCTAACGAAATTCGAACTAATTGTGTACCAAATGCCTCTATTGCATTGATTAATCTTCTTTACCCTTATTATGCCGCCCCCGTGCTTTATTCATCGCTAGGTCCTTTAATATGTGTATTGTACACAATGTTATTTAATGACCAGGTGGGTGTTTCACAAAGATTCTAAGTCAAACTTAACTCTAAGTTGGACTTAAATATTATGGAGAGCCATTTGTAGCCTCATAATGAAATATATTCAAAAGCAAAAATTTAAGTATTTTAGATAAATAAATACATAAATTCCACATCAAGAACATGAAATCTCCCATGATAATAGAAAAAATGAATGATTTGAATCAACATTTTATGCCTTTTAAAATAACTTTTACAAAATATTTTCAAGGATGCTAATGGCTTTCCATAACTGTTAAGTCCAACTTAGAGATAAGTTCAACTTAGAATATTTGTGAAACACCCCCCTGTATAACTTTTATATATGGTGATATTTCACATGTGCTCGTTGTGAAAGGGCAGTAGGAACACTAACGTGCTCAACTCTGTACGCACTGTTACAAGGTTCATATGCAATGTACAAACATATATAAACATATCGTTGATTCTGAAATACATTTTATATATTCCCAATGCTCACACTGCCTGATGGAGCAGTTACCATGTTATGGACGAGACGATTGATCATGTGATCCAATTTTAAATGTAAATGATTGTGTATTACTTGAAGAGATGTCACATGCCAGAGAACCGAATTGAGATTCTTTTTCTTCTATAAAGGGTTTAAAATTAAGCCTCCTTAATGTAAGAACTTTAGAAAATAAGAAAGAAGGTATTGAAATATCTATAAAAAAAGTACCCTTATGATAGTCTATCACTACCAGATACTTGGCTTGATGATAGTCTTTCTTACAGTCCCTATTAAGCATTCCAAATTTATTTTTTTAATGAACAGAAAGGAAGTGGCGGAGTGGTATGTTACATTGGAGAATGTTTACCTTGATATAAGAAACGATTTGATTTAGGAAGTGAATATATTAAATGTGGGGAGATTGAACTAATATAACCGAAGCATTCTTTTAATTTTCTCGGTGTGTTTTACAGAAAACCTGATAGTGATATGGGTTGTTCATATCTTTAAAGAACGTCTACACGATGTTTTTTTTCTCTATCAAATAATGTTATAACTATAGGGAATTCTAACTGCAATATGCTAGCTCGATTTATTTTCTTAAAATTGAAGAAATTTGTCCTCTTTATCAACTTTCTGAGGGAATAACTTGATTTTATTTTCTAGAAGATTGGGAGTTTTAACCTATGGAGTACATTATGTAGGACTTTAATAGTGATCATTCTTTGATAAATGTTATTTTTAAAATGAAACATCCTACTTTGCCTATGGGGTTGTAATAAATATAAAACAGTTTGATAAAATAAATATTACCCAAAAAATAAAAGAATTACATTTTTGTGAAAAATCTCAAAGATTAGCTTTTCACGTTAAAGTATACAAATTATCGAAAAAGAGCAAATAACTTAAAGAAAAGTTAGAGAAAAAGCATTATAAATTTATTTTCAATGACATGAATAATGATATGCAGAAAACATGTAGGACAATGAATGAAACACTACCAGATGGTAAAAAGAATTTGATAGTTTTTTTGTTTTTAATTGATGGTGTTACAGTCATGTATAAATAAAGATGACAAAGATTTAGCGAACGCTTTTAATAAATCATTTTAATGGAGTATGTGATAAATATGACCATCATAATACGACAGTTACTATGAATAATACGACTATAAAGTAAGTTCCTCATGTGTTTAAATTTTCAGCTATAGAAATTGATAATGTGAAAATAGAATTGAGGAATATCGATTTTCATAAATCTACTTGTATTGTATTTGTGAATATGCATCGTAGACTTTTGAAATTAGCTGCAAATGTTATTTCTGAACCATTGACTAAACTGTATAATAAATCACTGGCATCTAAAATACCTTCTGACTTTAAACTCTCTAAAGTTATACAAATCTATACAAATAACGTAAAGAATGATCTAAATTGTTGCAGACCTAGGCCTATATCAGTTTTGCCTTTTTAAAAAAAATCTAAGGCTGGTCATACAAATTTATATTCGTTTTTTATCCAGTTTTCATTATTAAACCAATACCACTACGGTTTCAGAATATTTAATTCAACATCCACTAGTTTATGTGACTTTTTTACACCTATGTAAGGCATTTGATCTTTTCCTTCATATATTGATTATTATTAATAAATAGCCTGTGGAGGGAGCCCTGTGGAGGGCTCGAAAATTGAAGAAAAAATATTTTTGAAAACAAAATATTACCGGGTCTCTCTTAAGTAGAATTAAAAGGTTTGTTCAGAATATTTGCTTAGTAGACAACAATGCGTTCATAATAAATGGTTGTATAAGTGGTGTTTTAACTGTTACAGTTAATTGCGGAGTAGCTAAGGTTCAATTTTGGGGCCTTGGTTATTCTGTATTTACATTAATGATTTGTGCCGTATTGAAATGTTTGATAAATAATGTCAAAGTGTCATTATATCAGTTTGTAAATAAAAAAAGTATCAAAAAGATTATTTTTTTAATTTCGACAAGACAGGGTAATGATGTTTTGTCCAAAGAAAAAAAAAACGAAAAAAAAATAATTTGTTATTCAATATAATAATGGCATAACAATTGATTTTGTTGAAGAATTTAAATATTCAGGAATTATTTTGGATCCAGGTTTAAATTGGTCCAAAAATGTCAGTAGGGTGTGTTATAAAATATTTCGTGTAATTGGGATTATCCGGAGAACTAAGCCTTATTTAACTCGTAAAACAATTTTATCCTCACTCTTCTTGCAACACATTGATGAGTGTTGTACTGTTTTGGGGAATTTACTCAAAAACTAATCTCATAAGATAACAAAGAATTGAAAATAATATATTCGAATGATTTTTAATGAAGATTAATTTTCTTCTGTAAACTCTTGTAGTAGGCTTGCAACGAACGGTCACGTATCACGTATCACGTTCACGTCTTCCGCCCTTTCGTGAAACAGGTCACCCAGATCTACAAAGTGTTGGGTTACGTGACCCAACAATTTGTTGATTTGCTATATGATATCTAAGAAAGCTCACGTAAATTGACGCTGGCGTTAAGAAAAATAATGCAAATTGTCATTGAGAAGAGACTAATGGCAAAAAAAGCTGCTTCAGGCCAGAATATGTTGTGTAACTCTGTGGTTTACTCTGCGTATATGTATGCTCGACTAATTCTGTAAATGGATGAAACAAATACTATTACCATAGGTTCTTGCAGGGGCGGCGAAACAAGGGGGCAGGGGCAGAGAGAAGGAAGGAAAGGGAAAGGAAAAAGGGAAAGAGGGAAGGAAAAAAGAGGAAGAAGAAAAGAAAAAATAAGAGGGATATCAGTTGCAATTCTCCCGCCAACAAGTTGTAGTTCGGGTGGCCAAAAGGCCCTTGTCCCCGCCCCCCCCCCCGAAAAAAAAATGGGGGGAGGAATTAGGGAAAGGGAAAGAGGAGAGCTAAAACGGAACAAAAAAACAGGAAGAAAAGAAAAAAAAAGAAAGGGAGAACAGTTGCGATTAATCCAGCCAACAACGTGTGGATCGGGGCCCCCCTTGCAAACCTGAAACAGAGAGAAGGAAGGGAAAGGAAAGAAAAAGAGGAGAGAAAGGCGGAAAAAAGAAAGAAGAAAGGTAGGGGAGATCAGTTATGATTTGTCCCGCCAACAAGGTGTAGATCGGAGGGCCCCAACTGGCGTACTGATGGGGGGGGGGGGGGAGGGGGAGCTTGGGAGGTGGGGGGGGGGGGGGGCTGACAGATGCCCCCCAAATATAATTCAAACGCGGTTTATTTCTTATTCGATACCGGTGATTTACAAATGTTGCTGAGATGACATAATTTTTCGGGTTTTTTTCTTCTTCAATGTTTAGTAAATTATACTTTTTTATGCATTTGTGGGAAAATGTCAAATTAATGAAGAAAGAAAGAAAAAATAGTGACCTGCCTTTGACACAAATAATAAGGACCGTGATCAAATGCCTAAAACCCCCTGAGCTTCCGGGAGCTCTGCCCCCCTGGATTCCACCTAGTGCCCTAAGGCGGGCACCTGGATGCTCTTCTGACGGTAATTTAATGCCTACAACCCCTGAGCTCCTGGGGGCCCCGTCCATGGACCCCTCACCAATTAGTGACCTGCCAGTGTGTCACATATAAGGTATCAACATACGATAATCTGCGGCTCGCTGAGCGCTGGCTAGTCTCGATCGCCATGTCGTCGAACCGTGCCGGCCTCGTCCTCGTCGATATCGTCGTGACGCGTTGTCACCTAGTTAGACGCAAGCGATACGTATACTGTACGTACGTACATACTCAAATCATACATATTGCGTTGACGTCATGACTAGTCTGAGTAACAAGCGCTTGCAATTTTAGAAATATTGACTTAACACTCACGTCACGTTTTGGTAGACGTGATCCTTCGTGTTTACCGGTGTGAAAAACAACGAATGGTATGCTCTACACTTCGTAAGTTAGAGTCACCTATTTTACGAAACAGCACAAAACGTGAACGTGACACGTGATACGTGACACGTGACTGTTTGTTGCAAGCCCTTGAAGTAAGGGTAAATATCGATTTGTGTTCTAGCTGTTTTTTTCTAAAAGATATATGTTTATTTGGATATTTTACATGTTCGTACATTTGTTAAAGTTGGTATTATCATCTTGAAAAGCTGGTCCATTGGCTTTCGGTGGAACTGAATAAAACTACCCTGTATAACATCAAATAAAATAGATATAAAACTGTAGTTAAAAATAAGTTTCGACATGAACGGAACGTGCTATTATTCTTACTTTCACATTTTGCCACTAACGAAACAAAACATGAAAAGAAGACAAGTGCTTTCACTCTATATTTTATCATTTGTATGCAAATGGACATTTTTATTAGCCATATGTTGTCAATCACTTTACAAAAGGAAAACGTGTTGTGTGTGAAACGAGGACATATGTGTCTTTATATAGAACATTAAAGAAAAAACCACAACTGATAAACTCAAATTTTTGCAATTCGTTGAAGTTAATTTCCTCGAAAATAGCTACGGTGGAACAATTCGGCGAAGTTTCATGTTACCAGTTTCTGTTTTCACGGGGGTTACATGTGAAATACTGTGAAATAATATTTTTTCCTTCTTTAATTAACAGACCATCATACCTACTGAACTACTTGATTGGGATTCTCCAGCATGGCACGTATAGGAATGAATATTACGGGAGTTTCTGCGACAATGAAGACTGACACATCTCCGCTCATGTCATCTGACTTTTACATGACCTCGTCAGGTCTCTCGATATTTGGCGCGAACATGAGCGAAAATGTGACTGTTACCAACTTCACCGACGCAGTGGTGCCAGTCGTGTGGTCATGGATACCGATCAGTTGGGAATGGTGGGAGGTGATTCAGTTGATCCTAGCCATCGCTGGCATCATCGGAAACTCCCTGGTGATGTTGGTACTCTTCCGTGTCAAGAAAAAGCTTTGCTCCACCGATACCCTGATCGCTGGGTTGGCTCTGGCCGACTTCTTGACGTCGGTGTTCATCATTCCTCACGCTCAAGTGAAGACGCTTCCAGACACCGTAGCAGCGCAGCTCTACTGTCGGATCATCCACTCCAATTCCCTCATGTGGACATCCATCTGCGCGTCCATATTTACCCTCACCACCATCTCAATAGAAAGGCTCATGGCTGTGAGGTACCCGATCATATTCAAGCGATTCTTTACCTCCAGAACAACGTCCCTCGCAATAGGTGGCATATGGATAATCTCCTTGGTCATCAACACCGTCAGTTTCTACATCCACTACATCTTCGAAGGAAATTGTGCTTTGGGCTTCCCGACGCCATCTTTCCAGAAGTTCATCGGAATCTTCTTCTTCATCTCAGAGTACTTGGTACCCGTATCAGTCATGATCCTGGCCTATGTATTCACCATCCGAACCCTTCGAGAGCGCGCCCAGCCTTACTCCGCTGAAAACCAGAGCCGGCGGCCGAATAAACTTTTTTTGGTGGCCCGACGTCGCGTCATAGAAATTCTCTTTATCGTTGTCGTTATCTTCATCATCTGCTGGACGCCTGATCAGTTTGGATTCCTTGCTGTCACCGTCGGTATTATCGACTTCTCGCACTTCGACAGCCCCCTCTACCGCTCCTTCGTAGTCCTTGCTTTCGTCAACTCCTGTGCGAACCCTATCATCTACGCCGCCAGGAACCCGAACTTCAGACAGGCTCTCAAAGAACTCTTTAGGAACGTACCGTCTATCAGACTTCAATCTGTCTTTGCAGTCATAGATGAGACTAGCAACGCCACTACTGATACAAATGTCACTAAATTATCGTCTGTTGACAACACAGTCGTGTAATTATTTATCATTTAAGTCCTATTCAACACGAGGAGTAGGTTTCAGTAGGGTCACTGATTTTAGAGGTCTGTCCTCAATGTGAACAGTGTGGAGAGCGTCGATGATGACGTGTTTAATGTGCTTGATGAACTCAAAAAAAGGTTAATGATAACAATGTTAACTAAATGGTTAAGATTTCTTCAAGGTAGCGCTTTTGATCATTTTTTCGTATAGTTACTCACTACAATAGCTTTATTCATTTAAAGTTTGTAAAGGAAGTAATGTCGATGTTTTGGGGTCTTGTTCTTCGTACCGAAGATGTAGAATATATGTCAATCGAACTTGTAAGACATGAACGCACGGATGATAGTTTTTACATTAGTCGTTTAATATATGATTTCTCTTTGAGAGTTTGAGAATCGTTTTTTTTCGTGTAATTTGGGGAAATTCTCCTCTTTTTTTTTGCGGAACATTTCTGAATGTTTATAACAAAAATCAAAATTCATGTTCCAAATTTCAAGTTTCAAGTTTATTTGTTTCATATTTCACACAAAAAGAATTCACATAATTGACAAATTTGAACATAATATGAAATATACTAAAAGTGTCACATCATATAATTAATTCTTTGAAAAGACGTCGAAATTAAATGTATAGAAGGTAATACAGGGTGAAATGTGAGGAACCTATTAACAAGCTCAGCTTGTAGATGTAAGAGCTTACATTATACAGCAGAGATTAGTTTAGTTTAGTCTTGTTTGCTCTACTTTATGTTATCTTATTTTATTTTAATTTGATCGTGAAGTATTATCACATTGACATTGAGGTATTTATATATATATATATATATATATGAGAAACACGAAATACTGTATATATTAACAGGGTTACTTGTGGAAACTATATGTAGTAATAACCTAATATTTCTTAAGCATGTTGTCTTTAATTGCTATTCTTGAAATTCTAAAGTAAATAATATGTCATATGAATTCTCTTAAAGGAATAGTTGAGTTCTTGTTTCAGACCGCGAATGCCTTCAAAGTGCATGGTTATTGCTCTTATTCTTATTTATGACATTTTTAATGCCATTTTAGGACCTAAAATTGCTATGAAGGTAATTTTAGACCCCAAAATGTGTGAAATTGAGCCAATACGATCATACCAATTCAGCTCTACTTTAAAATAAATACATTGACTGTTAATCAATCAATTAATTAATAATAACAACACATGGGCAGGCTGGTTGTGTCTATCGTAACCAACACGAAAAAGCCAACGAAAAGCCAACATCGGCATTGGCTGGAATAAAAAGTAGAACGCGCTATTTCGTTTTTTCAACGGCTGTTTCAAATTATCTAATATTTGTGGTGGTTCACAAATATTACAAATGGTTATATTTATGAATATTTCACCCGTCTCTGAACCGATTTTGATCAAGCAAAGATGGTTTTGTCTTTTAAATTGTATGTTCTTTCAAACTTGACACTCAGTTTTTTCATTATCCCACTATCAAAAATTATTTTGTGTGGCACCAGCTGCAACAGAACTCAACTATCAAGTTGAAGAACTAAACATTTTTTTCATTTAACTGTTTCTTACAATGATAACGATTTTGTAATCATGTTATGGCCCTACCTGTCCTGTGCAATACAAGCGTATCCAAAAAAAATGACAAAGTAAGTATACACCTAACAAAAATTTGAATATTTCAATGTAACTCTTTCCAAATTGATATCAAAATAAAAACCTTAAAGCAACGATATAGCCGGTATAATTCCAGGCAAACGACATAGCGCACTATTAAGGAATTATATTGCCATTTTGAACTTTCTTTTAAAGAGTGTTCTCACGTTTGCCATTAAATGGACAATGTACATGTTTGTATACACTGTGTATACAAAGATGAATAAAAAGTCCTATATGATATTTCTCCAAAGTAAATTTTCAATAATGGCATCTTGCTTTCCCTGTGTCGCCCTCTCCACCCGGGTAAAAAAAATGTCGGGGGGGGGGGGGGGTAACACTTTTTGTGTCTGAAAACCCCTTATTTCGTGCATTTATAAAAAAATATGTAGTTTGTCACTTCTTGCATAATAGCCATATTCTGTCCAAGTATTTTTGTAATGTTTTATCGGTCGTTGCCCTTCTCATTATTCCCTCAATGGTGCGGCCATGGACGGGAAGAGGCTCTAAGTATTTGTGAGAGAATACAGGAAAGAAATAGAGAGAGAGAGAGAGAGAGAAGAAAGAAAACAGAGTAGAGCTAGGAGTAAATGAGACATGGGGATATTAGAGAGAGAGAGAGAGAGAGAGAGAGAGAGAGAGAGAAAGAGAGATTGAGTGAGTGTGGAGTGAAATAAAGAATATATTATTGTCGGTCATATAAAGCATATGTACAGTGTGCAGTATGTTCAATGGTATGGATATGTGATATTTCAAAACAAAAGAGTGAAAAAACATGACATTACGAAAAGAACAACAGCGAAAGTAGCAACAAATACGGACGGCGCTGCAGGACATGAACAAAATAATATCTAAAGATACCACATCAGTAATCACAACAAATTCGTATGACGTTAATATTTTAGCAGAAGAGCCACAACAAACCCACTACATGTAAAAAATAGCGGACCAGGGTAGCGATATATCAACGTCATGAACAGGATCAATGTTGAGTTGACGCTAGATATAAATGCGCAACTCGCGTGCTACAAATGGTAACTTGAACATTTTATCCTTCATGTGACCCGTCTGAATGTGTTCTGAAACCTTTCAAGGTTTAAACGATTTTAAAGGGATCCGGTAACTTTGTCTTAGATCCTTTAGAAATAAGGTAAGAGGACACTTTTTTTTTTTTTTGGTCTCGGGGTTAGGGATTTTTAGGGGGGTTTATACATATAAAAATACCAAAGGGGGGGGGTTTAACCCCCTAAACCACCCCCCCCCCCCCCCCCCCTGCGTACGCGCCTGAACACTACAGTCTATTGGGGAAAACGAGTATGGTAAAACCGGTCACTTAAAGATTTTTTACTTTTTTGAGGCACTTCTTGATCATTTTGAAGCGCGATTTTTTTTTTAGGGCTTCAATATTACACCATATCACAGACACTGGTAACATGTAGGACCGTGTATCTCAGATTTAACATTGTTAAACGATCCCTTTAAGGTAACAGGCGGCAAGTACTATGAGTATGCTATTTTGAATGTGAAGAAAAAGGGTTTAATTGTGTATGAATCTATTCTAATCTTCCTGAATAGCCACTTTCAACAGTTCCAACCAAACATGAACTGATTAGAGTTTGTGAGTGAGAGAGAGAGAGAGGAGACGAAGATAAGTATATAGAAAGAGAGAGAGAGAAAAAAAAATTGAAACTCACTTTTTCTCTCGCTTTTTGGAGATAACGACGAATAAAAAAAGAAAAAAAGAAAACAAAACAAGTGTACAGAAAAATAGGCTGTTAAGTAGAGTTGACAGACGATTATGTTGACTTTTATTCATGAACGCGGGTGACTTGGGTCTATAACGTAGTTTCTGACATTTTCCAATCTTTCATAATATCTGTTATTTTTAACTTTTGTGGAATCTCAAATCTGCAAATGGGCTAATTTTGAAGGACGAAGCGTCTATAGTAAGTTAGTAAACAAAGTTTCTCCACCGCCACCATTGTATCACAAAATATGAAATTATAGACCTGTTTTCTTCTTCTTCAAATTCCGATTATTTGATAACATCGTTAATCTTGAATTACATATCTCCCACGAAGGTCTTTGCGGATTCAATACCCTTAAAGTGCTGGTAGCAATGTATCAAATGACAACATAAACATGGATTTGATAAAAAGATCTATGCAGAGAGACCTAAAGGAACATGTGTATGAAAATGGAAATACTTGTCCAATTTGCCCTAGGCACACCTTACCTTCGAGTATTTTTGTCTGAATTTCTTTCAACGATTTCAAGATTATGTGCCTTACCTAAACATCTGTTTCATAGTTAGATCGTTCTTTTAATTCTTTATCTGTCAACGTATAGATCGTATCAAAATTTCGGCTGCTTTTCTACCAATGATAAGTATTAATTATTTATTTGTTGCAACCATGAGCTGAATTGCATAGAGTAGAACGAGTACAAGTGGCTGAAATGAATCACACTATAGGCCCATCAAAAACTACATAGATATTGGACGATATAAATCTTGATAAATTGAAAGGTAGTGGTTAAATCATTTAAATCCAGTTTATTTAAATACATATATAAATATCAATATATAAATATATATATATATATATATATATACATCATGGGCTGAGCAAGAATAGTATTACACTTTATAATATTACGGTTTTAATAATTATGATCACATAAAAAACAAAGTAAGATGATACGTTTGCGATTTAAAAAATACATAGGTAATATAATTATAGTAAATTAATTTGTATATTCACATTCTAAATCGTACCACAACTCATGTGAATGTCGTTTTTATTGTAGAATATATTGGTCAAATCAACCTCTTTCTTCTCCTCTCTCTCAATCCTTGCCCGCCCCCTCCTTTATCTCCCCGTCCATCTACCCCCCCCTCTCTATACCCCTATAGACTTTATTGGAGTGTGTTTCATTACATTTTTGTGTGCAACGGTTGATAACAAGCCTTTTTGGAAAAATCACATAGACAATATTTGTAAAATTATTTACAGAAATATTGGTATTAAAGACGTGTCTTCCACATAATTCAGTAATTATGCTTTACAGTTATAGATAATCCCATACTTGAACTATGGTCTCTTAGTTTGAGGTAACACACATCTAACGGCAATAGATAAAGTGTTGTTATTACAAAAGAAGATTATTCGTATTATTTGTAATTCCCCTTTCGATCCCATACAGATACTTTCTTTTTTTAATATGATACTAAAGGTAAAAGACTTATATTTTTCCAACTAAGTCAATTTATTTACAATTGGAAAAAATATATGTTACCATCTCTTTTTCAAGAAATGCCTTTTTTAATAGCTTAGTCCATACTTACCCAACAAAACATTAGGACGATTTTCGATTTTCGTTTTTCGATTTTCATGTATCTCTCTTGCTTAAAAAACATTTTTGTTGTAAATGTTAATAATTGATTTGTAATGTTTTCTTGGTAACAGAAATAAATTGAATTGAATTGAATTGGGTGTGTGAGACAGAAACACACACACACACACACACACACACACGTAGGGAGATAGAGAGATACAAAGAGAAACAAATTAAACCACAATGTCAGATTTAAGAAATAGCCAAATAATCTCCAGAATATTTCCTATAATCCTCCAAAATAACATTTGTTAAAGACGATAGCCTATACAAATACAATTTTGCTGACGGAAAAAGTTACACAAGGACACAAAATATTGAATTTTTCCCTGAAACGCAGCGTTCTGTCTGGTTTATACTGTATTTACTATGCAATGAGATGTGATGGATCAAATAGGTGGAAACATTGATAATTAGCTAATAAAAGTCATTTAAAGTAGATATTCATTGATTTTAAAAACTAACTTTATTTTCATTATTGCAAAGTTGAAACTTTGATTCGACAAGGTTATCAAAATTCAATGCGTGGAAACATTCGAAGTAATGATTATTATAAATTACAAAACGCTTAAATACAGCCCCGGCATAGCACCTGAAGAGCTCTCCGAACGCTGCTGAGATGTGTGAGATCACAGTATGGACATGATTTGCACAAGCAGACGATGTCCCATGACATCTCACACATTTTCAGTGCCTGTGTTTTCATCTTCTCTTGAGTTCTTTCTCTAATTTCCCTACCGTCAGGCTAAATGTATAATCTATTGCCTCATTCTAAACCCCGCGCATGGTTTTATTTTGATGACAAATGCAGCGATACAAAAATAAAGGAATATGTCGCTTGTAAACAAAATAAGACGCCATTGTATAATCAGCTGCACACACCGCGGTATGTTCGGCATTTCAAGAAGGAACAAATGCCGTCCTTGATATCATTCCGGGGGGTTTTAAATTTGAAAGTCTGGTTTCTTTGATTGTTAATTAATCCCTATCCTGTGTATTTACAAGCAAAATATTTTAGTTATCAGAATCGGGTCATATCCCTTTTTGAATGGTTTGACATGCCATTACATTCATATACACTAAACTCATTATAATTTGACAAATAATAGCTTTGCAATTATGTTCTTTATGAGATGTCGTCTGCTTGGGCAATATTGGTTCATATTATGACGTCATTAAAACATCGTTATTTTTCTGCCGAATCTCTCGTATATCCCAGCTGCTATGGAGGTGGTTGACCTTAAACTTGTACGATGGCCATCTTACCAGTTTCTAGTGATACATTAGTTGACATATTTGTTATTTTCTTTGAATTTAACCTTTAAACTGGACACGGGACTGGATGGGTAGCCAATGTGAATTTGTTAAGAGTGGGAATATTGATTCATCTTTCTGTACTCGTGTTACTAGTCACACTGCTGAATTTGGAATTAGTTGTAATCTTTGAATTTGATAAGACGGAAAACCAAAAAGCAAACTACTACAAATACCAAAACGGCGCTCGACAAAATCATGAATTAGGTATTCGGTGGTAGTGCAGTTTAAAAAGTTTCTGTTTTTATTTTAAAACGTATTTGTACAACCCAAATGATGCAGAGCAACAGGTTTGCGAAACGTAAGCTTATCACAAAAAAGCGACCGCTAGATTTCTACTCTTTTGGTTGCATGGACAAGAGTGGCATCTAAATTCAGTGTCAAAATATTGGGTACTTAATCTGTAGCGTGAAGAAACATGAGGAAATTCAGTCTTGTCCTGTTCCCCTTGGATCGACTGACTTATTATTAACCTGTATATGTTCATATCTAATAAGTAATGATCGTGTTCAGTTCATTTTTTTTTAATTGCCTTTTTGTAAAAGTATAAACAGTTGTACGTGACAAACCTATATTTCGTATTTATTTTCATTAACAAGCAATTATTAAAAGTTGAATATTGAATATTAGTCTGCATTACATTGTAAGAATATAAAATAGAACAAGAATATAAAATAGAACAAAAATGGAATACTCACATTAATTGAGCAGCGAGCCAGCGACCAAAAAAGCACCAATATAATATTCGGAGTTCACATCGGGATTTTTGAGAAGATTATAACAGATATCGATTTAAAAACTTAAAGCCCCTTAAACTCACTTTTGACACTTTTAAAAACGCCCAGTAAAAAAAAGTCAGACGCCAATTTGATTTATTTTGTTTTCCTCGATCTGTGTAATTAATTTAACTAGCGCCCTATCATAGATGTAGCACGTCCATCCAACGCCCTAGTCACGAAGTATACTGATAAAATTAGTACACGCTTGCAGTTGATTTCCTTTAGCATTTTAATTCCCTTTTATACAGATTGATGCGTTTGCAATACTACAGTCACACCGCAAGACCGACTCCAAACCGAATGATTCTGGGCCGCTCAGGATCATGTAATGTTTTTTTTTCTTGCTCGGTGCGTTTCAGTGTGATTTCGGGCTCTTCGGTGTGACAGGGATAATATAATGTCATAATCCGATATTGAATCCATTATGACGTAGGGCCTATCTGTTGATAAATCGGCACGCTTAATTTTTCGAGACAACGAGGCAAAGAGGTTTTAAAAACAAAGTACTCCTGAATAATAATGATAATAGCAATAATGATAATCATATTGATAATAATGCTAATACTGATAATAATAATGATGATAACAATGATGAAAATAATGATGATAATAATAATAATTACAGTGATGATAATAATGACAATACTGAAATGCAATCAACCAACACATTTAAAAAGAAAATTGAAGAAATTTGTATTAACAACTCGTTCGTTCATGTCTCCTTAGATCAAGATTAATGTAATCTTGATCTTCGGAGTAGTTGCTACAACCGGCCGTGTCAGACACGTTGCCCCGGGGTGCGAGATAGGACTCTTGTAGCGTGCCCCCATTTAAAACAATTATACAATAACAGTTAACATTACATTTAATTAATAGTATGAAACTATTAAAATTACTCTCATGTTACGGGAAAAAATATTGCATATATATTATGAATCAATTGATTTGGTCGATCCAGTTCGATGGCACAAACACGTACGGCACTACTGGACAGAGATCCTAATAATTACAGAGCTTGGTCTTGTTTATTAACAACTGAATAAATCTTTATCATGTTATCCAATTATTATACTGAATTATGTCTTTTGTGTATGGTTTGTATAGGTAAATGTATTTATTTGTTTGTTTGTTTGTCCTTTTTTTCTTTTTTTCTTTTTATGTGTAAATTTGAAATGTTTGCTTGTTAAATATTTTGTAAAAATACAAAATAAAAATAAAATCAAACATATATAAATAATTCGAATCAAATCAAATCAAATATTAATTAAAAGTGATATTTTAAACCTATTCCTGTTGTGAATAAAAAAAAAAGCATGTTTGACACGTTCTGCCATATACTTCATTTATGTTCGGTTAGCCGCCTCGACAAAACCCTCAATTGGTTTTTATATGGCCATCCTAATTTCTATAATACTGTTTTTTTTCTTTTAAACGGGAATATATTTCTTAAATTTACCTACATGTATATATTTTCAATGTATTGGTTGGAATTGAAATAGACGAACTGAATTGAATCAATATTGTGTGTGTGTGTGTGTGTGTGTGTGTGCGTGTGTGTGTGCGTAGGAAAACGCCAGCAACCGCGGACCACTCCATAGAAAACTACCTCAAACCGTGGACGTACCTGCAATGGGGGACCGTCCACGGTTGCGATACCGGTTCCGCCGTATCAAATTTACGACGTAGGGGGCGTTTGAATATTAGATGTCACAGCGTGTAGGCAACATCGACTGGATCAGTCCGATGTGTATCGCGAAATGTCACAGCGCCCCCTTTTGACTGCGCGGGAGAGGTGCTCGCTACCTGGATCATCCCATAGGAGGTACGTCCGCGGTTTGATGTAGTTTTCTATGGAATGGTCCGCGGTTGCTGGTGATTACCTACGCACACACACACACACACACACAAGTACTAAACTTGGTCCACGGTTGACAGCATTTCCCTGTAGTGGTGTGTAAATGCATTGCAACTGCGGGCATCAAAGGCCTCCCGCGTATTCACTGGACTTAAAACATAACCGCCGCAGTTTCCCCGCCTCGGCATGAAATGTGCCGACAAATTAAAGATAAAAATTGTTGCAGCTGTTGCTGGTAGAAGATTTAATTTTGGAAAGGGCTGGAAAATGTCTTTTGTGGGAAATTACGACGATTAGTTATGGAATGGACATGATTCCAATCAATTATGTTTATAGTCTGATTTTTAGAACCTTGTACCGAATGGTCGTATGTTTTGTGCTGCGCAAAGATTCAATCAGTTTAATTTTGGCCATTACAAGAAGTGGGTTATTGGTGTAGACAAATGCTGCATGTACCTGTCACAGCTCATTTTATGTATTTTATAGTGTCTGACATTGAAGTCTAGAAATTAAACAGGTTTCCTTGCATAATTTGAATACTAGGACTTTGCTCGACGTTTAAGTTCCACAGATAGGACATCTGTGACATATTCATGATTCCTGCAATGTTCTACAGAATTATATTTTGGCTGCAAATGGGACATAGTATCGAAATATACAACAAGTATTGTACCTTAAAACATCAAACTCGAGGAATTGTATTAACCCTGAATCATCTTTCCATAACATGGGATCATAAATATCAATAATCATAAGCAAATTATTATCAACAAATTTGAACAGACTTAACATGAGCTTTCTCAATCAAGTGATTTAATTGAACAATCACTCTTTCAAACAAGTATATATCAAATATATAATTTATATATACATATTTCGATTATTAAAAATAATTGGATTCATATAACCCTCCAAATATCTAAATTCATGTGCTCTTGCCATGCTACCAACATTTCCATATAGTACGGTTGAATATCTAAAACGAACTTAATATTTTTTACATCCTAATCACACCAAAAATAAATGTACCATCCACAAACTGTAAGCAATAATAAAATAAAAGTTCCATCCCAATTTTTTTCTCCCCTTATAAAAGACGTTTTATCCACATTATGAGTGGTATCTTAACGAAAATTTAAAAATTAATCATTCTTAATCCTCCAAAGTCATAATCCTGTTACATTATTGCCCGTCTAATTTGATCATTCCCTTTCCATATAAATTCTATTTTTTGTGCTACTTCTGTGTATACCCAATGAGGGACAATAACGAGAGATGATATATCATTTATTTTTTAAAGCGCATCAGTTTTTAATAAATGTATTTTACCCATAATAGTTAAATCTCTTTTGATTTTACTAAGAATGTCTTTATAATTCAAATCTTTTAACCTTCGATCTAATGAATAACCAACCCCTAAAATGTGTATTTCCTTTACCGAATTTCTAAATAAAGCCCCATCATGTTTGTTTTTATCCTCACCCATCCACATAAAAATACAAAAACACACATACTGAGAACAGGTTTCAGTCTGAACAACATGTATAAACGAAATCCTCTTAATAATGTTTAATTACTCTACATGTAGTTATAAACTTACATAATATTATCATTAATCCATTTCATTCGCTATATTAAGAAAATAAATGATAATATATTATTTATCTTAAAATCCATTGCTAAGTTTGAAAAATATTAATATTGATCATCAATGATAGGGCTTTAAAACACTGTAACCCAGACCTATCCATCTATTACGACAAACCTAATTTGGAGCATGGAAACATAAAATGAAATATTGATACTGATGAAGCTACAGTTCGTGAACAAGACATATCATTTAATTATATATTTATCCCTTCATGTATACATTAATTCATACATTAATTTATGCATTAATTCATACATCAATTCATATATTAATTCATACATTAATTTATACATTAATTCAAACATTAATCCATACATTAATTTTACTACAATTCCTTGGATGATTGAATTTACGATAATAAAGGCGATAAATACTGCATTCATACGAAAGGGTTGTTAAACATGCCAATTCGAGCTACGTAACATTTCAAGGGACATTTTTTTGTATTAGAACAAGACGGCTGTCATTGTGCCTATAATTCTGTATTAAACCGCTCGACAATATTTAGAGTAAAAAAAATTATCAAAATGCGTTGAAATAAAAGAAATGTCTCATTTGTAAATTTACTTTTCAATGTGCGTTCGAGTAAAGATGAGGTGGTGGTGGTTATTTTACCTGACTGCTAAGAAAGCATAAATGCCTGTAAGTAAGCAACCAGACGGCCAACGGCTTTAGTTCCTCTCCGAGGGACCTGGTAATGAGGATTAATTCCTTACCAAAGGGCACTAGCGCATCGACTTAAATTCGAACCAGGGTCACCGGATCACGAGACCTCTGCTCTACCGACTGAGCTATCGCGCCTCCTCAGATGAAATAGTAATGTACACAATTGCTGTAATAGTTTTAGGATTACTTAGTATGTTTAGGTAACTGTCGCAGACCATGTCGTAGGTAGAAAACATTGATAGAATCAGAGGATACATTTGCAATCATACGGACATTTTAAAAGTGCTATTTTTTGCGCTTATCAAAGACGAGGAATCTAGGAAAAAAGAATTGCTTAAAGAACATTATTTCTTTGCACTTGCCTATACATTCGATTTTTTCCCCAAAATTTCAGCCCATAACGATATTGAGGCTACTCCTGCTTACCACCAACGGCCACATAATCATATTCAAATTACCCTACTCGTTAGGGATCAAGTCATTGGTTCTGAGATTAATTGTAAGATATTTCGTCAATTCATCAAAGAAATATTCCTGTCCCCTCTTGTCCTCAGTCCAATAGAGGTAGGGTCTGCCGTCACTGAGATACAACCTCGCCAAGAAAGGTATCTCATCATCTGGGATGTCTTCGATGAAGACCGCGACTACGAATTCAGTCTGAGTGTCACTCACATGGTCCATAGCGGTGCGGAACTTGAGCATGAACCAACGATCGCGCACGGCGGCTTTGCTTAGTAGAATGACAGTCTTGTAACTCCGGCTCACCACGTAGTCAATCGAATCCAAGTAATGCATACCCGGCACGAGGTCTTTGTCACCAAAGACGTTCCTCTCAAACTGCGGGAGTCTTTCTTCGAGAGTTGGTAGAAGATGTTCGTGAACCCACTCTTCATCATCGTCGTAGAAGATGATATTCATGTCGAACTCATAATCATTGTGGTCTCGAGCGTCTCGCAGCTCGTTATACCCAACGGCCGCTAATTTCAAGAGAAAGAGTTTGTACCTCAACTGCCATCGATAGTGAAAGACGAGTACGACGATGACAACGAAGGACATGGTGGCAAGGGAGGTCAAAGAATAAAGGGCAATGTTAGGGCTACAAAGCGTTTTGGAGTCAAATCAAATAGCGGTTTCTTGCGAAGAGGCTCTAAAGACGCTGACGAACAAATAGTTGTATTTTTGTTCATTAGTACAAGTGGTCCGCTAATCCAGGTAAGAAGCCAACTTAGTTCACAATTGCAGTCAATTGGGTTCCCTGAAAGATCGACAGATGTAAGAGAAGCCCCAACCAGTTTGAAAGTACTTTGGTTAAGTCTTGTTAATTTGTTTTCTGATAACAAAAGTATTGTCAGCCTGCGATTGTTCAAAAACAGGTTTATGTCGAGGTTCGCCAAACGGTTATTATGGAGATCAATGTTTGTCGTTTGTCCTAGATTTTTGAATATGTCAATAGGAAGTTGCTTAATTTTGTTTCCCCTTAAGTTCAGCACCCGAAGGAATTTCAACGCCTCAAAGGCTAATGGATGAAGAAATGAAATTTGACAGTCTTCCAAACTGAGATTTTGTAGAGCAGATAGTGGTTTAAATACCCACGGTGGTAAATAAGCTGCACTACCTCGTTTTATGCCAAGAGAATTTACACTCAGATCCAAAGTCGTCAGACTAACCAGTCCATTGAAAAGAGAGATATTACCGGTACAAAGATTAACCCAAATAAGCCCGGTCTTTCTGAGGTTCAAATGCACAAGTGATCGTAGATTTTTGAAAGAATTCCCAGGACTTAACCATATCGGTGGGAAATTTAACTTATTGTTCAGGAAAAGAGATTTTAAGCTCGGAGTGACCAATTGAATTTGAACGACATTACATTTTGACAAATTTATAGTTTCAATTTGATTTAGTCCAATAAAGGATGCATTTTCCAGGGTTGTAAGTTTTTGGTTTGAGTGCATGTCTAAAAATGTTAAATTTTGCAAACCGAGAAAAGTGAATTGGGAAACTTTAGTCAAAAGATTACCGGATAGATCCAACTCAGTCAAGCCTATGTTCCATGAACCATTGATGGTGTTAATATATTTTATTCTATTCTTTGTCAATTTCAAAACCCTGATATCCTGCATGTTTTCAAAAAAATTTGGTTCGATTGTTTCGATGCGGTTGTTACTGATATCAAGTAATCTAGTACGCGTCAATTTCGAGAAGACGAATGGATAGAGGGCGTGTATATAGTTGCTCGAGAAGTCAAGCACTGAAAGAAAATGACCCTGTAGCGGTTCAAAGAAATCTGTTGGAAATGCACTCAAAGTCGAGCAATAGAAAAGTTTAAATTGCTCTATATTCGACCGTGAGATGCCAATGAATATATTTCTGAACACCTCGAATGACAAAGGAATGTTCCCGACCCGCAGTGACTTGACATGCAATGATGCGATCACATTGGGATCGACTGATAAGATAGGGTTTGCTGTTAGATCCAAAGTCTCACTATTACATGAAAATTCGAAGGTTTCCGGGGTGAGGTGCGTAAGATTATTTGCAGGCAAGTAAACAAATTTAGCCCTGCCACAATTACTGATATTAATGAAAGTAAGATGGTTGTTGTCAAGATACACACGTTCTAAATATTGGCTCCATTTTAGCGTATCGTTGGGTAGGGATTTCAAATTTGAATACTGTAAATGTAGAACAGACAGGTTCTTAGCCCACCTGAAGAGCCCTGTGTCTTGAAGCACAAGATTGGGGTTTGAAGACATATCGAGATCCTGCAATTTTTTTAGAGGGTAAAAGGTCCTAGATTCAATCATCCTGATGTCGTTAAAGGCAATATCCAATTGGATAAGGAGAGGGTATCTTTCAAACGAAGAGTTTAAGAGAGATGGTATTCTGTTGGACCTCAGGCTCAGACCTTCAGTGTTTTCAGGAAGATTTTGAGGGACAGAATCCAAAAATCTGTCTTCACAATTAGCTGTCTTAAGCTCAATGTCCTCGTGACAGGGCCATTTGTTCAGCTCCCACGGTGCTATGGGAACAGCATCTCCTTGCAGGGTTAGGATACAGGAGAAGATGATCAACGGAAGTACACGATGTTCGAAAGCCATAATGCCTGCTTTCGGATTTCTATCTGAAAGAATAACATATAGGGTCAATTTATCTCACTAAGTTGTAATATCCTGTGTTTATTTGCTGTATAGGCGATTGCACCTTCAGAGCTTAATATAATATGCAGGAGTCATGTTTTTCTGAATTTGTGAAACGTTGGTAGAATAGCCCGCCCCCCCCCCCCCCACTCAGTGTTATTTAGGGTACGCATATGCTCGTTCCCTCTTTTTGAAAGCACCCCCTATCTGAGGACTGCCAACATTTCCGAACCCCCCTTTCGCGGGCTTTACGCGGGCTTTTCCTGCCTTGGAGACCCCCCTAAATCAGGAAAAGTGCTCAATGTACCCCCTAAATTCGGAATAACTTCTCAGGAGTCCAAAGAGATGAGATTAAAAAAAAAGGAAAAACACCCCCTTTTTAAAGAAATCTCCGGGTGAAAAGTCAAATACACCCTTTTTTTTTTACAATTCTCGGCCGGACTTTGTCGCACGAAAAGTACCCCTTTACTGGACATTTTGGCAACACGCATGAGGTCATTCAGACCCCTGAGTGTGTGTGGGGGGGGGGGGGGCCGGTAGAATAGCCACGTACATGTTGTCTTCTTCTTCGTTATCATCATCATCATCATATTATACTACTACTACTACTATTACTACTAATACTAATACTACTATTGCTACTACTACTACTACTACTACTACTGCTACTACTACTAATACTACTGCTACTACTACTACTCCTACTACTACTACTACTACTTCTACTACTACTACTACTACTACTACTAATACTACTACTACTATTACTACTACTAATAATTCTAATAATACTGCTTCTGATACTGCTACTACTACTACTTATACTACTTCTACTACTACTACTATTACTTCTAATAAAAATAATAATACTGCTTCTAATACTGCTACTCCTACTACTTCTACTACTACTACTATTACTACTACTTCTACTACTAGTGCTTTTATCGTTTTGTTTGGGTTGATATGAGATATTTTTCAGGCTGCAATTACAAGTTTACTTTGGCTATTAAACTTTAACCTCATAAGCTGACCACACAACGTATTATCAAATGAGGCGACACATTTAGAGAATAAAACTGCACAATTTTAAATAAAATTCATGGAAAAGAAAACTCTTGAGCATTTTACCTTAACGTTGCACAACCCCTGAAGTTTGACGCTCCAAAATAAAATCCCTCGCAATGGATGGTTGGTTTGTAAATTGGATATGGTTCTGAACATGCACTCCAAACTATTCACGTTTTAATGCATATCCTCGGCGAGATGAGTAAGAGATCATCTAAATAAGGTGGTATATACTGAAGTGTCTTTTATAGTCATCACTTTTGTAAAGCGAAACTGTAAACATCCACTTAGATTTTATTAATGCCTCGGTCCAGTAGTCATTAGAAACGTCCAGAACAGGAAAGATGTAGATAATTAAATTAACGAGCATACATTTATTTTCTTCCTGTCATTTTTATATTCACATTTTAAAAATTATGCACGTAATACGGTCCGAGTTTCAGGATTAATTTTGTTTTTAATTAATGGATCGTGGAAACACTGGTATAGCGATAAAGGATCTTGACTCTCATAAGGAAGGTCCTAGGTTCGATCCTTGTTTGGTGCCTACTCATCCTCGGTCAAGGTGGTTTGCCCATGTAGATCTCCACCAAGGTGTATCAAATGGTAGAGGTAAACCCTCGACCCCCCCCCAAAAAAA
This sequence comes from Strongylocentrotus purpuratus, assembly GCF_000002235.5. NCBI lineage: Eukaryota > Metazoa > Echinodermata > Echinoidea > Camarodonta > Strongylocentrotidae > Strongylocentrotus > Strongylocentrotus purpuratus. Next base: position 24,734,320 of record NW_022145604.1, read on the forward strand.
AAAAAAAAAGATGGGGAGGGTAAGTGCATGAAAAATGATTATGCTGTGAAATCTGGAAAATTACTATGTCTGTTTATGTTGACTGAAACTGAGGATGTTGGGTCGAAATATAAAGAGTACAGCGGTACAGATCAATGAGTACCCCCTGATTCCTATTTCAATTACTCCCTTCTTCACGAAAGCTAAGTTATTATCATATTTATACCTTCCCGCTCTCACTCGTGATCTTTCTTCTCCTTTTCATTTTCTCTCTCTCCAACTTTCTCTCGATCTCAAATCAATCTGCACTTGCTACCTTGCTCTCTTCCACCTCTCCCTAAAATAGTCTAAATATGACTATCGTATATGGTATTTTCGTGATCTCTCTTCTCCCTCTTAAAATATTCTTCTTCTCCCCTTCAAGTCCAGAATCTGGCCTATATAATTTTGATCTCAACTACACCAACTCAATATGCGACCACCCCTATTTACTTGCTGCCAGCCGAAGATGGCATGATCATTAAACTAGGACGCCCGGCGAAAAAAGGTTCTTAGGCTTGGCTGGTGAGCATAATTATGCGTTCGTTGATAACGCCATCTTCGGCGGCTTGAATCAATTGTCGGGAATATAATATGAAGATTCGGCCAGATTCTGGACTACTCCTAGGGTGATCACAATGCCTGTGCACGCAGTCTGCCCCATGCACACACACACAACAGCAGTCAGTTGGTAGAAATAACAATTTTCGTAAATTTATTTTAAAAAAACTAAACAATATTTAAAAAAAAAAATATTTCACATATATTTCAAGCATACCTTTAACTACAATTCTGTGTAGTTTTATTGTTAGAGGCATGTGGGAATTTTTTAAATTAGAATATTGTCTTTTCAGCCATGTGTGACATGGCCCGCTGATCGCCCATTGACTCGCATTGTTATTCTGCGTGGTGAAAATGCACCTCAATGTATAAACCTCCCCTACAAAAAATGTAATATCCGCATATGTTTCACTCATTAAATGAAATTGTTGTTTAGGTAGTCTCACTATTACATGAAAATTCGAAGGTTTCCGGGGTGAGGTCAGTTTAGGTAGCCACAACTGTACTAGGGACACCAAACTTTTTGTTACTTTGAAATTTAGTCCCTGTGGAATGTTATGGTCTGTTGAATGGTTTCTCGGAAAATCGTCATAAATCCTCAAATTTGTGAAACACATGAGGAAATAGCTGTGACGGTGATCCAAGTAATTTCCATCGCCATATTTCATTGGCATTGCAAAAATATTTGGAATTTAAGGTTAATATTTGGTATAAATATAATCTATGGATATATGATTTAAAAAATGCCAACAAATTGAACGGTTTGACTTTCCTAATTTGCATAATGAGTGCGCGAATATAAAATTAGCTGAAATGACCTAATTTGCATATTTGATGAATATTCATGATTTCTTTAATATTTCAAATGAACTATATTTCCATACCTGTCTGATAAACATAGGTTTTACTGATGTATCATGTTCGGTTTTGATTTGATTACATATGCGCATATTAATTAGGCGGACATCTGCAGATTCGCAAAAATAGCAAAAATTACATATTTTGTTGGCTTCTGTTTTCAAAACGGTAATAGGTATATGAATTTTCTTTTTTGTATTTTTTACCACAAAGATGATATTTTAGTGTCTGATAATTTAATTTATTATTTGTGTCCAAGAAAGTGATAACTTTGACGCTAAGCCACCTGACTAATAGTGGCTTCGCGATGACGATAAAGCCTATGTTTGATAGCTATATAGAGTAATTTTGATTTATTGTTAAGTAATATTTTCTTCACAGTATTTCCATTAGCTGATATTATCTAAAGGTCTAGATCTATAAAGGTAGACATGCTAGAGCAGAAATAAAACATTTGCAAGCCTATTTGCAAGCCTATGACATATGGCTGTGCACGCACACCATGCTGACATGGCCAAGGCGCTGTCTGTGTGTAAAGAGCCTCGTACCGTTAACCATTTCGTTAACGTAAAACTTGTTATTGACAAGATGAGCTCTGATTGGCTGTATGCAAATGAGTTCATACTGTGGTCCGGAACTCAAGTGGGAAAAATTAAGCTCCCGGCGATCGCTGCATGAAGTGCATATCGCGGCAACGATAAGAATTTGATCTATGCTTACCTAGCGTTTAAAACTTATTACGGAACAATGCGCACTCCGCACATAGCTAATACGTGCTTGAGATTAAAGGGATAGTTGAGTTTGGGTATAGAGGGCGCTACACACATTTTGTTGGCGTGATAATGACAAATTGAGTGTCAAATTTGAAAGAACATACAATTTACATGACAAAATCACATTTGTTTGATCAAAATCGGTTCAGAGACGGTTGAAATATCCATATATCCATTTGAACCAGCCGTCGAAGAAACGTTTTACGTTGTATATCAGCCAATACCAATGTTGGCTTTTTTATGTTGGCTTTTTCGTATTGGTTATTACTACGCATAACCGGCTGGCCCATGTATTGTTATTATTAATTGATTATTTAAGTAACGGTCAGCATATTTTTGGAAAGAGGAGCAGAATTTGTATTATCGTATTGGCTAAATTCCACACATTTTGGGGTCTAAAATTACCTTCATAGGAATTTTAGGACCTAAAAGGGCACTAGAAATGTCATATATAAGAATAAGAACACAAAATAACCATGCACTTTGAAGGCAATTGCGGTCTGAAAACAGAAATCAACTATCCCTTTAATGGGACCAGGGGCATATCTCTTCCCGGTCTGGGCAATTTGCTACATCAATTTTGGCCCATCTATTAGACTAAAGACTGGTGTCCCGCCACCCCCAATGACTGAGCCCAGATTACGCCTCTGGCTACCAGAACTCTTTAAGTGCACTTTTAGGATGAGACTTATGAGCGAATGACTTAATAATAACATAGACGGCGGTTCCTAGCAACGGCCCCTGTCGACGTGGTAGGCATGATGTTGGCGGGTGTCACTATGGCTACAGTCTGAAGAGAAAGCTTTTAGGTAATCCGGCAATCACAGGTTTCATCAGTACCTATTTTAGCGACTCTTCTTAACTTACCTTACAAGCGCTTTGATACCAATCGCCGGGAGAATCTTTTGATATATCAACACCAGCTTTTGATATTCTCAACAATAATGTATAGATAAGTTACTTGTACTTGGTGCAAGCGGCTAAGGTTCATTAGTTGATAGAATCCAGGGAAAGGCTTGTTCTATATACCATCTCTTTATTTCCAGCTCTTGCTTTTTCCGTTTCTAATTCTATTGCAGCAGCAGCAAAAAAAAAATGTTCGTCGTTTTGGATTTCAAACTGATCTGAAATTAATTTCCTTTTACAATTGGAAGGGGCTCTAAAATTTACCTAACGAGAGCTCGTCATCACTCATGATTGATCAAAATGGTGAGTATCATTTCTCAAAATATATTAACATCAGTAAATGTAGCTCTAACTATTAAATGTAGTAGCCTATGATTAGGATTCTAAATACATTTGTTGCTACTGACAGCGCACTGGATATGTTAAGAGTGACAGTAAGAATAATATGATGGTTCTATATGCCTATAGCAGTTCATGTAATAAGGAGACAAACGATTTCAATTTATAATAATTTCTTTTATATGTTTCCTTTTGAAATCAGGGCAAGAAGCAGAAGTTTTGCTGGAGTTTTATTTACGGCATTGCTACCGGCTTGTCTTTAGGTATGTTTATCATATTAATAGATTTATCAATGAAATGGGGCATAATATGTCTTTTAATGTCGACATTCTAGCGCAATAAGGTTCAATATAAAAAGATCAGAGGTAAAATATCAGAGGGGAAATATCACAGGAAAAAATATCAGAGGTAAACATATCAAAAGGTAAAATATCAGAGGTAAATTATCAGAGGTAAGATATCAGAGATAAAATGTTAAAACTCACCAAGTCACCTTCTCGCCGTCTCGCCCGAAAACGAGACGTATCGTTAAGTTTTAACAAGTCATCTTCTCGTTTTTTAATTTCAAATTGCCCCCCCCCCCCCCCCCGTGGTCAGAAGACCGCATTCCTGTTTCCAAAATCTCCGGTGAAGGGGTACTCTTCACGTTCAAAGTCCAGCCGTAATACATAAGATTCCAGCCCGTATTAACTTTCCACACCGGATATAGGGGGTACTTCAATTGGAGGGAACATGCATAGGCGTACCCTAAATAACACGAAATGTGTGTGTGTATGTGTGTGTGGTGGGGATCCCAAACATGGTGCCTTGGCGAGTAAAACAAGTCGCCTTCTCGCTGGACGTTTAAGCGGCCAAACATTTCACTCCATTAGATGGTCTGTCACGTGTTACAAAATACACAGGGATATCACTTTGAATTTCAATTCCAATAAATTATATAAGTACTTCATTTATAGAACAATTAGACCTACTTAATTTTTGGGTCCACATTTTTTACCGCTGAAGTTTTTACCTCTGGCATTTTTACCTCTGACATTTTTATCTGATGGTTATAAAACAACTTCCCGCGGGCAATCACCCCCGGCCAATTACCAGCGGGATAAGTAACCCCAAGTACAAGTATTATTACCCCAAGGACAATTGACCCCGAGGACAACAACCCCCGAGGACACTTACCCTCTAAAACAATGCTGCGTTTATCAAAACCAACTTGTTTTCAGGGTGGACTTCACCTTAAATGAACAAAAGGGTAATTGCCTTCGGGGTTGTTGTCCTCGGGGCCAATTTTTCTAGGTGTAATTGTCCTTAGGGGGTAATTTTCCAGGGGGGTTCAGGGGGGGGGGGTAATTGTCCTGGTATGGTATCTAGCACTATTATAGGAGTGGTAATATAATCCGACCAAAATATTTAGTGTATCATAAAAAGAAATAAACGTAATAATATGAGAACTGCATGTTGGAAACCCTTATTATATAGTTTTCACAAGTTGCAATATATGGACCGATTGATGATCACGCAGAGTTTTGAAAGGCATGGAAAAGTCTTATTATCCTCACACAGTTTCATATAGTGACTGGAACTTAGTTCAGGGTTTGGAGATGTTTTTGTATAATTAATTAAGACATAAAACAGAAGAATTACGATGGGAAAGGCCCTCGCATTCAAAAATACTTTGGAGTAGATCCTTCTGATGCTAAATTAAAGACTATCATGACAACAACTTACATATATAATGACGCTTTCATGATTCCTTTTCAAACCTATCTTTTAAAGCCTTACTCCTGTCACCAGATGCAGACGGCTATTGTAAAGATGGATTTGGCTTGAACTACAGTTTACCAATGTTCAACGTGTGTAAGAAGAAATTACACCCCAATGGTAGTATGGTTCAATACATTCCAAAGCTCATCCCGGCTACATCTGCTGCTCATGGATGCACCACAAGGAATAATTCACTGGGAATTCCTCCTGGACACAGAGTCTGCAGAATTCCTGGTAATTTACCAGGATATACCGGTAACAATGCATTTGTTTTAATTCTCATTTTTCGCCGTGTTTCTTATGTAAAGTGTGTAGAGGGTTCGATCTATTCGCACTGGATCGAAGCTAAGCTTTTAGCAATTAACCAACCTATATCCCCCTTGTTTTGTGTGTATTTGTTATAATATATTATAATGAATGCTAAGGTCTGGCATGGAAATTTACTACCTGTAATAAGCCTGTGATGACGAACTGTTTATTAAGAAATCAAGTCTGTATCTCGCCGCATAACGTTTCCTTTCATTAGTAAGTGGGGGTGATAACAAAATACTTTACAACTCATTCCAGATTACAGAATCGTTAATAAGTCAGGGATCTTCGAGAAAGTCCCGTCTTTTAAAATGATCCTGTTTGATTCCCTTCAATTGTTTTCATTCTGCGGGAAGATGTTGAGTTAAGGGGCTTCAATTCATGAATGAAAAACATGATTCAGCACTCTTTTTTTAATCTTTATTCAAAATACTGAGGTCTTAGTGATGTGCATTTTAAATGATAGGACCTTTTAATTTGCTTAGATTTATGATGATTAAGAAGTGTTCACTGTAACAACATCGTTTTTTATCAATTTTTTTCCGGGGGGAGGGGTAGATGCAAGCAAATGAAGCGACTAGCAGGATTAACTAGCTTTCATTTCGAGGATACAGTGGTCCGTATTCGACCAATGGGTCTAAATAGCAATTTAAAAGAGTAAAACTTAGACCTCGGACAAAATTTGTTTGTTAAGCAGACGCATTAACCCAGCATTGGGTTTAGATTTTAGTCGAATACGGGATAGTGTCGGTTATATAAGAAAGTTCATTTGTCAAATTGGTGCTCTCTATAATACCGTTTTTTGTTGGGTGTAGACATCCATATTCCTACTTCTTGTTTTGTCAATATCCTCTACAGCTAAAGAGGCACATGAAACATTACATTGACAATCTAATTAGAGCCCAAGACATTCCTTCCAGGGCTCGAGTCTCTCTTCTTCTATTTAAGCTCGCAAATAATACTTGGATCATTACCACACCACATGTTCAATGATTGCTTTGATTAAATATGATTAAATATGATATACGATACGGCTTTGATTATATAACATGTGTTATACAGTGCGTCCCCCAAAAAACGAAATAATTATCGATGTTTTATCATAAATTAGTCACATTTATAATCATTGAATGACACATATTTGGAAAGCTTAGATCCTCTTCTTTTATTTGATTCACCTCATATAATTCATATTTCACGCATGAGTGATTGAAATGAATTTGAAGAGACGAAACCAAAAATTCATTTGGCAGACGGTATCTGAATTTCAAAGACAAAAATCACATTTCTAGAAAGTCACGTTTTTGCCCTTTCATATGACACCTCAATCACGAAAAATGAGCAAGGAATGACAAAGTTCTGTTCGTTTAAACTAGTGCTTGCATTTCTATAATTTAATCAAACGAATTTCTTTTCACTGGCTGCCTACCGTAGCAACAAGCAAAATTGACAAAGACTTAACTCCGTTTCGTTGACAATCAGCCATGCATGAAATCTTTCGTCTACGACTAATATGCATTATATGAGTTGCATCAAATGAAAGAGGAGGATCTAAGCTTTACATATATGTGTCATTTATCAATTATAATTGTGATTAAGTTATGATAAAAAATCGATATTTCTCGGTTTTGTTTTTTTCTGGGACGCACTGTATCAGTTCGTGATAGTATAGGTCGACATTTTTATCTTTTCAACCAAATTACTATAGGAGCCCCTTTTTTCAGAAAGGTGGCCTATTGGTCGATTCTCTTCCCACTGTGACTTCACAACCTGACATTACTGTTGATATGAGCACATTTGATAATTCATTTCCAAAGGTTGTCAAAGTTATTTTGAGCTTTTCGTTAAAACGGCCCAAGAAAATGTGGTATATGGTTTTCTGTTCGAGTTGTAAAAATGAGTCTTTGTTTACACATTAGACTACACTCCCTTTCGTTCACATGAAAAATGCTTTTTAATTGCCGCTGCGACGCACGGTGGAATATTTGAGTGCATAACGGGAAGATAAACTGAAATAGAAATCGGAGTAATTATTAACTCAGAACCAAAGTAATCTTGAGAGTTTCCGTTGAGTTAAGTTGAATCATAACAAACATACAAGGTCTCTGGTTTGCAAACACCCAACACATTTGTTGTACTATTTCGAAGAGCGGTTATCTAACTATTTCTCAACTACATGGCAATCACCTCAAAAAGTTGCCATTACGAAACCAAAAATGATGGAAAATTTGTTCGTGATGTTTGCTGAATACAAACGTGCTCAACTGAATGATTTCTCGTCCATTACTCTCTTGAAAGACTTTTTAAAAATAATCATTTTGATAAAGTAATTACTTGGTTCTATCTAACATAAAAAACCACGTAGCTGTTCAGATGCGTGCAATATTCCCAGTTTAAAGCAGGTAAACACAGTTTTCAGATAGCTGGCTCTTTTATATTTAATATGTTTACTTTTAACGTTGTCAGCAAGGGCTTTAGTACCACGCTGATCGTGATTAATCAGAAATCTACTACGATATTATTGAAGGGAAAATAGTGTTTTGCAAAAACAACCAGCAAAATATCACTTACCGTGATAAAGTGGTCGCTTAGAAGCATCAGGCATATGGTTCTTTCCTTTTTTTTCTTCTTCAGTTTTAACAAAATTTGCTAGTCGTTACCTGATTGGTGGATTTTGGGGGAGGGGGTGAGGGCAAGTTGAGGGTCAGCTGAGAAAACGATAGGATGCTGTGTATACATCGATCGTGTATCAATTGGGGTGGATAAATTGAATGACTCTCACGTGATTTGAATTAATATTCTTTAGTGATACTTTTAGTGTTAATAAACAAAACACCTAATTGAAGCTATGGGCCCACTCTGTCTACGCCTAAGCTCACATCACGTAAAACCATAGAGGGTTAATTTTAGCAAATGAATGGTAAGCTCAGGGGTAAATTTTCAATGGTGTCAAATTAATTCAAACAAAATCAAAAGAAGTACGGGAATCAAAGAGTATTGGATCTTACTTGGTGACCAGTCAGTCAATAGGGGAAAATACGATAGGGTTAAACCCGGGATCTCAGTTCACGAAATTCACACATGGTGGGTAAAAAACGTGAAGCGAGTGGGCATAAATAACAACATTAACAACAAATATTAATTGTTTTAGATTTTTATTTTAAAGATATAAATATATCGCCATGGTTTAGAAGATATGAATACTTGCAAGCAAATTACCTCTTTACAAACAAGAGTTTTGAATAGAGGCTGTTGCTTTCAATAGTGGTCATGCATGTCGGTGAAAATGTAACAGGTGGAAAGTAGACGTCAAAACATCGTGTCTGTAGAGGGAGCTGTGTACCATCATTTTGAAACGCCAATCAGAAACTGTCACTATGAAAAGATAGATGTTTAATTTTAGGTTTTAACTCAGCGTAATTTCCTTTCCGTTGACCTTATCCTTCCTTCAAGTTTGACTTATTTCTATTAATTTTGTCTGGCTGGCTCAACATTCCTGAGTCATGCACCTATATCTGGAACATCAACGAAGCCTATTGTATTTCCTGCCATCCCATTATCAATGTAATGGTCCTTATTACCAGAGGGGTCATCTCATGTTTTAATCATATTTGTATTAATTTATCAATATCATTTCCTAGATTGTGACAATAAACCTTGTGAAAACGGCTGGTGTGAAGAGACTATGGAAAGCTTCAAATGCCAATGCTCGACGGGATTTGAAGGAATACACTGCTCTAAACGTGAGAACAATAGAATAAAATACTCATAATCTAGCTTTCATTTAATTTCCTTCAGAATACAAAATAGAGACAGGGAAATATGAAGAAGAAAAAACACGTACCATAAACACGACATTTAAACAACAGTTTGGACTAACCTCTCTTTAGGGTAATTTCTCTGTGGTGTAACCCTATATCATAGTACTCCCATGAGTTGCCTACAGACTGGAAAATTCAATGACGTATCTAGGATGTTCCATAGGCGCACATACCCCCCCCCCCCTGAAACAAATCTGACATATCTTAAGTACACATCGAGTACAGTGAGAACAAAAATGTTACCCCTATTTTGGCCCTTGCTCTGCGGCAGCTAGTTTAGTACCCAAAACCATCTAGAATTGCGAACACCCGGTTAAAGTTCTTTAATTATATTATGAATCGTACCCAATTCCAGAGAATCATATAATTGTCACTGGAGTCACTGAATAAACTACATGCAGTCGCACAAGTATTTAAAACTCTCAATCCTCCGTTAAAAAAAATAACATATACAAAACAAATTTTTTAACAAATCTTACACCTCACCATCTAATGTAATTAATTGTGAACTTCATTTTGGTGGCAAAGGTAGCTAGCTGATGTTAGGTTTATTAGTAACAGCTTTTCAAACATTACCCGTGCTGTATGTTATGTTATATTGACAATATTACACATATAAAGAATGCTAAAGAAAGATTGAGCCTATTAAAGGCCAGATCAACGGTCACAAGGAGTCATGCACCTTTTTAGGTGGTCTGTCGTTTTCGAATTTTCTTTCTTTAATATTGTTAATTTATTTATAAATTATTTATTAGGTGGTTTTTCGTTTCGACCGATCACCTCATAATTTCGTCATAATTGTTTTTCTTCTTTATTATTTATTTGTATATATCCCCCCCCCCCCCCACACACACACAGACACACTTTTTGCTGTAGAGGATAGCTCAAGATCGGTACAGTCAATTTCTTTCAATTTTGACACATTCATAGGTCATTGTCAATAAACGTGACAGCAACATTTTCAAGGTCATCAGATCCTTCAGACGTCATCTACGTGCCATTTTGTGAGGTTTTCTAAAATTCAACTCATGATCATATCTTCGTAACAGAAAGTCATTTCTCATTCAAAATTATTATGATCAAGGTTAATATTCGTCCGCAAAGTATCAAAATGCTCTAAATCCTCTACAATTCCTTTTTGCACACGTTTCAGGCAATTTTATGAATTTTCTCTTGCTCTGTCTCCCTCCGTCTCTGCCTGTCTCTTTGCTCTCTCACCCTCTCCCTTTCCCGCATCTGCCTCTCGTTCTCCCTCTGTTATGTTTTCGGATGTTCGTTAATTTTCTCTTGCTCTCGATATGTCCTTTATATACCGAATTGACACAACAATCTACCAAGAATTCTTACCTTATCCTTTTCTTGAGTAAAGATTTGTTAAAACACAAGGGATATTATAATACACTGTCTGTTATTCTTCGCTGAAAAGAGGACTAAAAGTTACAATCATTTGGGAATCGCAGACAAAAAGCACTGTATTGTATCCGCGCTCGCACATACTCAGTTTCTAAAATTCTACTACTTTCCCGGTACCCGGAATCCTGCGGGAATCTCACTCATCAACTTTTACCGGTACTGGCATTGTTCGTTTCTTTATGGGAATGGCTAAAGTCGAGGCTCCAATTTCGACCAATCAGATAGCTAGATTTCTAAACAGAGGTATATAATGTGTCTTATGTCTTTCTCGTCGTTTGCCCTTTACATTATTATTCCTACGTAACACCTCATTTAACTGTGCAATTAATTCATACCTACAAATATAATCAAGAACTTAAAAAAAATGCTTCAATTTATTTATGTTATTAAAAGAAGTGTAAAAATGAAAAGTTACTCCGAACAATGTGTTAAAGTGTAAGATATTAAAGGGTCAGTTTTCAAATTGTCAATTTATGGCGTCTGGTTTATAAATCGTTACATGCACATTGTGTGATGTCATTTCAGCGTGTTTATCGAACCCCTGTGAACCAGGAGGAACCTGTGAGGAAACAGATAAGGGGTTTAGCTGCACCTGCCCGGGTAGCCACTGTGGAGACAGATGCGAGTACGGTAAGAGGATGAAATTATTTATAAAAGAAAGACAGAACAAGAGAGACAGAGACAGAAAACAGATTGAGACATAAGCAGAGAGAGAGAGAGACACACACACACACATACACACACACACACACACAGAGTGAGTGACACAGAGACTGAGAGAAAGAGAGAGACGAACAGACAGACAGACTAAGAGCCAAAATCTGATAGTGAGAGGGGGCCCCCCCCCTCTCTCACTATCAGATTTTGGCTCTTAGTCGGATTAAACTCCATAACAACAACCTCTGAATTATATAAAGATCAATGTTTTCATAACTATAGTAACACAATTATTTGGGGAAGCACTGTGGTACGTGGGATACTTGGTATATCGGTGAAGGCTCTTTTTATAAATAATTCTCATTGGAACAGGCTCCTAGCCAGGTAGGGGGCGGTCGCCCCCACCCCCCCCCCCAAAAAAAAAAGAGAGAGAGAGAGAGAGAGAGAGAGAAGAGAAAAAAAATAATAGTACACAAGACGAAGAAGGAGCAGACAGAGAAAACAAATTCAAAATTCAGACAAGGATTAAAAGTCGAGAACGTTACAACGAATCGTCTGTTTTGTCTAATAATATAACGAAAGGTCAAAGCTTCCGAGCTTCGCGAGGAAGGGGGGGAGTCCTTTTAAGGACGTCACACGTAGCAGTCTACCATGTCTATCGAAAAGCAAATCGAAAAGTCCCGATCGCATAGGAATGGTCGAGGGATTGATCCTTGCTAGGTGCTAATACAAGTTTGGACACGTATTGTTTTCTTTTTCTTCAAAATTAAGGATTGGCTCACAGGAACTTCATCCATTCTTTAGGACTAGCCGGTGGAAGTGAAAGCGAAGGAAGAATTGTTATCACATCTCGTTCTCGCCCTACAACCTACATGTTAATCTATCAAGTAAACTGGTCAAGGAACGCTTCCCGGTTAGTCTGCAAGTATCTAGGATATAAAGGTAAATGCTTTATCAAGTTTACAGTCCTGTATTGTGTTTCATGACCGACAACCTACTGAACAAAATGTTACATTACCCCCCCCCCCTCGAATGGACAAGATTGGATAGTTTGTGAGTCGATTTTGGAGGTTTGGTGGTCCCTGAGGTATTTACTTTTGGTTTTTAAAAGTTCAGCTCTTTCATTGTTTTTGTAATGATAGTTTGGATGAATTGGATTAAATGGTTTGGACCAACCCCTTATGTAATACGTGTCTGTGTAATTTCATAACCATTTCTTGGTGCAGTCCATGTAACTGTTAACAAGACTGGGTCAATTTCCTACCATTTCGATGATTCCATAACTTCACAGTGTAAACTTTTTGCTTAAAAAGGGTAGAAGGAGGCAGCGGGGCAAGTGTTCGGACACTTAACAAACATAAAGCCTTCTCCGGACCCTTTACTTTTTGATTTAACAAAAAGTGTTCTTCAAAAAGCATTTACCATCAAGAATATTTGTCCTTTATCATATTGCCTAACAAAAGTCTTAGAAGATTTATGAAAACTTTTTTTCAAGTTGCATTTTTAATCAACTGTCCGGATATATAACCTATCCACAGAAACGACGTCTGAGTGTGCATCAATTATTGTATACCTACATAATCCTAACTGCTTCCAAACAGTTTTGTTATCAATGTAATCTCATGACCAAACTAGTCGATATCTTTGAGGAATAAAGACAAATGCAACATAGAGTTAAGGAGAGAAAAGTCAAAGACTTTGGTCATGTTACAAAGGCAAAAAATCTCTTAAAGGAAGCGTTAGAGGATAGATAGATAGATAGATAGTTTATTGGTTTCCACAATATCTCATTTTACAAAGAGTGTAACAACATATTTAAAATGATTATTATTTTTATACATGTACATACAATACCGGTACACACTATTCAGAATATTGTCCATTAAGTTTAACTTAAGAGATACAGTTGCGGAGCCTATGGAAAAGCAGAGCTTGTTGTGGATAGGCTCCTTAAACTAAACATGACATAATTAACTAAAGTAAAGTTTATAAAATACAAATACACGCTAAAACAGGGAAAGGGAGATTACAGGGATACATGAACCGATACTCACAGTTAACTACAAAAGACAAGGAAAAGGGAAGGGAATATATCTGCAGCTTATTGAAACAATATTACAATATAGTTTGTTCTCCATATGAGTATATTATAAATATAGTTGGTATGGTCATACCGTTTATAGCTACTCATTGTAATGAACATAATAAGTATACAGTTTGGAGACAAGAATAGTCAAGAATCAGGAATGACAATATGTATTCATATTCATAGAGGGAAAAGTGGAAGGAACTAGACCGAGAGGGAAACCCAGAATCAACTGGGAAGAGAATGTCAAGAACTGGAGTAGACTAAAACTCAAGAGTGCACCAGAAGATAGAGTGAAATGGAGAGATGTTGCAATCAAACTCCGTACCGGGTGAAGATACTTGATAGCAGAGATCATTACGTTTACTTGTAGTCAAGATTAGAGTCACTAGTGTGACTACTTAATATGTTTCAATTGATCTGTTATTTTCATTTTCTTTCCGATCTTCTGTTAAAAGACGTATATGCAACAGTAGGAGGAGATCTCTTCGAGATGTCGTCCTTAGATAATCATTCTGAGGCTGTGAATGTGAGATGTCCTGCCAACGTGACTAACATTACTAACTGCTGGTATGAGGAGACGGCGGCGAAAAACCGCACGGAGGCGAGTGTAGCGGTTGTTTGTTGTACATGTGAGTGTTTAAAAAAATGAAAATATATATTGACGAGGAGACTTTAAATAGATGGAGTCACAACAAACAGCTTGTCTTTGATGTATGTCCGATGCCGCGAAATCGAACACGACAAATGCGTGCTCTCTGATAACGTCTGTTTTTTCATCAAACTAGAAAGCAATCAAATTCTCTTTTTATTGCATATTTGTTAGTGCACTATGGGATATTTACAATAGATACAATTATTCTAATGGTAAATAGTTTTCTCAGACAAAACTACAGTTAGAGTGAACAAATTTAGTGCCAGCAATACAAGAATCGCGATGACAATGACTGCCCACGTGTGCCAAATTAATTGGTTGGGTTGTTTTCTCATGGAGACATACTTCACGATAACGATATATGAAATTTAAAATTTCTGATTGAAATGTTAAATTATAAAAGATGTTGAAATTGTCCTTAAAAACTAATTTTTTGGGGAAACCGCTAAAGCTATTTGTGAAGAATTCTCTTTGTTGAACCTCTGTAACTCTACATCATAAGCCTCGTTTAAATTCTCTAATCTCTAATGTAAACACAAAAAAATATACAACTCTCCTGTTTAATTTGGAAGGATCAGTTTCAGACATCGACGAATCTGATGTCATTTTACATCCTTTATGATTTGCCTTGTGTTTGCATTAATTATCGGTAGTTGAAGCTCTCCATCTCAAACATCCTTGGTATTCGGCATACACTGTTTCAGTTGGGTTCGTAATAGAATTTACAGGGATTCTGAATGCCTAAAACATAGACGTTGCTCAGACATCTGTTTGGGTCATAATAGTTCAAGGCTTCAATTTGTCAAAGCTATAAAACCATATTCTTGACAAACACGACCCCATGTCTAAGATAACGTTTCAGAATATAAAACCGAGATCTCCCTCTAACTTTTCTTGTTAAAAAATATAAATTGGATAAAAACTTAGGCCCTGCCTGGGGTTTAAGATTTAGTACAATACGGGCCATAGGGTATAGGATACGGTTTTAATTTTGTTTAAAGTTATGTTTAGGTTCAGCGTCAGGGTTTGGTAGAGCATTCGGATCAACTGAGACAGGTGGTCGGTAAAAACCTCAAAAGATTCACATGTCTCCTAACCCACATGTGCTAGAACTTCAGAAGGCGCATGCATATGAATGCTGATTTAACCCAACTAGTTAAGTTATAGTTCAGTGGTTTATTTATAAACATTATCTGAGTTGTAAAGACCTAAAAATGCAATTCTGTGATTCTTTTTCAACAGTGAACCTGTGCAGCACACCTCGAGGTAGTCCAGTCGGTCTAGAAAGCGGTAAGGTTCCCGACAGCGCTATTACAGTCTCGAGTGAGCAGGGTCCTTATTTCAGTAAACAAAAAGCACGTCTTAACAGTCCTTCTGCTTGGATCCCCAAAGATGAAGACGAAGACCCCTGGCTTCAGATCAAATTCAATTCCACCTTTGTCATCACCGCCATCATGACACAAGGCTGGGAATTTAGTAGACATTGGGTGACATCGTACACAGTTTCATCCAGTATGGACGGAGCATATTGGACCTACTACCAGGATATCAACACCAACACAGTCAAGGTATTAAGACTTAGTTTTGCTTTTCTTGCCTCTCTACACAGTCGCTCGTTTGTCAGACGTGCCATTTTGCACAAAATAATATGTACCAATTAACGGAAAGTTTGCTTTATGCAACACAATGGCTTTGCGAAATTAACCTTGTCCGATATCTTGATAGCTCCAACAAAACCCCTTTTAACACCGGTATAGATTAACCTTGCCCAGGAAACAATTAAATCATCATGTCTATCTAATAGTCAGAGCCTGGTGTATACCGGCGCTATATAAATATCCATATTATTATTATTATTATTATTATTGTTCAGACGGAGGCAAGTTACCCTAGGTTAAAGGTGTCCAACTCGAACCGGGTTTGCCAAACTCTGTGGGTAGATGGCTTTGCTCTCACTTACACCCGGGAGTATCTGTCTCTGCGTAAGTTACGCTGGCCGGAGGAAGGTCGTGTTAACTAACTCGTGGCAAGTTGGCAAGATCAATATGACACAGGAAGAGTATTTGTGTGGCATATAAAGAGTTAATCTCAATAAAATGAATCATTATAATCGATTGCGTAGTGTGAGCCCGGATATTGAGGGGCACGGGCATCATTGGAGGAGGGCACCGGCCTCATTGGGGTAAATGATATGCTGATTTACAAGGCCACTAATAAGAGTGTAAGTGTGAAAGTGGTCCCAGTGTCTTCCCTCCTCATTGTTTCCTATTTCCCCCTTCTTTTTTTAATGTGCCTCTTTTCCTTTCTTTTCTCGTAATTCGAATGAGGGGGCACGTGCCTCCCCGTGTAACCCAATCTAGCTACGACACTGAGAATAAAATAGGATATCCATAAATTCTTTTTCTTCTCACTTTAAGAATATTCTCTATGGGATAGCAGTGTGGTACTTGTTCTGATACAGTCGTAATGAAACCCCCTAGAATCCCCTCCGACTGGATGGTTATAGTTCTGGTTATAGGAGGAAATATGGAAGATATAACTCAGCACAAATGTAGGCCATGTGCAGTGAATGTAGTTAAACATTTGCAAGCTCCATTAAAATCAAACTTACACAAAAATGTTTTGTTTAAATCTTGTGGAAGACATTAAAGACCGTCAATACTACTGGGCCAGAAGGCATTAGACCACCCAGCCAGGTCACTTTGGGAAGTTTTCTATATAGAGGGAGCAAGTAGCTACTTTTAGTAGGACAGTGGGGCTTTAAATGTTTCCTGATCACAAGTTGCTGTGTTAAGGTTTAAGTATAGATACGTAACTGCCTAATAGTATGGCGAAAGAGAGAAAACGTTTGCCGTGATAAGAATGCAGAATAAAAGAAATCAAATTGTTACAAACTTATCCTATTTAGGCTTAAGAATGCATCGAGGTTTGATTATTCGTTGACTTAAAATGTCACTTTATTATCAACAATGTCAAACAACACACGGAAAGTTATAAGGTGGGATCATAATGCTTTTCTTTTTAAGTTAGAATACGAGGGTATTATAAAGGTCCAGAATGCCTCTATCTAATGAGATCACTATGTAAATAAAAAAGGAGGCGATAAATGTGCAAATGAAGATTTGTCTCCATCATTGTGTTAACATTCAAAATATTAATGATGAAGGTATGGACATTTTTCACAGAGGTATTGCAAATGAATAATGTCAACGAAAGGAAAAAAATATTTTCAAAGCGACGTCATTCGATTAATTGCGTTAATTATTAGATATTGGAAATTCAACATTTCAAACCTAAATAATATCATTTTGAATTTGTTGTATGATCTTTTTCAGGTCTACACAGGAAACTACGACCACAATAGTTATGTGGTGCACACCATGTCTACGCCGGTCGAATGCCGATTCTTCCGTATCTATCCCAAGACAGCCCATAAGAAATACCAGCCCCCAGGGCCCCCCCCCTGCTGGCCCTCAGACTAGAGCTCACTGGCTACGGACCTCTCAATGACTTAGTAGGTGGGTATGGTTTCATTGTTGTTAACCCAAGAAGGAAAAGAAGGATTGGAATAATATTAATAATTCAAGCCAATACAAAAAGTTACTAGCGATGAAACATATCAGGTACCCATTCACTACTGGGGATGTATAGATTCATATTTTGCTACAGGACACTTTAACAGACGCTTATCTTTATTCATGTTGCTTGTCCACCAGTCCAAACACTAGTCCAATACACGTCACTAATACCCCCTCACTAATACCCCAAAACCACGGATTTTTCTTACGAGTCCTAACGGATCGCAAACCTTCACGGGTCGTTCACGGATCCTTACGGTTTGGCCACCTCTACGACCGATTTAAGAGCTGTTACGAGTTATTACGAACTATTTACGATTTATTACGTATTATTACGAGTTATTACGATGTATTTACGGCAAAATTCAATTGTTACATTTGTTACGAGTTGTCACGGATAACTACGAGCAACTTACGGACATTGTACGAGTACTTACGAGTCCTGACGATTTTGCAGCTTTTATCCCTTTCCCCAAATCGTAAAAAACACGTAATAATCCGTAAATAATCCTTATACAAATCGTAAACTAACTGTTAAGCAGGGCTCCCATTTAGCCGAGTTGTATCAGCGAGTCATGGCGAATTGTGGTGAGTTGCCTCAAGGAGGCACTCGCAATAACTCGAGAACAATTCGGTATGGCTTAGCGTAACTCTTTACAACATTCCAAGACTCTGCTCGAAGTTGCGAGCAGTTCCAAAATTTTGAACATGTTCAAAAATTTTCCCCGATTCGTTGTAATTCGAGGTAAACTCGCCCACACTCGTAATATTCTCGCATTACTCGTAACAAGCTCGCACTGCACTTTATGTAACTCGTAGCAACTAGCCACCTTATGAAGAGTGCAGCGCGAGCTTGGTACGAGTAATGCGAGTATAAGCGAGTATAAACGAATTCACCTCGAGTAACAACGAATCAGTGAAAATTTTGAACATGTTCAAAATTTTCGCTGATTCTTTGTAGCTCCAGGTGAACTTGCTTAACACTCGTAGCAACTCGCCACCTTATGAAGAGTGCAGCGCGAGCTTGTTACAAGTAATGCGTGTATATTACGAGTGTAGGCGAGTTCACCTCGAATTGCAACGAATCGGGGAATGTTGTAAAGAGTTATGCTAAGCCATACCGAATTATTCGCGAGTTTTGCGAGTGCCTCTATGAGGCAACTCACCACAACTCCCCATAATACCCCCTTCACATACACGGATTTTTCTTACGAGTCCTTACGGATCGCAAAAATTCACGGATCTTTCACGGATCCTTACGATTTGGCCACTTTTACGACCGGTTTAAGAGTTATTACGAGCTGTTTGCGGTTTATTACGGATTATTAAGAGTTATTACGATGTATTTACGGCAACAGTCCAATATTTGTTACGAGTTGTCACGGATAACTACGAGCAACTAACGTCTTAGTAACGACCTGTTTACGTGTTGTTACGAATAGTTACGAGTAAGTTACGATTATTTACAAGTCCTTACGATTTTTAGCCAAAAAATAACAACTGAAAATGAAGTGTTCGAATTTGCAGCTTTTATACCTTTCCCCAAATCGTAAACAGTTCGTAAGCATACGCAAAGTATACGTATCTATTCGTAAAGTACTCGTAACTACACGTAAAATGCTCGTAATAACCCGTATCAATCCATAAAGCCATCGTAAAATGACCCGAATAAAGTCGTAAACAACACGTAAGCACACGTAACCATCCGTAAACTGCTCGCAATAATCCGTACATCTGTAAACAAATCGTAAACTAACCGTTAACGAATCGTTACACAAAATCTGTTACGAGTCATTTACGGATTCTTGCGAGCAGTTTACGGATAGTTACGTGTTGTTGCGAGCGATTTAAGGATGATTACGGATTGTTACGAGCTATTTACGAGCTATTTACGGACAAATCAATCCGTGGACAATCGTAAGAAGATTTTTGACATGTCAAAAAATTTGCCTCTCCTTTCACGGATCCTTAAGAGTGTCTACGAGTTGTTGCGAGTTGTGACGAGTTATTAACGAATGCCAGCGAGTTATTTATGGAAGCTTGCGATTGTCTACGAGTTGGCGATCCGTAAAGACTCGTAAGAAAAATCCGTGTATGTGAAGGGGGTATAACTCGTTAATACAACTCGGCTAAGTGGGAGCCCTGTTTAACACATCGTGAACAAAACATGTTACGAATCATTTACGTATTCTTGCGTGCAGTTTACGGACAGTTACCTTGTTGTTGCGAGCGGTTTATGATACTAAAACAGGGCTCCCACTTAGCCGAGTTGGGGCCGCGAGCTGGCGCGAGCTTAACTCGCGTAAACTCTCGTGAAGTCGCAGTGCGAAAAAAGTAAATCTCATAAAGAACAAAAAACCCAATCCTGATAGGGTTATATGCAGATTTTGTTTTTATAACGGAAGACTAAAAAGACTTTTGATAAGTAACAACATGTCATCTATAAATGCGAGCGACCGGAGAGAGCGAGATTTAGGAGGAGGTGCTGTTAGTCGCTTAAAAAGAAAAGGAGCTCATTTCAAAGTACAAAGAGTAATTATCAGAGGTGAAAATGGGGAACTTCTTACACCTTCTAAAGTGACTCTCACACTCTGCCGTGTAGGCCTACCGTGTGCCACCGTGCGCGAAAATGTCTGCGGACGGTGGAGAACGGCGAGGGCACACGGTGGTTCGTTATCAAAGCGGGCAACACGTTAATAGGGCGTTGGCGCTTATTTACACCCGGTGGGACCCGGCGAAAGTTTTGGGCATGTTCAAAACTTTGGCCGCCTGGCACCGGCCGCAAGTAAGCGGCAAGAGGACGGTGTTGAACGGTATGAGGACGGTATGAATACGTGATGAAAACGGTCACACTGTATGAACACGTTCACACCACGCTCATAACCCGTTACAGAACGGTGATGAACGGGCAAAAACAAATCCACCGTCTGCAACGGGTTGTAAGCGGGTTGTAAACATGTCATGAACGTGTTGATACCGTGCCACCGTCTTCATAACGTATTCATACCGTCCTCATTACAGTGTTCATACCGGACTGCCAACGGGTGTTTCCAAAGCGGTACCGCCTGATTCAGCCTCCCTAACGCATGGGTAACATCCTGTTAACGCCTCGACGTTCCCATAACGTCCTATAACGGGTCCATAACGTGTCCTTACCTTCACAGTAGCGTCATATGAACGTGCCATTACCAACAAATTTTCTTTTGTCACCGTGTGCCACCGTTTGTCACTAATTATTGGGTATATATAGAGGGGTTTCGTCAGATGAGCTTTACTTTTTCTTGTCATGACGTCAGCAGTCCGGGGACTCGCTCACAGGACGCTCCGAGCGGTGAGGGGACGCTAAGTGACTGGTAGGTGGCTGCTACAAACCCGGTGCACACGTTCGAGACCCGGTATGGGCCTGGTATGGAAACGGCCAGAAGATGGCAACGAAACGGTGAAAAGATTAATTTTATGAATTTTTTTTTGCGGCCGGGGACAAGTTCGCTCAAAACCCAACGTTCTGGACTCTGTTGTTTTTTAACAGCCCGGCAGGTGGACGGTAGGCCTACACGGCAGAGTGTGAGAGCTCCAAAAAGAGGCACGCACCAAGGATGAAAAGATGAAATAGGGGTTTGGGCATTTGTCGACGGAAAAGGGGCCCCCATCTGATTTTGATAGGGGCATTAATGAGAGGTGAATAGTGGCATTTATAAAAAGGGGATAGGTCCCTTTTTAGAAAGGAATAAGAGAACATGTGAAAATATAAGGTGCGCGTATCCGAGTTAAAAAGGGGGTAAGTTATTAACAGCGGAAGGGGCACTTCTTACAAAAGAAAAGGGGCACTTGTCAAAATAAAAGAGGCACATCTCAGATTTGAATAAGGCAAATTATCAGAGGTGAAGGGAGCACTTATCGAAAGTGAAAAGGGGCACTTATTGCTAAGTAAAATGGGAATTTGTCGAAGGAAAAGGGGCACGTTTCGATTACTTGAAAAGGTGGGGCACTGTGCCCCCAGCTTCCCTGCCCCCCCCCCCCGGATAGGGCTGCCTCTAATTTTGGCGCTCTCCAAAATAAAGATGGATGCCAAGAGCATATTTTCTCGATATGTTGGAGGAAGAACAGGCCTTGATCCTCTGCACAATAAATTGTAGGCCAGCTGACGTATCATGGTGCGCTCATCATGCTCGTTATGCTGGCCCTGCGCTCTGCTCATGCTCATACGGAACTCGCCTGAAGTACCCGTACTCGATCTAAACTCGCGTTAATATCGTATATAACTCGGCATGACACGCAGCACGATCGTCGTGCTCGTACTTCACTCTTGGAAACTCGAATAGCACTCGCGTATACTTGAAGGTGGCGACTTGCTACGAGTCATGAAGAGTGCAGTGCAAGCTTGTTACGAGTAAAGCGAGTATAATACGAGTGTAAGCGAATTCATCTCGAGTTACAACGAGTCAGTGAAAATTTTGAACATGTTCAAAATTCTTGAACTGCTCGCGATTTCGAGGAGAGCCGATGAATGTTGTTAAAAGTTACGCCAAGCCATCCCGAGTTGTCGCGAGTTATCCTGAGTTACAATAAGAACTATTCGCGAGTATTGCGAGTGCCTCTTTGAGGCAACTCATCACAACTCGCCATAACTCGCCAATACAATTCGGCTAGGTGGGAGCCCTGCTTTACGGAATGAATCGAGCTATTTACGGAAAAATCAATCCGTGGAAAATAGTAAGAAGATTTTTGACATATCCTTAAAAGTTTTTGCGAGTTGTTGCGAGTCGTGACGAGTTATTTACGGATACCGGCGAGTTATTTACGGATGCTTTCGATTTGGCGATCCGCAAGGACTCGTAAGAAAAATCTGTGTATGTGAAGAGAGTATTACAAAGCTAATGCCTCGGTCAAATTGCCAAATCGACTAAAAATAGAATCTTTTTGGGCCAGTTATAAGTTCTCGTTAGTTCTGTTGTTACTAATGGGTCTTTTTATACACTGATATAGTTTGTTTTTTTTTTCGTTTGTTTTCTTCAGCTGCGATGAACCAGGAAGAGGTTACCTGTTCACGTCCTATACGAGGGGAAGGAATGGGAGTGGAAGATGGACGAATCCCAGACTCTAGTCTCACCTCCTCATCGAGGTATAATAATCCTTACACTGCATCAGATGGAAGATTGAACGGTGGAATGACGTCTGACATAAAAGCAGCATGGGTTGCCAGGAATGATGACAAAGATAAATGGGTCAAGGTGAGTCCGATAACACTAATTATAATGACGATTGTGTTTACCAAGGAAACCCACGTCAGAATTAATGCCGCTCTCCCTGAAGGTCTTACACTTACACTTCAACAGCAGACCTAGCACTATAATATTAGCCCTAACGTAAAGTCTAAATGAAACCCTAACCCTAACTCTAAGATGGTATATGATCATGAATGATTTATCCCCCTTCCCCTACTCTTTGAAAGCAAGTTTTGGCTTGTAACTATTTGTGACGTGTTCAGACTATTTGCAAATATATGTATTTGAGCTGTAAGGTGTTTCCATTGGTATTATTTACTTACTTATAAACTAGTTTCGCATTGCCCTGGAGAGTTGAAATGCGTTATATTCTTATTTTTGTCTTGATAACTTAATAAAGATGTTATGGAACGTCTAAAAATGTTGACCTAATGAAAACTATTAGATTTAAAGCATAAAACCTCTCTTTTTCATATCTTTTCATCGTCGTCATCTTACACACATACCCACACACTAAAAAACAACACACACCCACACACACATATATATATATTAGCATGTATTCATGTTCAAAGCTAGGATCCAACTGAGAGACAAGGCTTGTCATTATTAAAAACTCACCTGTCCCCTCCAGCCGACAAAATATTTTTGTTTTCCTCAAACGGTCAGTCAACTAATTCTGGTCTCGCCGAAACTATTGACCCTTCTCAGTGGCCCAGTAGTTATGGCTTTGACGTTGTAACTCAATCAAAAAGGGAGGGCAGCAATGAGAAACTTTGATAGAGCTAATTTAAGCAACATTATTATCGAACTTTTGTTATTCAAAATTGTGTATTATAATAATAATAACAATCTATAATATGTCGTTGTAGTAATTCGCATATCAACGTATCTATGCGCTTCCAAAGGACTTTAGATATTAATTATAAGAGAGTCGTTGTCTGCAAAGTTGTTTGTATTTGTCAAATTTCTTTCCCTATATATATTCATATCAGTTTATTTATTAGTTACTTTTTGATAATTCTTACTGCTATTAATGCACTGACGAGTCAGATAGATCTTGGAAAGACCTCTACCGTCACTGGTGTTATCATACAAGGCAGATACAAGCTGCCACAATGGGTTACGTCTGTAAAGGTGTCCTATTCGCTGGATAACTTGACGTGGACTTACTCTTTGGAACCACAATGTGGTGAACAAAAAGTAAGTTTCGAAAATAATATCGCTAGTGTATTTGTTTGTCTCGCAATGTATGGTCAACAAGGGATCAAAAGATCACGAAGTTTCGTGCTCCGCTGCAACACTTCGTCAGGTGATAAAATATATTGTAAGCAAGTGTCTTTTATACTCTACGGGTGGACCGGCGGTCAAATAATTCGATCAATAATTCGAACAATAACGGACAAGGCCTATCGGCCAAAGCACACGGGTACTCAACTAATAAACAGGCCGTTGACTCGGCTCACTTGCCGGGCGGCGTTATTTTTTTATGCGGCACAGATTGGGGCTTTTTTTTAAAAAGGGGTCTTGATTTACAGACTAATGGTGGTCGTGTGCGTACTAGTAGTAGAGTTCTATTTTTAATAGTGTTACATGTAATCCACTACCGTATGAAATCATTACATCAACAATTAAAATGCAATTGGAAATCTGAAGAGGAGGCAGCACGTCAATAAGGAGAACATCACAATAATTAGTCAATAAAACAGTAAACTTAATAACTTAAACGAAGAGGAATGTTATCTAAACACATAGTTCGCGCCCGGCCCCCCCCCCCCCCCCACTCAGGTTTCAAAATGACCGCATGCGTGTTGCCAAAATGTCCTTTTCGTAACAAAAGAAAAAGGTCGAGCCGTATTGACTTTACACACCGGACTTTTGCTAAAAAGGGGGGATGCTGAAAAAGGCTCGTATACAAAAGAAAAAGGTCGAGCCGTATTGACTTTACACACCGGACTTTTGCTGAAAAGGGGGGGGGGGGGTCGGTTGGAACACGCATATGCGTACCCTAAATAACACTGAGTGGGGGGGGGGGCCGGGAGTTCGCGATGGTATTCAAACTTCTTCGCAGCGCTAATGCGCTAGCGAACATGCCTAGTCTCACGTACGTGCAGACACTATTCAGACGGGAAAGAACGTACTTCCCATAGGCTCAACACGCACCATGCCCCAATCTGTGCCGCATAAAAAAATAACGCTGCCGGGCGAGAACAAAAGCGTGCTCAACCAATCAACGGGCCGCTGGCATGATGCGGGCCGGCTTGAAGGGGAGTGTCGTGGCGTCGTCTCGTACGCATCCAAAATTCGGGGATTTCGATCCCGTTGTCTCTGTTGAAATTAGGGAGTTTTCGCAAACTCATTGCGGACAGAGAATCTACGGTTCGTGTGCATAATCAAAAAGCTGCTACAGTAACAGCAGGATCGCTCTATGCGCACCTTTACCGAATGATGGCGCAATTGAAAATATATTACAACAGGGGTTACGGTGTTCATAAAATACCCTGCTTTCAATCAACACACATCCCGTTGTGAAAAATAAGTTGAAGAAGACAAGTAAATAAATATCTGACTGAGAAAAAGAAAATCGAAGAAATACATGTAGACAAACAGAAGAATAAAGTAGGTTTTGTGTCTTCTGGGTCGTAGGCGAAATTTATAAGTGAATATTTATGTTTAGAGAAATGTTTGTAACTGCAAACTTTAACATTACTTAATTAATTCATTCGTGGTCATTGTATTTTGTTTTAAGTGGAGCTAAATTGATATTGACTGTAACAAAGTCACACACACGTACACACACGCGCGTGCACACACACGAGCGCGCGCAATTTTTTTTCTTTGATTTTTGATATGTGTGGCATGATTAAGTTTATTACGGATGTTATTTGGATCTGCAAAGACCGAATTAATTCCTAAATCCCAAACGTTTTATTCAAACATCACATGTATTACTTTGGCGTGAGTCGACTTTTGAACTCTCTAAAACAATGTTTCCTGTTCACCCAAACGTGAACACATACCACAAACAAAAAATACTCCTTCATAAGATGTATAATAATTTACCGTTCATAGATGATTTTTAAAACAATTAGCAATTTTCTAGGTGTTAACTTTTTGAATCACACTGTTTAATAAGAAGAACATCGGCGTTCAAAAACTTGATGGGGACTGTTACAATTCTAATTAAAGGCATCGTTTAACGAAGTTAAAGCTTAGTTGCACGGCCCTACGTGCTATCAATGTCTGTAATATGGTATAATATTGAAGCCCCAAATAAATTGCGTTTCAAAATGATCAAGAAGTGCCTTAAAAAAGTTAAAACCTTTGAGTGACCGGTTTTACCATACTCGTTTCCCTCAATAGACTGTAGTGTAATAACAAAAGTTAGGAAAACGCAAAATTTGATTTCGATTTCCAAACATAAATATCTTGATAATCGGACAGGCGATCGGCTTGTTAAAGTCATGTGGTTCCTGACTGACCTAAAGGTTTATAATTGTCATTGCAGCATGAGATAAATCCAGGATTTTTGTTTCAGAATCTGAGACAAAATTACCGGATCTCTTTAAAGTTAATATTTTAGCGAGAGAGGTCATCCCTCCTCTTGGGGAAATTGTGCCCCTATGCCGTTGTACGTGTTTTTTATGTAATCATATCTTATACTCATACCCAGCTTACATATATTTATTAGACATCGTTTTTCGCCAATTCTATCATGTCTATTCGATAGTAATACATGTACTTTTTTTTCAAAAATTATTTTAGTTTGTGAGTACGCATTCGCAATTCAGCTTATGCTGTGAGACATAATTGAACCGGAAAATTAATGCAATGACCTTAAAATGTTGACTTTCTCCTCGTGATTTTCAGGTCTACGCAGCAAACTACAATGAATACACTCCCGAGACTATACTATTCCCTCGACCAATCACTGCTCGATACGTCAGAATACACCCACTCACGTGGCATTGGCACCAGGCCATGAGATATGAAGTTCTTGGCATAACTGGATAGCCTGAAGTTTTAAAGCATGAAGACTTCTTCTAAATCTTAATGCTGTCATTTTTTGTAATGTTATTAAAGTTAATATAATGATAATTGTATTATTTGACCGGTCCTTTATCATTCCATACACACTTGATTCAAGCCGTCGAAGATGGCGTTGTCAACAAACTCATAATTATGCTCACCAGCCCATCCTTCCGCCGGGCGTCCTAATTTAATGATCACGCCATCATCGGCTGGTAGCAAGTGAGTAGGGGGAGGTAGCGTTGGTGTACATGGTGGAGTGCAACATTAAATAGGGCAGATTCTAGACTAGCCCTGCTGCCGCGCTGTGGCTTCACCTAAATAAGGATTACAAAAAATAAGTTTCTTCTCTTTCATGTTTTGTCTCGTTGAGGTTTTGCTATTAATTGATATGCTCCTCATTTATTCTGCTTTGCTGTTCAATATAAAATGTAATTGAATCAATTATGTAAGCTTCGAGATTTGAATTGTCACGCATTGTTAGTAACAAGTCTGTTTGCATGGTTTACAGTGCTTGAAGTAAGGTGATTATCATTCTTGCTCGAATAGCAACTCTTATTTGCTATCAAAATAGCATTATCAAAACTCTCCATAGTCATAACTACAATTTTTAAGTCTTGGCAAAAAAAAAACACGAGAAAAAAAACCGTTATTATAGTCAAATGTCAAAACGTACGTAATCTGGATGCAGTCTTGTAAAATATTGAGAATGCCGAAGTGTAACTTGAGATACTAGATTACATGTATTTACCTAGGTAAACAGATTAGCGATATTTGTATCAAACTTTTTGTTAATCATATATAAAACATTTGAATACTAGTTCAGTCTTTTGTAAATTGTTTATTTCAAATTTGTTGTTCAAAGGTGTTATTGACAATTAAGAGATCTCTTCTTCTGATTTACTTTACCATGTGAGCCCCCCCCCCCAAAAAAAAAAAAATGCCTTCAGAAATTGTGTAAATAAACTTACAGTCAATCTGTTAAAGACTAATTATGTGTTAATACGAGAGAGTAGGCAATGAGTAGTAACTCAAGGGATGCTAACAAATAGCAGAGACTGAAATAGCCCAGGTTGATGTTGCATCATTTGTAGGAATTGATGTAGATCATCACTTGACGTGGAAACCTCATATCCAAAGGGTTAATAAGTGTATTAGGACAAGGGTTGGTGTGTTATATAGATTTAGAAAGTTTGTGCCAAGGCGTGTTTTGTTGGTACTGTATAAGATGTTAATTCAACCGCATATGACCTACGAAATTGAGGTTTGGGGAAGTAATTATGAAAAAGATGGCACATGAAAAAGATGGCACTAGAGTTACAACGTTTAGTCCAATAAGGACTCATTCACAACCGATATTCCGGGAGCTAAATTTTTTTAATTTGTATCAAATCCATAAACTATCTATTTGTGTTTTTATGTATAAATTATTGAATGATAAATTGCCGCAGTCTCTAATTCAGTATTGCTATTTCATAGAGCACAACTATTAGACTAGACAAAGAAAAAGTAAGAAGTTCAGTGTGCCTAAAATAAGCAAAACGCAGGGTAAATTTTCAATGTCATTCAGAGCCACACGCAGGCGCGGATCCAGGATTTCTTAGGGGAGGGGGCCCAACTTTTTTTTTTTTAGCTCCCGAAAATTTGAAAATCGCGCCGGCCGAAAAGTCGCTCAGTGGGGGAGGGGGGGGGGGTACAGAGCACATTTTTTTTTTTTTTTTTTTTTTTTTTTTTTTGCTCCCGAAAATTTGAAAAACGCGCCGGCCAAAAATTCGCTCAGTGAGGGGGGGGGGGGGGGGGGGGGGGGGGGGGGGGGGGGGGGGGGGGGGGGGGGGGGCGGTAGTGAGCACATTTTTTTTTTTGGTCCTCAAAAAAATTTCAATTTGCACCCCCCCCCTTGAGCGCCAGGGGGGGGGCCCAACCCCCCAAAATCGTAAAAATCACGTGATTTTACATGATTTTTTTCTCAAGGGGGGGGGCCCGGCCCCCCGGGCCCCCCCCCCCCTGGATCCGCCACTGGCCACACGTTATTGGAATGATCTACCCCTATCTGTACGGGAGAAAGCATCAGTGTCTTGCTTTCGTAGAACTCTAATATCACAAATGTTAATAGAAAAGTTGTTTTTAACTTTGAACCAAGGTTCTTGCCTTTTTGTAAATATTATGTTATATAATTCGTTATCTTGTATTTAGTGTAAAATACCAAAGTTTTGTATTTAATCACAGAACATATTTATCCTAGATGTAGAATAGCTTGTAGCTTAAGTATGTATTCAATAGTTATTCATATTTATTCATTACGTTCTCAATCATTGCTTTAAAACTTTTGTGTGTTAGAGGTACCAGACACGATTAGCATTAAATGCTATTTTCTGGTCTCATTTATCCTTTCAATGTTAACCAGTCACATTTGATTGTTATATTGATGTACTTTTTGTTTGGATAATAAACTCAAACTCAAACTATGTACGTATGTAACATGTAGAGTGCAACATATGTAAATTGTAATAACTATGCTTGCTTGATACAGCTGATGGTCTATTTTGTAGTACATGCCTGACATATCACCACAATGCGGTGCTATAAAATGTTAGACCTTTAAGATATACCAGCATGTATTATTACATAAAAGGATTCGAAAATTGTATTTATTTATAACGAACAGAAATAGATTCCTTGTCTTCAAATAGTAAAGATGATAAGACAAAGTGTTCTCATAGTAACAACACAGGGCTTTATATGCTCATTACATTTACAAATATGGCTTTTCAAATTTAAATATTGTCATTTTGTTACTTATCATTCAAGATTGCTTTTATTCCTACTCTGTTGTCGGTTGCTGTGAGATGAAAATAAAATGCACGTATTACACCTACACATATAACGAATCTATTGTGATAGTTGTGCATTATGTTTTGAAATCAAATAATATATTGCAGTTTGAAGAATGTTACCAAAGAGGATTTATTTGAAACCAGCAGTTTGTTATGTATGTTTAAGGCTTCGTGGCTGTAAAATATAATCGACGAACTTCTAATGTCGTTTTGTAAAGAAATATTGAAGATTTAGAAACCGAAAATACACACCTATTACAACATAGCGATAGAGGGAGTTGAGTTTATGCTTATCAATATACTCTCATTATCGACATTATTGTCCAGGGTATTTTTTCATATTCAAGCAAACAGCGAAAATATAAATTTTGTGTAGGTGTCAAAGTATTGGGAATTTAATTCTTTCCAGTGAATCCATCATTTTACACGTATGCTATGATCCTCTTTTTTCTTCTATATGATAGCGAGGCCCAAAGAAGAACAAATAAATAAGAAATAAATTAAAAAAAGGAAATATTTCAGTACACTAAAAATTTCCAAAAAGGAAACACTATTCCTCATCATTGGTAACAAATAGAAAGAAGATGATAATGGGGTTCCTGGTGATGCAAAGTTACAGCAAAAGAGAAGTGAAGAATGATAGGTCGAGACTGAATACTGATTTGGAGAACGAGAGAGAAAAAGAGAGCTAGAGAAAGAGAGAGAAAGAGAGAGAGAGAATGGGAGTGAGAAGGAGTTACATATGATAGCACATATCGTTGCTAACAAAGATGACATGAGCATTTACGATCGAACAATTTATTGCGAGGGCAGCATTTCATACGTCTGGGCCACTATGTTAAATTGATGTATGTGCCGTAGCGATTTTGGGATTGGATAGGTGAA